>NW_006408653.1:666492-692809 GCF_000296735.1 Chrysochloris asiatica | reverse complement strand
ACAAGGCTGATGGGAGAACAGTTAGTCAGGTTCACATGGGCTAAGTGGGACAGAGGTAAATGATGATGTATGCACAACCTTGGAACAACCTGGCTCCGGATACAGGGATTGAGGCATGGTTTGAAGGGGTAAAAGAGGGGAATAGTATTAAGATGCTTGGCTGTCTTTTGAGTGTTGATTTTGTTTGCCTACCATTGTAAAATAGACACTTAATGTTGGGATAACGGAATAGCCAGAATCATCACTACAGAAAGCTTGTAAGTCCATCTTCAGCCTATAACTGATTGGAATACCTTGAAGGGGGCTAGAAGTTGCCTTGTGAAAGAGGCTTCCTGTGGAACCTTTACACTGCACAAGACCATAGGTGGAATCCAGAACCCCATCCAGAACTGACTGAGGTAGGAAATTTCCACTAGAAAGGATGAGTAGTCCAGTCTGGAGCAGCTAGAAGAACAGAAGATACTTCATGAAAGAAATACCAATAGGAAAAATCCCAAACAATAACAGCAGTCTGAATGATTACTACAAGAACAAGTAAGCTGTTTGCCCAAGAGTCAACAAGGAGAGTGGTCAGGACCCCTCAGAGCAAACCCCCTTCCAAGACTGAGATTCAAGGGGAATATATGAGCATGCATGTGGTCTGCATGGTGACCACATTGGTCACTGATAAAGGGAAAAGGGGGAAAAAAACAGCAATGAAGTTGCGAGCTAAGCTCAACCACATTCAATAGACCCCTGTGAACCTGGGTGGAGAGACCTGGATGGCCAGCAGTACGGCAAGACCCAGGGACTCTTTGTCCCAGAGGCAGTGACATGGCCACAGAGGCATAGAGTGGAGAGTGAAGTGTCCAGCTGATATGAAGTCACGGGAGGCACAAGAACACCCATACTTGCAGATAGTACCCACTTGACCTGGCATTGATGGCTGGATGATCAGAACTCTACTAGAAGAAAGAAGGTAGGGGGTGGGGAGGAGAGTAACCTGCTACAATTCGATGAACTTTACCTATACTTAGGGACGTAGTAAGGAGCTCTGGTAGCATAGTTGTTATGAATTGTGCTGCGAACCACAAGGTCAGCAGTTCGAAATTACCAGCTGTTCCGTTGGAGAAAGATGAGGCATTCTGCTCTCGTAAAGATTTAAAGCCTCAGAAATCCTGTACAGAGTCACTATGAGTTGGAACTGACTCCACTGCACAACAGCCACCACCACCATGGATGCAGTAACTCAAAAAAGGGAACAAATCTTTACAGTAAGGATCATTCTCACCCCCTTGGCACACAGGGTTGACAGGGATGGGCAACACAGACGTTGGCTACCCAAAATGGGGGCCCTATGAAGTCAAGAATTGACTGGCTTACAAGCTTTCAAGAGGGATCCTAGTTCCAGATGGGGCGGGGGAAGGTAGAATCTCCACTGAATGATTTCCAATCCGTTGGGACTGGGCTGTGGAAAGGAAGTGGGGATTAGACTCTTGTGGAACAATAGTGAATGATTGCCATCAGGTCTGACTGTGAGGGTAGGAAAAATAGAGGTAGATGTTTTTTTGACAAAGGTGGAGAATGTTTGATTTTGCAGCCCAGGAGCGGAGGTCCCTGGGTCCATCAAATGAGAAGAACAGAGAGTGGGAACCTACCCAGAGAGGCAGTGACACCAGGAATTGGAGACAGAGAAGGTGATGTGGACAGATGGAGTGGCTGGGGACACTGGACTCAGGGTGGGAGAAGGGCTGTGTGCTGGCGGCCCGGGGGATGGGCCTGTGTGGTGTACCCTTTGGGGTTATATGATGATGCATGGAGGGGATTGTATCATTGCAATGAAATGAAATACAATAGGATGCATGTAAAGCTGATGTTCTCCCAAGTAAACCTTACAATAAAAACTTTAAAAAGTGAAAAAGTTAATGAGAGTAAGATATTAAGTTAATTTATATTGGTCATGCATGGAAAGGTAAATTTTAACCTGGACTCAGGAAAGAAAAAGGAGGACAATGTAGGATGCATGAAGAGTGTGAGTAGAGGCAGGATTATACCAAGTACTTTTGTAGGGTACAAGCAACTGACACACTCACTGAGCAAGCCATATATGTAAAAGAAGATCAAGGTTCCTCAATACTGCTGGCTAAAGAAGTTGTATTTGGTGTTATAGGTAGGACCTTACAACTGAAAGAGGAGAGGGAGAAAGCTTGGCAGAGAGTGGCATTTCACATAATGGCCTGATTGGAGTATGAAGCCTGTGTTGCAATCTGAGAGCATAATCAGAATGGGGTCAACAAGGCAAGAGCCAGAATGCAACAAGATTTTCATGTTTAGGACTTAATTTGTTGCCCAAGAACAGGAAATGGAAGATAAGGATTAGAACGGTATGCAACAGTTGACTTATATTTAACTCTAAAATAAATTTTGAGTCTGATCAATTTTAGTCAACAGTGTGATGCAATTGCAAAATGTGGTCACAAGAAGCAGTTATGGCCTCCTAGAAGCCTTGACCAAATATTTATTAGGATTTCTTGGTAAAGGGTTAGATAACTTAAATTTGTTTAACACACACACATGAATATGAGATTGCTAAGGTTAGAAATATTGGCAAATCCTATCTAAACTATTGACTTATGGAAATCCACCTTTCAAATTCAAGGTGATAAAGTGGGACAGGGGCTCTAAGATTGTGGCCATTGATTTAGTTTATGATTCAAAACTGCTCAAGTCCCACCACTCCGCCCAGCCTTTATTGAGGAATGGGTCTTCAGATAAATAAAAGACATATGGAAACAATAATATGGAATACAAAATATGGAAAATAATAATTTTTTTTCTGATGATGTCAAGTGTAGAATCAGGAATAAGAGAGAAAAGTTATACACGCATAGCTTTCAGCTCAATTCAATCAAAGCATTCTCTAGATATCAGAATTCTCCAAAGATGAGATGGGTTACCTTTCCATTAACAGAAGTTGAGCCTACTCTAGGCAATGATAGTGTTAAAATGGATCTATCCTCCTCTAACTTCAAAAAGTGGGAGGAGGATCAGGATCAGCAGCCTAACGCTAAGTTGTATGAAGCAGAGGTCAGACATGACTCCATCCTCCAAACTTTTTATGAATTCTTACACCAACTGTCTCTCCCATGACAGTTCTTTGCTGGGTTTTCTAATTCGTTGCAGTAGCCATACAGAACTCATAGACAATTCACACAATAATGGGATTTATTTAGGGAAGTAACTGGTAATGATTCAGGATCATAAATAGTACAGGATATTGTTCTTCAATCCAGACAACCTCTTTTCAGCTCCACAGACATGCTTCTCTCTGGCCCTTGGTCTCTTGGCCCTTCAGCCTATCGACCCCTTAGCCTCTGCCTTGCTTGAACACGTGTTACAAAGCTCTTTTAGCTTTGCCAATAAGTGCCCAGAAGTACCTCCATTCCATCAGTAAACCTTGGCCCAAAGGAACTAGGCTTTAGCTCTCTGGATTGACAACCCTAGCTCCACAAGTGCCCGGTGGCACCCCAGTGCACCAGCAAGCCTCCTGCTCAATGACACAGCTTCCTTGCTTTGGGGGCTGGGAAAACCATGCTGTCTCCTGCAGGTCTCCTGGTTCTGTTGCTGCTTCTCTGCTGCAGCTTTGCCTTGTCTCTTGCCATCTCAGGAAGGTGTTACAGATCTCTGTCTCCTGGATGGAGGAAGTTCTTAGCACAGATCCTAGGTCCAAAGAACACATTCCACTCCTGGCTTTTCTTAATTAGTAGTTGTGAGTTCACTCTTATTGCCTCTGTGATGGCTCATTTTGAGCCTAGAGGAATGACAAAACTGACCAATCCCCTTGTTAGGATTCCATATACTTTATTTGCATGGTTCCACCCAATCATTGGAGTCCTGGTATAGGTTGTAGGATAAGCACTGGACTGCTAACCGCAAGGTTGATTGTTCAAACCCACCAGCTGCTCCTTGGAAACCCTATACAGGGTAAATATGAAGCAAAACTGACTAGACAGCACTTAACAACCATCCACCCAATCATTTGGTGAGAGTTACAGAGACCATAACTAGAAGGGTCATATTAAGGAATTCACTGTATCCCAGATACAGTGGGAATGTTCTAGAGAGAATTACTACAGTGACTGCAGGACACATTGTTGTTGTTAAGTGCCATCAAGTCAGTTCCAACTCATAGCAACCCTATGTACAACAGAAGGAAACACTGCCTAGTCCTACACAATCCTCACAATTGATATTATGTTTGGGCTCATTATTGCTACCACTGTGCCAATTCATCTCACTGAGAGTCTTCCTCTTTTGAATTGACCTTCTACTTTATCAAGCATGATGTTCTTTTCCAGGGACTGGTCCCTCCTGACAACATGTACAAAGTACTAGAGAAGAAATCTTGCTATCCTGGCTTCTAAGGAGAATTCTGGCTGTCCTGCTGCCAAGACTGATTTGCTTGTTCTTCTGGAAGTTCATGGTATCTCCAATATTCTTTGCCAATACCATAATTCAAATGCATCAGTTCTATGATCTTCCTGTTTCAGTGTCTGACTTTCATAAGTAATTGAAAATACCAAGGTCAGGCACACCTTAGTCCACAAAGTGACATCTTTGCTCTTTAAAACTTTATAGAGGTCTTTTGCAGCATGTTTGCTGAAAGTTAATATGTCTTTTAACTTATTGACTGGTGCTTCCATGAGCATTGATTGTGGCTCAAAGCAAAAAGGCAGTCTTTGATAACTTCAATCTTTATTTGTTGGTGCAATTGTGAGGATTTTAATTTTTTTTACTTTGCAGTGTTATCAATACTGAAGGCTTTGATTTCATCAGTAAGTTACACTGAAGACACTGGCAAAACACAAGGCTCCAGCAATTGATGGAATAAAAATTGAAATGTTTCAACCTGACATATTAAAAGTGCAAAAAATGTTGGTTGATTGTGTCTACACAACTATAAAGCAACTTACTTTCTATTAGAAGCCTGTTGAACCCCAATATTTATGTGACATCAAATATTTTTATTTTTATTATTGTTTTTACTTTTTATTTTTATCATTGTAAAGGCTCTTTGTCTAGAAATGGGATAGAAAAATTTGATTCAGTGTCGTGCAAAATTTATTTTTCAGAATCTTTGCTTGGATTTTTGCACAGGAATTAAAAGGATTCTCTAAACTTTTAGTTGCCCACTCACCATTTTTTCCCTCTCCAATTTCCATAGTCTCCACTACCCTAGTACAATCTAAGGCCAGGTCCACTTGGTAGATGACTAGACACCAGTTTAAGTGTTGTTTGAGCAAGAACACAAACAAGAACCTAATACTCTGGGACATTAAATTTAGTATCCCAAAAAATCTTACTCAGGACCATATGGCAGGATTTGGTTTCACAGAAATCTTCCATCCCTTTTCAGAAGTATTTATTAAACAGTTACTCTGAGGCAAACTAGTATCTTTGAGAGGATAATTGAGACAGACAACTTGGGATCCAACCCTGCTCTGCCACCGTAAACTCTGTGATCACAACCAGTAGTTATCTCTCTGAGTCTCTGTTGCTTCATCTACAGAATGGGATTAAAATGCTTAACCCACTTAGATTCCTGGGATCAACCAGTGGGAGGATCTGGATGAGGGCCCGGTATCAGAGTATGGCAAATAAAAAGCAATTGGTAAAGTTGGCTGTTGGAACTATCACTGGGGAACAGGGACATCAGCTCACTGGGAACCATGAGTCCATCCCTCCCATTCTCCCACCTTGAGAAACACTTAGAGGGTTCCCCAGGGGAGGGCTGTCCTGCACATAAGAAGAGGTATTGGGGAAGAGACAGATATATGGCGAGTCCACATGCTGAAAGTGGCTAATAAAAGCTGCCTTTTGACTTCTTTGGTCTCAGTTATGTTGGTTTAGAGTGGAAACAATGGGAATTCAAACCCACCCACCATTCCTAAGGCGCTCCGGTAGTGTAGTGGTTACAAGTCAGACTCAAGGTCAGCAGTTTGAAACTACCAGCTTTTCTGTGGGAGTAAGATGAGGCTTTCTGCTCCTTTAAAGATTTACAGCCTTAGAACCTACTCCCTGGCACACAACCACCACCAGCCACTCCTAGGAGAAAGATGAGACCTTTCTACTCCCATAAGATTTACAGCCTTGAAAACCCATGCAGGGTCACTATGAGTCAGAATCCATGGAGGGAAGCTAATCAAACAGTCTCAAAATGCTGCTGTCATCAATCATCTGAGACCCTTGTGTCTAAATATTTCTAATCTGGAAAATTGCTTTAACATTAATCTTCTGTCCTAAAACTTCAGAATTTGGGTATTTCTAGTTGTATGATATTGTTATCTCTGACAAAGCTTTAAAAATGTTTTCTGTTATAGAGAAGCAATGACACCAGAGATGGAGACAGAGATGAGGGCCTGCAGAAATAGAGCAGCTGAGGACTGTAGACTCATGGAAAGAGAAAGGCTGTGTGCTGGTGCCCGGGTGTTGGTGGCCAGGAGGCAGATTTGCAGAATGTGCCCTTTGGTTGTTTAAATGATTATATGTTCCTGAGTGTTTTTATATCCATCCTAAAACAAAAAACAGAGGGAATAGAAGCAAATGCTGTTGAATGATGCTGCATGGAGGTGATTGTAATTATTGCAATGAAGCGAGTGTTAAAACTGATGCTACCCCATGTAAAGTGTCACTCAATTCACAATAAAAACTTTCTTTAAGAAATGCATTCTGTTATAAAAAATTGAACATTATAAAGTTCTGTCAATTGATTCAGTGATTTCCAAAGAAACAATCAGAGATTCACAGGGATACACATATAAAAACAAATAATTAGGTAAGGATTACAATCAATGCCATGGAACAATCTATGCATAAATTACTGAATAGGAAACTGATTTGCTCTGTAAACTTTCACTTAAACCATAATTTTAAAAAATAAATAAAATCATTGTAAACAATGCTTGCAATAAAAAAATAAGGTAATGTTAAATGATGTACACATATAACTTGTAATGTCATGAGATCTCTTAAGTAAACAATCTAAAGAGAAAGTCCTTACAGTATAACATTAAAGGAACATGCAAGATTGAAACTAGATATAACAGCCCATTGTCCTCAAGTCAAATCCAACTCATCATAACTCTATGGGACAGAAGAGAACTGCTCTACTGAGTTTCAAAGACTGTAATCTTTGTGTAAACTGACAGCCACACCTTTTTCCCACAGAATGGCTTGTGGGATCACACTGCCTATCTTTCCATTAACACTTTAACTACTATGCCATCAGGGATCCCATAACCCACTTCCATCCCATTGATTCAGACTCATAACCACATTATAGGATATAGTACAACTGACCCATAGGGTTTGTTTACAGCAAGAAATTGATAGAAATCTTTTGTCTTGGGAAATAATTTAGGATGTTTTTAAGTCTCCAACTTAGTGGGGGTAGGGATGTTGTAGGGGAATAAAAGAGACCATTTTCAAATATATAAATATCTTATTGTCCAGAAACACTGCCCAGACCAGTACTAGTCTCACAGTTGTTGTTTGTACCCATTGTTGCTGCCACTGTGCCAATCCATTTCACTGGGGGTCTTCCTCTCTTTCATTAACACATCATTTTACTTAGCATGAAGTCCTTCTCCATGGACTAGTTCCTCCTGATAACATGTCCATCCTGGTTTCTAAGGAGCATTCTGGTTGTACTTCTTCCAACACGGATTTGTTTGTTCTTCTGGCAGTACATGGTACTTTCAAAATTCTTCTCCAACACCATAACTCAAATGCATCAATTCTTCTTTGGTCTTCCTCATTATTGTCTGACTTTCACTTGCATACATGTTGTTGTTGTCATTGAGTTGGCAATGAATGACCCACAGAGACTCTATGTACAACAGGATGAAACACTGCCCAGTCCTACACCAATCTCACAATCATTGCTATACTTCAGCCCATTGCTGCTGCCACTATGCCAATTGGGGTCTTCCTCTTTATCTCCGACACTCCTCTTTAACAAGCATGATATTCTTCTCCAAAGACTGTTCCCTCCTGACAATATATATCCAAAGTATGAGAGACAAAGTCTGGCCATCATGGCTTCCAAGGAGCATTCTGGGTGCACTTCTTTCAACATAGATCTATTTGTTCTTTTGGCAGTCCATGGTATTTCAGTCTCCTCCTCCAACACCATAATTCTTCTATGGTCTTCCTTATTCAATGTCCGTCTTTCACATACATCTGAGGTTATTGATAATACCATAGATTGGGTTAGGTGCACCTTATTCCTCAAACTGACATCTTTGTTCTTCAACACTTTAAAAAGGTCTGTCAACAGACAAGGAGGCTCAAGTGCAGGGATCTCAGGGTCCTAAGGATGCAGCCCACCCCTGACTCTTCTTTTTTGATGGTAGTGAGATTTCTTGATATCATCCCACAAATAGTTTATTTTGAAGACTCTTTATTACATTTTTATTAAACAGGAGTAAAAACAAAACAAAACCTTAATTACCCAGGTAGGGGAAACCATCGATATGATGCCATGATGACTTCCAAAGTTCTACCTCCACAACGTGGCCTGTTATACAACACAGAAAACAAAGGACTCTCTACTCACAACCATGACATATGGCAGCAATGCATCACATACACATGCCCAGCCTATGGAAGCCAGGAGGAGACTATTGCAGATAGGCTGTTATTACAGGATTGCTTCTGAGGCTCTCAGAGGATGATGCCATGCCCAGGTGACCTCTGCAGCTATTACAGTTTCTTGGAGTGAGTTTCTGTTCTTCCTGAGCTGGCTGGTAGATGTGGCCTCAAGCCTGCTCTCAAACACACTCTGCTTCTAACATTGTCAGTTCTACTGTCAGAGGTATTTGAGATACTCAAGAAAAATTGGCATCTGAACATTTAGACCTAGACACAAGATATAACTAAATTCTACCTGGTTGGAGTCGTCCGCAGACAACAAAACTTTAGATTTTAAACTCTAAAGTAGGGGAAAGCTATTGAATTAAATGATAGCGGTTCTGTGTTTCAATGAGTTTTTGTTAAATGCCATCGAATCGGCTCTGACTCATAGCAACCCAATGTCAACAAAACAAAACACTGCCTGGTCCTGTGCCATGCTCACAATTGCTGATACACTTGAACTCATTGTTGCTGCCACTGTGCCAATCCATCTCAATGAGTCGAACTCTTTAAATTATTGTTTTAATTCTATTGTTTTCTTCATGCCCCACTGGGTTGGAGTTTCTTAACAACGTTTCAAGGGCAGATTCCACACCATTCCTGTCATTCTGAGTCATACTGAAATGATCCCATTTTGATATTTAAAAGCTAGTGTTGGTACTGTTAAAAATTCACTCTCAAACATAACTCAAAACTTGTCACTTCCACTTATGCTGTTGTTGGTAAGTGCTATGGAGTCACTTCTGACTCAAGTGACCCTGTATAGGATTTCAGAGGAGTGGCTGGTGGGTTTGAACTGCTGACCTTGCTGTTAGCAGTCCAGTGCTTATCACACCAGGACTTCCACTTAAAGCACTCACTATATCAATGTGTGATTCTGAGAAGGGAGGGCTGCCCTTCATAGACATCCCACCTCACCCTTCATTCTTTCTTTAAGCTCTTTTCATCCCTAAGATTCTGGGTAGAGTCCTAGTACTTCTCATTGGAATCATATGAACGGTGCTTTTAAGCATACCAATGCCAAAGTTTCTGATTTAATTGCTTTGAGGAGGCCTAAACATTTGAATTTTTTTTAAGCTCTTCAGTGATTAGTGATTCTGGAGTTCCTAAGTGGTGCCAACAGTCTACTCAGCTGCTAACTAAAACGTATCCAGAGGCACTTTGGAAGAAAGTCCTGGCAATCTCCTTCCATAAGATCACAGCCTTTGAAAATCCTATGGAGGAGCACAGTTCTACTCTGACACAGATGGCTTCACCATGAGTCAGAACTGATACTACAGCAAATGGTTTTGATTTCAGATGACTGTAAATATTAAGCCCAAACTGAGAACCACTGCTGTAAGCCTCACAGATTCTCACTGTACCCTACTGTAGAGAGTTAAGAGATTGAAAGAGTCTGCTGAACTGACTGACCACTTATTGGCAGTGGGGAGGGAACGTGGGCTGCTCTCCTGGTCCTGTCTGATGCTGCTGACCTCTGTTGATCTGGGAGTTGGTTCCATAAAGGTATATTGGTTTCTTGGGGTGAGGATCATTCATGTTGAGCCTCTCCCCAATGTTGTATTTCCTCCAACCCCTCCCTGGAAAAGACATTCAATTGCTTGACTCCTGCCCTCATCCTGGCCTTCTTCTAACTGGACCCAATGGGACAGTAAGATCCATTTTGGCATGCTTCAATGGCCACAAGGAACCAGATGACATGGCAGTGCCCAAACTTCTTCTTGGGCACTACTAGCAGCTTCTAGTGCCATTATTCAGCATCTACTCTGCAGCAAGCACTGCCCTGGTTTCTTTGCTGACTTAATTCCATACCATCCTTTCAAGCAATATCAATGCTTATTTTACAAATGAGGAAACTGAGAATCTGAGAAGTTTTCTATCTTGCTCAGCATCACATTGCAAGAACAATGTGTAACAGGGCCAAGGCTGAAATTCAGATCTGGCTCCAAAGCAAACAGCCTTATTCTATTCTACCCAAAGTCAGTTCCTTTTTTGTTTTGTTCTTTCAGACTTTTTATTGTGAATTGAGTGAAGGCTTACAGATGAGATCATCAGTTTTACATTCAACAAATCATGTACTTTGTTTCATCTCAACAATTGCACACCCCTCCATACAACAAACAACCGCTACCCCGCTTCCTCCCAATGGTTCCTACTTCCATTCCACCCACCTTCCCATCCCTTCTTAGGTAATGTTGTCCTTAGGTAAATGTTGCCCTTTTGAATTTGTCCTTAGGTAAATGTTGCCCTTTTGATTTTGAGTGATTGACTGTTCCATGGTGAGCATCACTTCCTAGAGTTGTTGTCCCCACTATATATTTATCTATTGCTTGGCTGAAAGTTGGGCCATGAGGATGAGTTCTTTTTCAAACCCAAAGAGTGGTTTAGGGCCCTAGTCTCAGGCTCCTCTAGTCTCTTTCTGACCAGTAAGCCCCATTTTTTTTAAGAAAAATACTTTTGAAATTTATTCCACATTTTATCCCACTCTATCCAGGACCTTCTAATGAGATCCCTTTCAGAGCATTGGTAGTGATCACTGGGCACCATCTAGTACTTCTGGTTGTGGAGACTGATGTTCACATGTCCCATTAATTCATTGGACTAACTGATTCCAAGCATCTTCAATTTTCATTACTCTTCTGCACAGGAAGAGACCAATAACTGTACCTTAGATGGCTGTTCATGGATTATTCACCAAAGTAGGATGTAGAACATTGTCTTTGTGGACTATGCCAATTGACCATGGTGTTCCCTGAGAAGGAGCCATGGTAGTGTAGTGGGTTATGTGTTGGGTTGCTAACCACAGCGTTCAAGTCTACCAGGTGCTCTGTGGGAGAAAGTTGAGGCTTTCTGCTCCTGTAAAGATTTGTTGTTGTTATGTGCCATGGAGTCGGAACCGACTCATAGCGACCCTGTACAGGGTTTCTGAGGCTGTAAATCTTTACGGGAGGCAAAAAGCCCCATCTTTCTCCCACGGGACAGCTGGTAGTTTCGAACTGCTGACCGTGAGGTTCGCAGCCCGATTTGTAACCACTACGTTAACAGATTTACAGCCTGGGAAACCTGGGTTCCTAGGATCAGAAATGACTCAATGGCACACCACCACTACCAATGGTTTAATGTGTTACGTCCTATAGTAGCATTCTACTAAGGACCTTTAGTGCTGACATTTAAAGGCGTTACTGATGAAGGAGTATCAAGCTGAGCATTATGGGCAGATGCAGGAAAATTCCCCTACCCATTCCCCAGACCCCACACACAATGCAATAACACACTCTGGATCTGCTGCCTACTAGAAAAATCTAGATTTGGCAGACCACATTTCCACCCACTCACCAACAGCTATGTCTCAACTCTGTCCTCAGGACCCACTAATCATTTACAGCCTACTGACAGAAATTTTAACCTGGGGTCAAGGTGAGCAACCCTGGTTATGCAACAAAAATGTATAAAGACTTTGTTTTACTCATTTGTATGTGTGTGTGCAGTTTAGAAAGTCTGTATAAAATTTCCTGCTGAGGGAGACCATAGTAAGGGATGGTTGTCACTTTGTAACACAATGAAGGTGTTCCTTGCAACTCTACTTTTGATCACGCTGCATCATTCTTGTGCCGTGAGTCCCACCAATTGCAGTGAGACTGAACCGGTGGCTGGGAAAGTTCTAGACCTGATCAATAAAGGGCGACAAGATGGCTACCTTTTCCAGTTGCTGCGGGTTGCTGATGCCCACTTGGACAAAGCGGTGAGAAATCGCCAATGGTGGAGTTGAGTGGGGAGCAACACACCAGGGACCAATCTGTAGCCTCTGAGTTTAGTGCTTTACACGATGCGGATTCTGGTCAGGGTTTTAGGGTTAATTGTTGCTGCTGTTATAGATTGACCTTTCTTCCTTCAAACTAATGTCTGTGCTCACTAAGTCCTTAACTATGAATTGATCTGAAAGTACTTATAAACACTTATGCTGATTTCAATCTAAGGTTATTTACTGAGAGAGAAAAATTAGAATAAACTGTGGTCCTTGTCTTCAAGAAATGGATAATCTGCCCATACACATAAACAAATTGTGGAAGGTAGGATCCATTGAAGTGGCCAAGTGTGTGGTATAAATGCTGGAGACATTCAATGAAAGGAGCTCTATTAAGATTAGAAGGGAGAAGGTTTCTGTTGGAGTATGGTACTGTGGGTTAATATGCTGAACTGCAAAGTCTGTTTGAACTGCCAGGTTGGACGTTCAAGCTCACCAGCTGCTCCTTGGAAACCCTGTACAGGGTTGCTATGGGTTGGAACTGACTCGATAGCACTAAATATAAAAGAATGGGTGGACTCCTTGTGTGGTGCTTTAGGATCAGCACTGGACTGCAATCCACAAGGTCAGCAGTTCAAACCTACCAACTGCTTCTCGGAAACCCTACACAGGGTAACTATGAGTCCGAACCAACTTGAAGGCACTTAACAACAACAAAGAATGGGTGGAGTCCAACCTCAAAGTTGGTTTGAACCGCAAGGTTGGCAGTTTGAACTCACCAGCCACTCCTTGGAAATCCTATATAAGGTGGAAATGAGTTGGAACAGACTCAATGGCACTTAACAACAACAACACAACAAAGGATGGGAATAGGAAGAGGGCCAGAGCAAAGGCATTCCAGGTGAATTCCAGGCATTCCAGCTCTACTTGAACAGGGAATAGGGAAGAAAGGTGTTAGAGAGTGATTGAAAACAAATAGTGGAGCTCCAGAAGTTTTATGAAGAATGAGCTTAGGAAAGGCCAAACCATGGCAGAATTCTCACCTTCCATGAAGGAGACCCAGATTTGATTCCCAGCCAATGTATCTACACAAGCGTACTCACCACCCATCAGTTTGTGGAAGCTTGCATTTTGCTATGATGTTGAACACGTTTCAGAAAATACTTAAAAAAAAAAAAAAATCATCAATGAAAACTTTATGGATCCCAATGGCACACTTGTACATGGTCACCATTAGTCAGGCTCTGATATGATGGTAGCTAACAGCAAAGTATTAGAAAGGAAGGTGCTGCAGGTTGCAGAGAAGAAGAGTATTATAGATTTAGGATTCAGTCAGACATTTAGTGACTGTGCCACTTCCGGGCTCTCTACCTCATGTGTGAATAGGCACTGTGTCAGAATGGTGGCATGAAAGGTGACTAGTTGGGGAGAGGCCATGGTATACCTCGGGCTATAGAGACAGGTAACAGGAAGATGAACTAGAAATCTATTTCTTGCCTTCAGGGACAAGGAAATGAGGACCATATCAAAGCAGTGAGAATTAAGATCATGAGATGGAGCAACAGACGCACAGTCATTTAGAAGAAAGCTGGTGACTGGCTGGTGAGCGGCAGCAAGGAAATGGAGGAAATCAAAGTTGATTTCACATTTCTAAGCAAGACATTACCACAATAATTATTAGTGCCACAAGAAAGATGAGAGAAGGACCTGGCTTATAAGGGACTATAGTGGATTTAGCCTGAAATCAAATTTGAAAATCAATTGAAATCAAGAAAATTCGAGTTTGAGGATAGAGCAGGAGGAAGGGACACAATTGAAAATAGAGATATGGTGGCCATAGTATAGACGCCCTGGGGTAGCCGTTATCGTGGTGGTTATGTGCCGTGGAGTCGGTTCCGACTCATAGTGACCCTGCACAGGGTTTCCGAGGCTGTAAATCTTTATGAGCTCAGAAAGTCTCATCTGTCTCCTGCGGGACAGCTGGTAGTTTCAAACTGCTGTCCTTAAGGTTCGCAGCCCGATTCATAACCACTACACTACGGGGGCCGTACTCAGAATTCTAGCTTTTATTTCTAGCAGCCACTCTCAAACCAAAACTAATCGATTTTTAAAGGTCGTGAGCGGAAGAAGCATTGTGACGAGTTGAAAATCAAGCTTGGAAATGACTCTTTGATGCTATTTATTCAATTCAATAGATCAAATGGCATAAAGGTGGGACATCGGCAAAGCTTTGGAAAGTAGTCGGAATTCTGTTTAAGATAGTGTTTTTATTGACGAAAGCTTCTGGGCTCCCACATGCTCCTCTAACCTGTTGCTTTCTTATCATTCCTCAGGAATCTGCAACTGTCTATTATTTAGTCCTAGATGTGGTAGAATCTGACTGTTCAGTCCTTTCCAGGAAACACTGGAATGACTGTGAGTTGGCTGATTCAAGGCGTCCATCTGAGATTGTAAGTAAACAGAACACCAGTCTCCTCTTCTTGTCAATCTATCTACTCTACTTACTCAGAGAAGCCAAGTGCAGGCAAACACAGCAAAACACTATATAAGGCTCCTACCTTAGGACTTGTGAAGACTATGTTGATCTTGAGTAATAATGTCTCAAAAGTCATAACTGGGAACCTAGTTCAAGATAAGTCACAGTTCATGGGATAGCCTGACCAGCTGGCCATGGGCAAATCACCTAATCACTTTGAACTTTAGTCTCCTCTGTTGTAAAATAAGAGATGGAGCTTAGAGTAGATGGACTCTAAGGTGCTTCTCCAGTCTTCATATGCTATGGTCTAAGAACCTATGAACTTGTTATTTATTGTATTCTGTGAAACC
The DNA here is from genome assembly GCF_000296735.1 of Chrysochloris asiatica. Taxonomy (NCBI): domain Eukaryota; kingdom Metazoa; phylum Chordata; class Mammalia; order Afrosoricida; family Chrysochloridae; genus Chrysochloris; species Chrysochloris asiatica. Next base: position 677,565 of record NW_006408653.1, on the reverse strand, counting down.
TGGTCCCATAATTAGAAATGACCATGGGGAAAAATTGCAGTTTAAATGAGGAATAGGATACTGTTCTGCACACTCTACATGGGGACTCAGCTACCAGGTTATCTGTCACAGGTAGAAAACAAAGAGAGAAATAAGTACACATTTAAGGTTTTATTTCTAGAAAATAAGAGTACATACCTAGAAGTTTGATCAATTTTTTCCCTAAAAAATACTTTAGATACGGTCATGATTTGTTTACAATGTTTCTTCCAGGTTCTCAGGAGGGCTTTTGGATGGATATAGAATCCAGCACACAGACACAGTCTTAGAAAATGCAGGTTTTGAGAGTGGGTTTGACTAAAAAAAAAACAGTAAATAACTTTTAAATGGATAGTAGTAATATGTTGCATTATCTTTTCTTACCCTCATTTGAGGAATGAGTAAATAATTTTTAAATGGATAGTAGTAAAATGTTGCATTATCTTTTCTTACGCTCAATTTGAGGAAACCAGTATGCAATGACACAAAACCCCTCTTTTTCACAGGTGATCGGGCAATGCAAGGTGGTAGCTACAGCATTTTCCCATGAATCTCTGGATCTTAGAGTGAATAATTTTAACTGCACCACAAGTTCTGGTATGGTAATCTGTCAAATTACCAATTAATTCTAGATTAATATAGATTCCAGTCATCCAGTAGCACTCAGCAGATATTGTACATATCAGAAATGGTCCCTTACTCATGGACTTGACTTATTCATTCTCCTGAGAATAAAGGAACAAGGGATCTCCCCCACCCCCATTACTGATGTACCTTTCTTTCAAGAAATTCAATCTGTAAAAATGGAAATTTACAAGAACCAGTATTGATCATTGTAGAAGTATAGACTCTGGAGTATAATTTGCTTGAGTTTGCAAGCCAAACTCACTATTTACTAGCTATGTGGTCTTGTGTAACTTAATTAACCTCTTTAAGCCTTGGTTTCCTCATTTGTAAAATGAAGACGATAGCAGTTTTATCCTTCAGGTCCCTTCTGAGAATGAAATAAGATGGTGTATGCAGTAAACTTTGCAGAGTACCCAGCACTTAATAAGCATTGACTTTAATATCTAATAATTGTTTAGGATTTTACCATTTACAAATATTCTACATTTATACACATACTAGTTCTTTTCATCTTACAACAAGTTTACAAAGATATATTATAGTTTCGAGATACAGTAACTGGTGTGGCACTGTAGGATCAGCACTGGACTGCTAACCACAAGGTTGACAGTTCAGCCCACTAGCTGCTCCTCAGAAAGCCTACACAGGGTCGCTATGAGTTAGAACTGACTCTATGGCACTTATCAACAACACCAGTAACTGAAGTTCAAAGAGGTTCAAATTGGCTTGGGAAACACAGGCAAGGTGTGGTGAATACAATAATCTAACCTAGCAATGTTGTCTCTAAATTCTTTGTTCTTCTTCTTTTTTTAAGTATTCCTATTTTTCCTCAAAATTTAATAAGAATTCACATAAAAACAGTAACTCTCATATGATTTAATATATAAAAGTTCAAGAGTCAAGCAACCTCTTAGTTGCTTTAAAGAAAGGGTGAGCTGGGGGGTTCTCTTGTTTCTGTGAAAAAAAAAAACCATGATGTTAATGATGGATGAGTAAGGTGAGCACAGTGGCTCTGTAGGATAAACATGGGACTGTGAACCATAAGTTTAGCAGTTCAAGTCCACGAGTTGTTTCAGGGGGAAAAGATGAGGTTTCTGCTGCCGCAGAGATTTTTAAAAAGTCTCAGGAGCCCTAAGTCAGAACCGACTCAGTGGTGATTAACAACAAGCAACAATATGGATGAGAAGCATCATGAATAGAGCTCACAATAGGGGCTTGGGCATCCAAAGGATCTTGGCTTCAGTTTACAGCTAATTAGCTGATTGACTTAGAACTAGTACTTAAACTTCTCCAACCCCTCAATTTGCCTATCTGTAAACTGGAAGCTATTGTAATTAATATTTTTACCGCCATGTTTATACAGAATCCTGGTGTGGCGCTTTGGGTTAATGCACCAGACAGCAAAGCTGTTTGAACAGCAAGGTCAGCGGTTCAAGCTCACCAGCTTCTCCTTGCAAACCCTATACAGGGTCGCAGCACTTAACAACAACAGCAACATGTTTATATGTTATAAGTCCCAGTTTGAATGCTGCCATTTACAACCCAGTAACGGTGATGCTGTCATCTCTTTCTCCAGTTTCTTCAGCACTGTCCAATACCAAAGACAGTCCTGTGCTCTTTGATTTCTTTGAGGATACTGAACCCTACAGAAAACAAGCCAACAAAGCCCTTGAGAAACACAAAACAGAGAACAGTGATTTCACCTCTTTCAGGGTGGATCAAGTGGAAAGAGTTATACGAGTGGTGAGTCTCTACTAATGTCCAAGTAGACCCTGAAGGCCTGTGCTCCAACATGGTACACATGAATTCAGAGACACTACTTTCCCACCAGTCTCACTCAGCCAGTTAGCTTTTAAGTCAAGTAGATACCAAATAACTGCCATCCTGCAAGCTTTATTTTGTCTTATTTTGGATGGAGGTGTGATGATCTGAAAGAGAGGAGGGAAACCCCACAAAGGAAAGAGGGAAAGACAGAAAAGCAATATTAAAGTTACATGAGTTATTAAATCTTGGTCTGGTCCTAATCTCCTTGTATTATGATGGAAAACTGAGGCTCAGGAAGAGTCCATCACCACACCCAGAGGCATAGTTCGGACTAGACAGTTCTCCCACCTTCTAATCCAGATACCCTCCTGCCTATCTCCTGAAGTTGTCTTATAAAAGAGCAGTTGGTTGATGTTTGTCACACATTTTGAAAATGCAGTTAAATTGTGATGCATACAAACAACAGGATGAATACGATGCATTGAAAAGAATGCTTTGGACCTATATACACTGGAAACTTTTAAGGCATATCATAAAGGGAACAGTAAGTTATAAAACAATACTTAGGACCCAAAGACTATAGCCATTAGATACCCTACAGGCCTGGACCTGAATTTACCCTTGTGGTTCAATATTCAGCCACACATATTGTAGACAGCAATAAGGTGAACAATAATACCAGAGATGTATGTACTTCTTAGAAAAATCAACCATATGAGACCATCAAGGCAGCACCTGCCCATGGATAAGGCTCAGAAGACAGAAAGAGCTAGTAAAAGAAGGATGAAGGGCAATGGGAAACAATGGGAGGAAAAGCCCCATTACTGTGGGGATTGCAATCTGTGTCACACACACACAAAATGTGTGTAAACTGCTGAATGGAAAGTCAATTAGCTCTGTGAATTTTCACCCGAATCAGACATGCAAAAAAGCACAAGAAAAGAAAAACACGAAAGAAATAATACTTAGAGAATACAAACCCATTTGGATAAAACATTAGATACATGTGGACATATATATGTGCAGTATGTCTAAGAAAAGGCTAGCCACAGAAACAATCACATGGATGATAGTAATAACACTGGGTCGGGGAGGTTGAGGTACAGGGAGGGTCACATATTGCTTTTATCTCAGTATAACTTGAATCTTCCCAGTAAAGTGGTATTTCTTTTATCACTTAGGCAATTTTTTAAAAATCTACACAGAAACCATAAGAAAATGGTTTCTGTCTGTGTTGGTGATTTTGAATCTTTAGAGTGCTTTACAGTGTATTGGTTAAAGGTATTTACTTTAAAAAAAAACTATCTTTTTCTGGACGTGCCATGATCTACTCTGTTCTCTATTGTAGAGAGGAGGGAAAGGAACCGGTTACTATGTGGACTTCTCCATAAGGAACTGTTCTAGACACCATTCTCATAGGCATTCTAATGTGAGTATAATCAATGTCTGTGAAACAATAAATAACATTTAGAGAGCACTTACTAAGTGATGTCCACATGTTAGCTTACTTAATGCTCACACAGCCGTATGAAGTACATACTATTTTTACCTCCAATTTACAGGTGATAAATACAGAAGCGTTAAGTGTCTGAGAATAGAACTTGTGTATATATATTTGTCGTTGTTGTCATTAAGTGCCCTCGAGTTGATTCTGACCCATATTGACCCTGTATAGGGTTTCCAAGGAGCAGCTGGTGAGCTTGAACCACCAACCTTGCAATTCAAATGACTTTGCAGTCTGACGCATTAGATCACAGTGCTACACCAGGACTCCATATATACATACAGACATATAAATGCTATATCATACACATATGATATGTGTACTGAAACTTAAAATCAAGTTATTCAGTCCATAGGATTAAAAACTTTGAAACTAATAACTAGTTTGTACTCACAACCCAAATATAGGGGTGTTTTCATTTATTTTGTTTCATTTTTCTCCTCTGAGGAGGTAACTGCAACTCAGCAAAATAAGAATAGAATATTGCCCAATGTTCACAAAAAAGCTGAGATTAGAAGCTAGTTCTGATACCTAAAACAGTGGAATTTCACCCCAATCATTTGTAAATTGATACCCATGTACCTGCAGGAAGATCTTATTAATAATACCTGGCATTTGCATGGTGATTTACAGATTATAAAGCACCTCAACCTATCTTATTGCCTTATTGGAGGTCCGTGACATATCTGCCTTCATTTCCCCAGGACCCAAGGGCCTAGATGTTTAGCCAATTTATCTCTAGGTACTTGGCTACAAAATGAGCTCTGGTAACACAGTGGTTACAAATTGGGCTGTGAACCTCACGGTCAGCAGTTTGAAACTACCAGCTGTTCCGCAGGAGAAAGATGAGGCTTTCTGCTCCTGTAAAGATTTACAGCCTTGGAAACCCTGAACAGGGTCGCTATGAGTTGGAACTGACTCCACGGCACGTAACAACAACAACAACTTGGCTACAAAGGTTAGGACATGAGGTTTTAATGACAACCTTCTCAAGTCCATGATTTTTGAGAGATTTAACATAGTCTCCCAAGTAAGAAGGGAGGAAGCACTCCCTAGTTTCTTTGCTGGCTGTTCAAATTTGCAACCTGAAGTAGTACTAGAATCCTGCTTAGTGGCCAATGTAAGTTATGCAAATTTAATGCAGAAACATGGGGGCATAAGAAGAGAAGGTAGAGGGCTAAGACTCATTTAATTAAGCCCTTATACAGCAATATGGAGTCCTGGTGAGGGCCTGTAGGATAAGCACTAGACTGGTAACCACAAGATCTGTGGTTTAAACCCACCGTCTGCTTCTCAGAAGCCCTATTGAGTCGGAATCATTTTGATGGCATACAACAACACCAACTGTATAAGACAGATAGTATCATCCCCACTCACTTTATAGATAAAGAAACTGAGTCTCAGAAACACTATATGACTTGCCTGAATTCACATAACTAGCAAACTGTGAAGTCAGAATTAAATTCTGGTTCCAAAATTGTACTTAGAACCACAATACTTCTCAGTATTTTCTAGCAAAGAGTCTTCTTCTTGTCCTACTCTACCTTTGGCAAGTGAATTTAGAGATCACAAGGTTGGCAGTTTGAAATCAACACCTGCTCTGCGGGAGTGAAAGGAGACTTTCTGCTCCTGTAAAGATTTATAACCTTGGAAACCCTATATAGGGGTCACTATGAGTTTGTAAAGATTCTATTACAGTGGATAGGAGAAAGATGAGGCTGTCTGCTCCCATAAAGATTTACAGTCTTGGAAAACTTACAGAGCTCAATGGCAGTGGATTTGGTGCATAGGAAGGAGTCCCAGTGGCACAGTATGGTTGTGGAACCATCAACCATAAGGCTGATGGTTCAAATCCTCTAACCACTCTGGGTGAGGAAAATGAAGGCTGTGTGCTCCCATAAAGATTTAGAGTGTTGGAAACACGAGAGAGTAGTTCTACTGTATCCTACGGGGTCACTATGAGTCAGAAAACCTACTCAACAACAGTAAGTTTGTGAGTGCATAGGGAAAGGAGCCCTGGTGGCACAGCAGTTAAAACATTCAACTTCTAACCAAAAGATCAGTGGTTCAAGCCCACCAGCTACTTCACAGGAGAAAGATGTGCTAGTCTGTGTCCATAAAGATTTACAGTCTTGAAAACCCTATGGGTCATCCTACTCTGTCCTATTGCATCACGATGAGCCAGAACCGACTGGATAATAGCGGGCTTGGTTTTGGGGGAAGGAGAGAGTTTAGGTGTGACAGCCATGTGTAATCCTAATCTCTATGCTTCAGGTGAGATCAGGAGATGCACACCTTGACTAAGTATATGCAGACTTGTTGTTGCATTGGCTCTCCTTTCCAACACTTTTCTCCAAGGGACCAGTTAAAGTAGTTCAATTTCCTTTTCTACACCACTCCTCATTGTCTCTAGGCCCAGGTCGAGTTGAGTTGAGTTGACCCAAAGGCAAGACAACAAAAAAGTGGTGCTCCCTATCACCACCCACGGGGAAATTCAGTGCCGGCGACCGCTTATGGAAGAGAACACAACTTGTAACAAAACACTTTCCGAAAAACACATATTGACTTTTTTGGTGGTGGAGATGGTAGGTGCCATCAAGTCAGTTCTGACTCATAGTGACCCTGTATAGGATTTCTGAGGCTATAAATCTTTTGGGGGAACAGACAGCCTCATTTTCTCCCACAGAGTAGCTGGTGGATACATTCTAACTACTTACCTTGTGGCTAGGCTAGCAGCCCAATGTGTAATCTACTATGTCATGAGGACTTCACAAAATTATTAACTTTATATTTGATAGTATTACCCTGATTTTCCTAAAGCTCTTTTTCTTTTCACAAATGTCTGGAAGTTCATAACTGTAACTGACACCTTCTCACCACCCACTGACTCTGTCTCTCTCACACATAAACATATTCACTCAACAAGCTTCTTTCTTCTTTATAGGTCTTTGGGTTCTGCAGAGCAGATTTTTTTTATGATGTAGAAGCTTCTGACTTGGAAACCCCAAAAGACCTTGTCGTAAACTGTGATGTCTTCAACCTTGAGGTAGGCTACTGCAAAACTAGCTGTTGTCACAAGCAGACTAAAAGTAGGGTTTCTCACACATCGTGTACTTGATTCTTACAAATTTTTATGTGTGTGAGGGGGTAAAGAGGAGAGAAAGACAACATGTGTGAGGGGTCTGTTCTATACTGCAGAGGAATTTTGTCTAATGCCACTTTATGAGAAGGAGACCAGCTAGAAAATGTGAGACTGAACAGAGAAGGAAGAAGAGAAAAAGATAAAGGAGAACAGATTCCTAAGGAAAGGAATGCAATTGCTGATACAGCATTTTTTAAATGATGTTTTAAAAAAGTTTTAAAGAATTGAGAAGGGGTGGTATTTTGACCAATAAATAAAACCTGACCAATTCAATCAATTTTGAATGAAGTTTAAAATAGTCCATGTAGTCAGGACTCCACAGCTAAGACTTAATAATATTTAGCTTTTACTATTAGGCATGGATCCCTGGTGTGGCGCTGAGAGATAAGCACTACACCACAAGGTTGGTTTGAATAGCAAGATCGGCAGTTTGAATTCTCCAGCCGCTTTCAAAAAACCCACACAGGGTCGCTATGAGTCAGAACAGACTCAACAGCCCTTAACAACAGCAACAACAACATTATTAAGCATGGAACCTAACTTAACAGGAATTAGTTTCAAATGTATTATATAAAGGTATGTAAAACAAGATGCAAAGTAATATTCACATTTGTCCCAGAAAGCTTTGTCGTAATTTATGGGTGAACACAAAAATGTTTTTTAAAGTATTTTTAATATTAGCAAAACTACTATAAATGATCCAAATATCCATGTGCCAACTCCTGCCTCCCCTTAAAAGGGTAGATTTGCTACCACAAATATGGATCAATATATATATATATATATTTAAATTGAAATCTGAACAAGGAAGAGAGTAAAGAAAGGAAGTGATTATCTTTCAGGAAGAAGAAATGAAAGCGATGCTTATATCAGAAAACCTCAGAGTTCTGTTGAGAATATAGATTAGCAGTCACTAGTTTTCAGATGTTGGTCAGTGGATGGGTGCTATTCTATAATGGAGTTTCAACACTTTATGAGAAAAGTAAGGATAACAAAGGAAGTTTTTCATAATACAGCAGTTATTCTATGTAAAAGACTGCTCTGTACACTGAGATTTTCAAACCTGTTTGTTGTCAAGATGTCACATTCCTTTTGTGAAGTAATGATAGTTAGTGATAGATGATAGATTATATTTGTATTTTAAATACCCATTTAGTTAGATAAAATTTTGCTAGTCCTTTGTTGGTACCCTTCTAAAATTGATTTGTGCAATCCAAACCTTCAGTGACCAATGGTCTAGGCATCTAACTTCCCCTTTTGTATTACATGATGATATCTACTTTTCCTCTACCAGGAACATAGAAACTTCCATGGTGAACAACACCATTTGGGCATACCCCCTGACTCTGGTAGCCCTGAGCATCTTCCTGCAGGCAGACGTCCATTTAAGCCTAATGGATCTAGAGGTCACCATCACCACCATAAGCCACATGGATTTGGATGCCCTCCTCCCCTAGAAGACAAAGATCATGATCATAATCATAATCAAAATTCCAGTGAATCCCATCCTCATGGACATCATTCCCATGAGCATCATTCCTATAGACACTATGGTCTGAAACACCCCTCCCGTAAACACCATTCCCGTAGAAAACATCCCCATGGTGATGGTTTCCATGACCATAGCCCCTGTGACCGACCATCTCACAGCCAAGGTCCCCATGGTCACCATGACCCACCACCTAAGCATTCAGAAGAAAAAGGCCTAGGTAAAAGGTATTTTCCATCCCATTGGAGACAAATTGGCTATGTTTATCAACTTCCTCCACTAAACAAAGAAGAAATTCTTTCTGTTCCTGAAGCCAATTTTCCCAGGTGCTCATTGCCAAACCATAAGAATCCCAGGATGCCAGAGATCCAACCCTTCCCTCAATCAACCTCTGAATCATGTCCAGGGAAGTTCAAAAATGAATTTCTACACATCCTGAAGTTTTTTGAATATACAGCTCCAAAATAAAATCTGATTTTCTTGATAGAAAAAAAAAAAGGATACTGTTCTAAATTAGAACTATAAATAAAATCTGACCAATAATAAATACAAAAATTACAAATTACTTAACCTAACGTCTACATTCAGAAGAGGGTCAAATGTAGGTGGGAAATGCAATGGCATGAAAAGAGAGAGAAATGGAAGGGAGAAGAAAAGGCTACACGTCAATAGCTCATCCTGCCAGTACCCCTACATTATTTGAGGCAATCTTCAATCCTCAGAGTTTCTTTCTGTGTTGAAGTTAATTTCTTAATTTTAGAGTTGTTGTTTTTTCTGTATTGCTGTTTACATCATATAGTTGGGCAAACCAAGAAGGCATGTCTCATTGAAAGGATTATTATAAATGTGACCTAAATTTGTTCTCACTGGTTATTTCCTGTCATCTAAAGCTCTGGTAGCATAGTGGTTATGAATTGGGCTGCTAACCTCAAGGTCGGCAGTTTGAAACTACCAGCAGTTCCGTGAGAGAAAGAGAAGGTTTTCTGTTTCCGTAAAGATTTACAGCCTAGGAAACACTGTACAGGGTCACTATGAGTCGGAAAACCGACCCCACAGTATTTAACACCAACAACAAATTTCCTTAGAAAAAAAAGTTATAAATCCAATTATGAAGCATGATATTTTGGCCTTCCCTGAACCTGGATTTTACCATTCTCCATTTCCCATTCAATCAATCAAACACTGACGCAGGCATGAAGCATGACCATAAGTTCAGGTGCACAAGAAAGAGCACTTTATTTTCAGGACAAATTAATTTATAGTTCAGGTTGCCATCCTGCTGTGCTTATGGAAAACTTAATCCCAGCCCTTTTTGGACTCCCCCACCCCCACCCCCATCCTGTCACTCCCCACACAAGGTTGCATCATAGTTCTAGAATCTCACATAGTGGCAAGGTGTCTGGTGTGGGGCACAGGAAAGAGGTTTGATCATTGATTCATTAGATCATCACTGCTGAGGGATCCCCACCACCCGGTTCCCATCACTCCTTGGGTCTAATTTATCTGCTGTGTCTGTAGCAAACTGGGTAGAAAGCAATCTCTGTGAGGCTACTAATTGACATGACTGCCAAAATAAAACACACAACTATTCACTTGCTGTCTTCCAAACGGCATGTCCAGAAGGCAGCGTATAGTATCCTCTGTTCTTCTTGGGTGTTTTTCTCCCTAGGATAGGTACTCTCTCTCTCATCTCAGTTAAGTCCTTTTTTATTCATTAGTGGATCAGAGGACACTTTATCCACACTCAAAGCCTTTTTCTTTTCCCTTCTCCCCAAATCCAGGCTTAAGCATTTAGAAACAGTATATAAAGTGGTGACACTCAAAATATTTTAAAATCAATATGACACAAGCACTGAACAATCAGACCAGATGTAAAAGCTAATCAGAATAATTGCCAGCCATAGCAGTGTGGCCATACTGGGGGTAGCAGCTGAAGGTTGACCTTGCAGAATCATATCCCTCCATAGAGGCATAAATGTAAGGTTGGTTAATTGAATGGGGAGTTAATAAAGGTAAAATCAGGTCCAGGGAGGCCAAAAAAGGACACAAATAGGCTAATGTCTCAAAATATTATCATCTGAGAAAAACATATGGGTAGCATTTAATCATTTATAAAGTATTCTTACAATATTGCTTAATTTGATGAAAATACTACCTACACAACACAAAATTTGAAGGCTTTTAATTCATTTCAACCAAATACATTCATAATATATAAATACAGTTGGCTTCAGGGAAAAGCGAAGTAGAAACAGTCTGTACCCTTGTTGTTGTTGTTGTTAGGTACCATGAAGTCGGTACTGATTCATAGTGACCCTATGCACAACAGAACAAAACACTGCCCTGTCCTGGGCCAACCTCACTATTGTTGCCACACTTGAGTCCATTGATGCTGCTACTTGCCCAATTCATCTCGCTGGGGGTCTTTCTGTTTTTCTCTGACCTTACCAAACATGATATCCTTCTCCAGAAACTCATCCCTCCTGATAACATGTCCGAAGTATTAGAGACGAAATTTGGCCATCCTGG
>NW_006408653.1:659927-664228 GCF_000296735.1 Chrysochloris asiatica | reverse complement strand
GCATGGATATTATCCTATCACAGACAGCGTTGTACCTCATGACTGATCTGAATATGTTCTTTTTGACGATGAATGCAACAGCATTCCTCTTCAATTTGTCATTGCCGGCGTAGTAAACTATGTGGCTATCAGATTAAAAATGGCCAATATCAGTCCATTTCAGCTCATTAATGCCTAAAATATCGATGTTTATATGTTCCATTTCATTTTTGACAATTTCCAAATTCTTAGATTCATACTTCGTACATTCCCTGTTCTGATTATTAATGGTTGTTTACAGCTGTTTCTCATTATTTTCAGTTGTGTCCCATCAGCAAATGAAGGTCCCGAGAGCTTTACTCCCATGGGCTTTATTCCATTCTCATCATCACAGTCAACTCTACTTTGAGGAGGCAGTTCTTCCCCAGTCTCATTTTGTGTGCCTTCCAAATTGAGGGGCTCATTTTCTGGTACTATGTCTGACAGTATTTCTCTGCTATTCATAAGGTTTTCAGTGACTGAATATTCAAAAGTAGTTCATCACTCCTTCTTCCTAGTCTGTCTTTGTCTGGAAGCTCATCAGAAACCTTTCCACCATGGGTGATCCTGCTGGTATTTAAAATACCTGTGGCATAGCTTTCAGAATCACAGCAACTGACAAGCCACCACAGTATGACAAACTGACAGATGATTGGTGGCATTAGCCATTATTGTTGCTGTTGTTAAGTGCTGTCAAATCTGTTCCGACCTATAGCGACCCTGTACAGGGTTTCCGAGGCTGTAAATCTTTATGGGAGCAGAAAGCCTCAACTTTCTCCTGCAGAACTGCTAGTAATTTTGAACTGCTGCCCTTGAGGTTAGCTGCCCAATTTGTAACCGCTATGCTACCAGAGCTCCTTGGCATTAGCCATTAGAGTGATGCAAATCAAAATAACAATAAGATATCATCTCACAACAGCAATGATAGCAAAGATCAAACAAACCAGAGGACAATAAATGCTGGTGAGGATATGGAGAGACTGGGATGCTCCTGCATTGCTGGTGGGATTGCAAAATAGTCCAACCACTCTGGAAAAAAATATGATGCTTCCTCAGAAGGTTGAAAATAGAGATAACTTATGATCCAGCAATCCCTCTACTTGGTATTTACCCACAAGAAATATGAGCCATAACATGAGTAGATATATGCACACCAATGTTTATAGCAGCACTACTTATGATAGCAAAAAGATGGAGACAGCCTAAGTGCCCATCAATGGAAGAATGGATAAACAAACTGTGGTACATACATACAATGGAATATTATACTACCCTGAAGAATAACAAGGAAGCTGCAAGACACTGCATAACATGGATGAACTTTGAGGACATTACGCTGAGTGAAATCAGTCAGTCACAAAAAGAGAAATACGGCATAGGACCATTATTGTAAAAGATTAAGAAAAAGCACCCACACTAAAAGGGGGGAAATCTTTTTGTTGTTGTTGTTGGTTACCTCAGTGTATTGGGTGGGGCCAGGGGAGGGATGGGAAGGTGGAGCACAGGGTAGGGAATAGACACATGATAGTTTGGGTCCTAGGGGAGCATATGGTAGAAGGGGAAGGGGAAAGGAAAAACAAGGCGTATGGGAGAATAACTAGGCAGATTTACATGGGCTAAAAAGGCTGGAGGTAAATAACCGTGGAAAAACAGGGCTCAGGGATACAAAGATTGAGGCATGGTTTGATTGGGTAAAAGTGGGGAAATGATGTTAAGATGCTTAGCCATCTTTTGAATCTTGGTTTCCCTTACCTCCTATTTAAAATAGACACTTGAAGGGGAGAGAGAGGAATAGCCAGAAACATCACCATAGAAACCTTGTAAGTCTGTCTTCAGCCTATAACTGATTGGAATACTTAAAATGGGGCTAGAACTTGCCCTGTGAAGGAGGCTCCCTGCAGAGCCTTTGCATTGCACAAGACCATAGGTGGAATCCTGATCCCCATCCAGAATATTCTGTGGTGGAAAATTTCTACTTGAAAGGACAAGCAGACCAGTCTGGAGCAGCTAGAAGAACAGAAGATGTTTCTTGAAAGAAAGACCAACAGGAAAAATAAAAACCAGTCCAATTGACTACTACAAGAACAAGCAAGTTGTTCCCCTGGGAGTCTTCAAGGCAAGTGGTCAAGTCCCTCAAGGCAAATGCCCTTCCAAGTCTGAAACTCAAGTGCAATACATGAGCAGGCATGTGGCCTTGCTACTGACTACGTTGGTCACGGAAAAGGGGAAGTAGGGGAAAAACAGCAATGAAGTTGTGAGCTAAGTCCAACCACATTCAATAGACTCCTGTTAACCTGGATTGAGACCTGGTTAACCAGCAGCATGACAAGACCTGGGGACTCCTGGGCCCAGGGGCAGGGACATGGCCCCAGAGGACAAGAGCAGAGTGTGAAGCATCCAGCTGATATGAATTGAGGGGAGATGCACAAGAACACCCACAGTTTCAGACAGTAGCCATTTGACCTGGCATCAATGGCTGGCTAGATGATCACAACACAACTAGAAGAAGAAAGAAGAAAAAAAAAAAGAAAGTAACCCATTACAATTGGATGAACTTGACCTGTGCTTGTGGATGCAATATGACAAAGGAGCGAACAAATCTTTACAGTGAGGGTCATTCCCACCCCCTTGGTACACAGGGATGGGGAACTTAGACACTGGCTACCCAAAATGGGGGGCTACAAAGGCAAGAAGTGACTGGTTTACAAGCTTTCAGCAGGGAACCTTGTTTCAAAGGGTATGGGGAAAGGTAGAATATCCACTGAGTTGTTTCCAACCTATCTGGATGGGGTTGATAAAAGGTGAGGGGAAAGGACTCCTGTGGTTCAATAGGGAATGATTGCTATCAGGTCTTTCAGTGTGTATTAGAAAGGTAAATGTAAATGTTTTGTAGCAAAAAGAGGGTAGTGGCTGATTTTGCAGTCCAGATGCAGAGATCCCTGGAACCATCTAGGGAGAAAAGTGAAGTGTGGGATTCTGTCTGGGGAGGCAGTGACACTAGGGATGGAGGCAGAGATGATGAGGTGAAGAGAGGAAGCAGCTGGGTACTCTGGATTCAAGGGGCTGTGTGCTGAAGGCCTGAGGTGCAGGTAGGCTTGCAGGGTGTACCCTTTGGTTGTCTGATGGTGCATGCAGGGGATTGTAATCATTGCAATGAGGCGAAATACGATAGGATGAATGTAAAGATAATGTTTTCCCATGTAAACTAACACATGATTCATAGTAGAAACTTAGAAAAACAAGCAAACAAGTACCCACCACTTTCTGATACACATGGGCCTGGTTTCCAACTTTGATCATCATATTAAGAAGCTTACAGATACTCCCCACCTCTCTGGAGAAAAGCAGCATGAGACAATTAGTCCTAATGACTGACGAACTGCATGAACCATAGTGTGTACTACCTTGAGACCTGAAAACTAGATTGTGTCCAGCTCCTACTACCTCTCCTCTGATCAGGGTCGTAATAGGAGAACCTGGGCAGAGTGGGAGAAAAATGTAGAGCAAAATTCAAATTCATAAAAAAGACTAGACTTATGGTCTGAGAGAGACTGATGGAAACTCCAAGACTGTGGTCCTGACACCCTTCAAACCTGGAATTAAACTCAGGATCACCTTCCAGCCAAACAATACATTAGTGTATGAAGTGAACAAAAACACCTGTAAGGAATGTACTAACAGAACCATCAACCAAACAAGGAAAAAAAAAGCCACGTTCTTCCCTTTTTATTACACTCCCTGTGATGGTGGTGGTGGTTGTATGCTGTGAAGTCAATTTTGACTCATAGTGACCCTGTGTAGGGTTCTCAAGGCTGTAATTTTTTTACTAGAGCAGAAGCCTCACTTTCTCCCCTGGAGCAGCTGGTGGATTCGAATTACTGTCCTTGCGGTTAGCAGCCCAATTTGTAACCCACTACACTACCAGAGCTCCTACACTACCTGTGGGGGTGTGAGTGATAATTTGTGCCACCAGTCAGTTCCAACTCATAGTGACCATGGTTAGCGGGGTAGGAAACGTCCAGTCTGCAGGGCCCTGCCAAGGCAACCGCAGTTCCAGCCATCACAATAGGGGTGAGGTGTAGAAAAACACTGGACAACAAGGTTGGTTTAAACCGTAAGATCGGTGGTCCAAACTCACTATTCACTTCACAGAAACCCTATACAGGATCGCTATATGTTGGAACTGGCTTGATGGCACTTAACAACAACAACATATTTGGTCAAATGCAGTGAGCATGAACCATTAATCTTGAGGTTCAAACCGATCTTGCAATTCAGTGCAT
>NW_006408653.1:649916-658702 GCF_000296735.1 Chrysochloris asiatica | reverse complement strand
CAAGAAATCAAACGACGTATTGCATTGGGCAAATCTGCTGCACAAGACCTTTTTTAAAGTGTTGAAGAGCAAAGATATCAGCTTGAGGACTAAGGTTCGCCTGACCCAAGCCATGGTATTTTCAATAACCTCATATGCATGTGAAAACTGGACAGTGAATAAGGAAAACTGCAGAAGAATTTACACATTTGAGTTATGGTGTTGGAGGAGAATATTGAAAGTGCCATGGGCTGCCAAAAGAACCGATAGATCTGTGTTGGAATAAGTGCAGCCAGAGTGTTCCTTGGAGGCCAAATGGCCAAACTTCATCTCTCATACTTCAAACATGTTGTCAGGAGGGACCAGTCTCTGAAGACGAATATCACGGTTGGTAAGGTGGAGGGTCAGAGAAAAAGAGGAAGACCCCAACAAGATGGATTGGCAAAGAGGCAGTATCAATGAGCTCAAGCATGGCAACAATTGTGAGATTGGCCCAGGACAGGGCAATGTTTCGTTCTGTTGTGCATAGGATCACTATGAGTCGGTACGGACTTGATGGCACCTAACAACAACAACAACCCAAGTGGACAGTTTTAACCTCAATGTGGGCAATTCAAACCCGCCAACTGCTCCTATACAGGATCACTATGAGTCAGAACCAACTCAACGACACTTGAAAACAACAACTCAAGTGAGAGTCCTGGTGTGGTACTGTAGGTTAAGCACGAGACAGAAAGGTCAGTTTGAATCGCAAGATCAATAGTTCAAACTCACTAGCCACTCCTCAGAAACCCTATACAGGGTAGCTATGAGTTGGAACCAACTTGACAGCACTTAACAACAACGGATGTATGTGGCTATCTCTCTTACTAGGTCTAAACAAACTTTTTGATAAAAGTAGAGCACCCAGGAAGAGGAGGTCTATGGATAAACCTTCAAAACCTGGATTGTTGTTGTTAAGTGCCATTGAACTGGTTCTAATTCATAGCAATTCTGTATAGTGTTTCTAAGGAGTGGCTGATGGGTTTGAACCTCCAGATTTTTGGTTCAAACTGACCTTGTGGTCCGGTGCTTCTCCTACAACAGCACACAAAGACTCCATAGGCACTTAAACAGAAACAACAAGCAAAAGCAGAGACTACCATGCTTCCCACAGCCCATCTGTACTTCTCCTCTGCCTTAACTCTGCAGAGTCTTTTCCTTTACAGAATGAACACACACAAGCAGAAAAAGGCTAGATGGTCCAGACACCAAGACAGGATGCCCATATTTTATTGTAAGTCACAGCATTGTCTTAGTTTGGGGCTCCCAGCACTCACTTGGTTCCTCTGTACATAGCCTTCCCCAGGCAGTAGGATTGATACCCACCTGTTTCCATGCAATTGGAAATTCTATGTGTAAGGTTATTTACTGGAACCTTGTTGCAAAGTTGTTATATGCAGTGACCTTTTGTAAATGGCTTTGGGAAAATCCTAAGGTCATGAGCTGGTGGGTAATTTATCATTCTACCTTATAAGATATTGATCTGATCTGCTTGATAAAGCACACTGTGCAATCACGTGGAAAGGGGTTTGTGCTCCCCTGCTGTACTTTTAGAATGCAAACAGGTGGGTCATCCACCCCAGTGTTGTAATTTTCCAGCCTGTTTGGCTAACCCAGCAATGTCATTTGTCCTTTTAAAATAGGGCAAACAGTGTGTGGCACCAGGTCTCCAAAGTGAGGAGGCAGAGAGAGAAGAGGGCTCAGAGAACGCATTGGAGGCAACTCTAAGCATCTTTTAGCAACTAAAGGGAAGACGGTTACACCATGAAACTAATCACCATCCTTTTCCTCTGTTCCAGGTTGCTCCTAAGTTTGACACAGGAATCCTTCTCACAGGAAGTTGACTGCAACAATGAAGAAGTTTTTAACGCTGTGGATACTGCTCTGATGAACTACAACAAAAACCAAAGTGACAACCAGTTTATATTGACCCGTGTAACCGAGGTCACCATGATGGTAAGTGAACTGTGTTTGACTTAGAAGTCATTTGGGATTGTGCTGTCCCATGGAGTCCAGATCTTTGCCTTCCTTTACTCCCCTACACCCAACACCTGAAAATCAAAGGTAGAAGCTTACATCTTGGAAAAGGCCAAACTCTGGTTGGGAGGACAATCCTGGACCACTAAAGCTGACTATCTGAACGACCAGAGAGGACGCCTCCTCAGGTGAAATGAAATAAAAGTAAATGGAATAAAAGAGAGTCTTGGTGTGGAGCTCTAGGCTAAGCACTGGACTGCCAACCACAAAGTTGTTGCTTCAAACACACCAATGCTCTTTGGGAACTCTATGTTGTTGTTAAGTACTGTCAAGTCAGTTCCAATATACATAGCGACCCTGTATAGGGTTTCCAAGGAGTGGCTGGTGAACTTCAACTGTGGACCTTGCTGTTCAAATTGATTTTGCAGTCCAGTGCATTAACCCACAATGCCACATCAGGACTCAGTTGGGAACCCTATACAGTATGGTTATGAGTAGAAACTGACTTGATAGTACTTAAAAACAATAAGCAGAAAGGGAGATCCAGAAAGTCAGGCTGTAGCCAGAATAGTAACTGAGCCCCTGAACTTGATCTAAGATATAAACAAAGGCCTCCACCCTCAGGTGGGGAGAGGTTCCTGAGGATCTAAAAGGTCTCAGAAATGAGATTTCACAGTTGAAGGCATCAAATTTAAAAGCAACTATTTAGTTCATTTTTAGCATTTTCTTAGCACTGCAATGATGCACATGCAATGATCCTGGCAAGGTATGAGGTCAAAGAAATACAAATCTTTCAAGTGTTTGTTTGAATGAATTTCATGGTAAAGCCCATTACTTCAGTCATTACTCAGTGTGGGGGATAAGGATGGGGGAAGATGGGATGGGAGATCCAACCATTTCACAAATAGAAGATAAAGAAAAGTCACAGTGGATATGTTCTGTTTATTATTTTTTTTCTGAAAGTAAAATCTTTCTATTTTGTTTCACAATCTAGTGTATTTATGTAGGAGACCTAAATTCATAAATTCTTGCTAAGTGCCATTGAGTCAGTTCTGATCCATAGGGCTTCCAAGGAGCAGCTGATGAGCTTGAACTGCTAGCCTTGTGCTTCAAAGCAACTGTAGTCTAGTGCATTAACCCATAGCATCATACCAGGATACCTCATAAACCCTAGACAAGACTAAAACGACCCTCTAGCCTTTTGGGGGCTTTTATGGAACCATTCGTTGATTTTGTCTTCAGCTATTGATTTTTGTGGCAAGTGGGATGAATTGTTCTAAATGCCCATGTAATTTCTTCTTTATCCTTACTTCTCCCTGTGGGCACAGTCCAGGCCACTCCTCCTATTGTTTTATACACTGAAAGATTCAAAATCTGAGACCTGGAAGGAACCTCAGAGACTGTCTTGTTTTACTCTGTTATCTCCTAGATTCAAACAGTGTGACTCAGAGAGAGTGCAGCCCTGGGAGTCAGGAACCCAGGGAGCTGGGGCTGGCACTCCTGAGCCATCCTGCCTGCTCCTGGGACCTCCCTTCTCTCATCAGCAAAAGGAGAGACAGGACATCCTGGCCTCTCAGGTTCCTTGTGGCTGCAGATTTGTCAGGCAGGACTTTGCATCTGAAAGCTCACCTTCTAAATTAGGACAATAGCACTTGAAAAGGTATAGTTATTAATTCATGACCTCCAAGGAAAGCAAAACAAAGCAAAAAATTTTTATTAAAATTCTTTCATTAATCCCATCATCCAGAGATAATTTCACTTTTTTTTTCAAAACAAAAAAGGAATGCTTGTTTTTTTTCTAATTGTAGAAGTAATATATGTTTGAATAACAATCTATTTCAAATAAGAGGAGGAAAAGAATACATGTGTGTTTTAAAGACTATACAAGAAGATTTGTTTAAAGAGGAAAGTGGAAGTCTGTGATAATCTGAACCATCAGCAGGCAAACACCTAGTAGATTGCTGCATACCCTTCCAGATGATTTAAATATTGTTGTTGTTGTTGTTGTTAAGTGCCATTGAGTCAGTTCTGACCCATAGTATGTATCTATAAATTGGCTTTTTAAAAAAGTGGGTTAATACTGTGGCTACTATTTTTTTACCTTTAAAAACTATATTTAACAAAATATTGAGGATGTTTTTTCCAAGCAAATACAACTTTCAATACTTTTATTGAACCCTTAGCCTGACATATTTGAATCAATTCAAGATCAAAAACTTATAACAACACCAGATAACACTTCAATTACATTCTTTTGGGTCAGTTGAATAAACAAAGATATGTTTGGTTGATTGTTTTTTCAGGATGCCTCTGGCACATTTTATTCCTTCAAATATGAAGTCAAGGAGGGTGACTGTCCTGCTGACAGTGGCAAATCCTGGCAGGACTGCGACTACAAAGATGCTGCAGAAGCTGTAAGTTTCTGTTTTGTTTTAAGTTTTTATTGTGAATTGAGTGAAAGTTTTCAGGGAAGATCATCAGTTTTACATTCAACAATCATACACCTTGTTTCATTACAATTATTATAATCCCCTCCCTGTACCATCAAATAACAGTAATTATCTCCATTCATTTTGCACTCCCCCACTTTTTTTTTTAAACACTCAGGCATTTTGCACCACTAAAGGGCACATTCTGCAAGTCTGCCTTCTGGCCTCCAGCTCTTAGTCCCTCTCTTCCTATGAATCTAGAGTCCTCAGCTGCTCCCTCTTTCCATGTCCTCATCTCTGCCTTATCTCTGGTGTTGCTGCTTCTCTGGATAAGATCCCGCATTCCGCTTGTGCTCTTCTCCCTTGATGGTCCTAGGGTCCTTTGTTTCTGTACTGTAAGATTAACTACTCCCCCGTTTTTGTTACAAAACTTCTTCCTTTACAATTGTGACAGTCGCAATTAGTCATGATAACAATTACTCACTATTGAATCACACGAATCTTATCTCCATCTCTTTTCACCGGACCCATGTAGACACGATGAGAAGTATTTAGTGGGGACTCTTTCTTCCCACACACACTATTAAACTAAACCGCTTCTTAAAATCTTGTAAGCCAGTCACTTTGTGCCTTTATCGCCACCTCATTTTAGGTATCCAAAGTTTAACTTGCCTGTCCCTATCTACCCTGTGTACAGAGGGGATAGCATTGATACTTGATGTGAACACTCCTTCCCTTTCTGTTGGTATTTGGAGCTCTGGTAGCATAGTGGTTACGAATCAGGCTACGAACTGCAAGATCAGCAGTTCGAAACTACCAGCTATTCCATGGAACAAAGATGAGGCTTCCTGCTCTCATAAAGATTTATAGCCTCAGAAACCCTATAAACCCTGTACAACAGGGTGACTATGAGTCGGAACCGACTCCATGGCACATAACCACCACCACCACCACCTCCATGAGTATAGGTTAGGTTCAACAATTGTAGCAATTTACCCTCATTTCCTTTATCAATTAAAAAAAAAATTTTTTCCTCTAGTCGAGTTCTGATCACCCAGCAATCGAGGCAAGGTCAAATGGGTACTATCTGCAAGTTTGGGTGTTCTTGTGCATCTCCTCTCACTTCATATCAGCTGGATGCTTCACTCTCATCTCTAGCCCTCTGTGGTTATATCCTTGCCCATGGGTTCAGATGTCCCCAGGTCTCACCACACTTTGGACCAACCAGCCCTTCCTCTTCTCTCTCTCATCTCCAGGTCAATGGGAGGCAATCGACTATGGTTGAACTCAGCCCATTTCTTCATTGCTGCCTTTCCCCCTCTCCCACTTACCAGTAGACCAATGTGGTCATCAGCAAGCTTATATGCCTGCTCATGTGCTCCCTTGTGTTTCAGTCTTAGGCGGGGGGTGGGGGTGGGGTGAGGGGTGGTCTGTCCTGAGGGAATTTGATTGCTTGCCTTAATGGCTTCTCAGTGAACAGTTTGCTTATTCTTGTAGTATCCAGTCATACTGCCAAGTTTGTTTTGGTATTTTCCTGATGATCTTTCTTTGAAGATGTATCTTCTGTCACTCTAGCTGTTCCAGGCTGGTCTGCTTGCCCTTTCTAGTGGGAATGCTCCATCTCAAAAGGTTCTGGATGGGATTTAGGATTCCACCTAAGGTCATATACATTGCAAAGACTCTGCAAGAGGCCTATTTCACTGGGCAAGTTCTAGAACCCCTTTTAGGTATTCCAATCAGTTAGTTACAGGCTGAAGATGGGTTTGCTAGCTTTCTGTAATCATATTTCCTGACATTCCTTTCTATCCCACTCAAGTATTTGTTTTACAATAGTAGGCAAGGGACATCAATATTCATAAGACAGTCAAGCATCTCAGTATTATTTCCCTTCTTCAAACTATGCTTAGATCCCTGTATCACAGAGCCCTGTTGTTCCAAGGTTGAACATGCATCACTATTTACCTCTGGCCCATTTAGCCCATGGAAACCTGTCTCAGTGTTCCCTTATCTACTTTGTTCTTCAACCCCTCCCCCTTTTTGTATTGCCCTCCCCAACATATCAGCTGGACGCTTCACTCTCAGCTCTAGTCCTCCATGGCTGTGTCCTTGTCCATGGACTCAGGAGTCCCAATCTCACCACACACTTTGGATTATCAGTCCTTTCTCATCTCTCTCTCATCTCCAGGTTGACGGGAGTCTATGGAATATGGTAGAACTCAGCTGATATCTTCATTGGTGCCATTCCCCCTCTTCCACTCACCAGTAGACCAACATGGTCACCAGCAAGCTTACGTGCCTGCTTACGTGTTACCTTTGAATTTCAGTCTTGGAGGGGGTTTGTTCTGAAGGGACTTGATTGAGTGCCTTGGTGGCTCCAAAGTGAACAACTTGCTTGTTCTTGTAGTAGCCAATCAGACTGCCATTTTTGTTTTGGATTTTTCCTGCTGGCTCTTCTTTCAAGAAGTATCTTCTGTCCTTCAAGCTATTCCAGGCGGGTCCGCTTGTCCTTTCAAGTGGGAATGTCTCACTCAGAAGGTTCTTGATGTGGCTCAGGATTCCACCCAGGGTCCTATACACGACAAAGGCTCTACAAGAAGCCTATTCCACCGGGCAAGTTTTAGAATCCCTTTTAAGTATTTCTATCAGTTATAGGCTGAAGATGGACTTACAAGCTTTCTGTAATCATGTTTCCCAATATTCCTTTCTATCCCACTCATGTATATTTTACAGTATTAGGCAAAGGAAACCAATATTCATAAGACAGTCAAGAGTGTTAACATTATTTTACCTCTTTTACCCATTTAGACTATGCCTCAATCCCTTTATCACAGAGCCTTGTTGTTCCAAGGTTAAGCATACAGCACTATTTACCTCTGTCCCATTTAGCACATGCAAACCTGCCTAAATGTTCCCCTATCTACATTGTTCTTCCATTCCCCTACTTCTCCCCCTTCTAGTGTATTGCCATCCCCAACACCCGAAATGTGATGTGTCTATCCCCTACCCTGTGTTCTCCTTTCCTCTCCCTCTGACCCCTGGGAACCAACAAAGTTTTTTTTTTCTTTTAGTATGGGTATCTTTTCTTAACTTTTTACAATAATGGACTTATGCAATATTTGTCCTTTTGTGACTGACTAATTTCAATGAGCATAATTTCCTTAAGGTTCATCCAAGTTATTTTGTGGCTTGTAGCTTCCTTGTTATTCTTCAAGGTAGCATAATATTCCATTGTGTGTATATATCAATGTTTGTTTATCAGTTCTTCCATTGATGGGCACTTAGGCTGTCCCCATCTTTTTGCTATTGTGAATACTGCTACTATTAAGATTGGTGTGCATATACCTACTTGTGTTCTGGCTTATATTTCTTGTGGAAATATACCAGGCAGAGAAATTTCTGGATCATAAGGTATTTCTATTTCCAAATTTCTGAGGAAGTGCCATACTGTTTTCCAGAGTGGTTAGATCATTTTGCATTAACACCAGCAATGTATGAGGGCCCCAGACTCTCCACATCCTTGCCAGAATTTATTATCCTCTGCATTTTATAACTTCACAGTTATTTCTGATGTGAGATCATATCTCATTATTGTTTTGACTTGCATCTCTCTAATGGCTAATGACAAGAAAACATTCAAGCCTTGGCTTTCATTATTGAAAGATTCTCTGGGCAGATTATTGAATGATGCAGAAAGCATCAAGAGAAGATTGGAAGGACTACACAGAGTCACTGTACCAAAAGGAAATGGTTAATGTTCAACCGTTTCAAGAGGTAGCATATGATCAAGAGCCAATGATACTAGAGGAAGCCCAAGGGTATTGAAGGGATTGGCAAAGAACAAGGCACCAGGAATTAATGGAATAAAAATTGAAATCTTTCAAGAAAATGAGGTGGTACAGGAGGCACTCACTCATCAATGCCAAGAAATTTGGAAGACAACTATCTGGCCAACTGATTGGAAGAGATCCATATTTGTACCCATTCCAAAGAGAGGTGATCCAATGGAATGCAGAAATCATTTGACAATCTCCTTGATATCCCACGTGAGTAAAGTTTTGCTAAAGGTAATACAGAAACAGCTACAGTCATACATTGACAGAGAACTTCCAGAGATTCAAGGTGGATTTAGAAGAGGACGTGGAATGAGGGATATCATTGCTGATGTCCAATAAATCTTGGCTTAAAGCAGAGCATATCAGAAAGATATTTACCTGTGCTTTACTAACTATGCAAAGGCTTTCAATTGGTGGATCATGACAAGCTATGGACAACATTGCAAAGTATGAGTATTCTGGAACACTTAATTGTGCTCATGAGGAATCTGTCCATGGACCAAGAAGCAGTTGTTCGAACAGAACA
>NW_006408653.1:645784-649006 GCF_000296735.1 Chrysochloris asiatica | reverse complement strand
AACAACAATGGCTAACGATTGTTAACATTTCTTCATGTTTGTTGGCTGCCCAAATATCTCCCTTGGTGAAGTGTCTGTTTATGTCCTGTACCCATTTTTAATTGAGTTATTTGTCTTTTTCTTGTAGAGGTGTTGTAGTTTCCTATAGATTTTAGAGATTAGTTGCTTGTCTGATAATGTTGTTGCAAAAGATTTTTTTCCATTATATTGAGTCCCTTTTTACTCTTTTGGTGAAATGTTTTGATACACACAATTTTCTGATTTTTAGTATGTCCCAATCATCTATTTTGTCTTCTTTTGCTTGTGCAATTCTCACAATGTTTCGTAGTCTATGAGTGTCCTGTATTAGAGCCCTTAAATTTGTCCCTATTTTTTCACTGATGACCTTTATAATTTTGGAATTCACATTTAATCCATGCTGAGTTGGTTTTTGTATATGGTGTGAGATAAAGGTCTTGTTTCAATCTCTTGCATACCTATTTCCAGTTCTGCCAGCACCATCTGTTAAAGAGACTATCTCCTACTCATTCAATGTACTTTGACTTCTTTTTAAAGGTCAATTGGATGTATGTGGATGGGTTAATATCTGGATTCTCAATTCTGTACCATTCATCTATGTATCTTTCATTGTACCAGTACCAGGCAGTTTCAATGACTGTAGCTATCTAGTAAAATTTGAAATCAGGGAATGAGAGCTTCCCAACTTTTTTCTTGTTCTTAAGCAGTGCTATGCTAATAATGGGTCTCTTTTCTTTCCATATAAATTTTGTAATTGTTTTTTCCATCTCTCTAAAGATTGTTGTTTGAATCTGGATTGGGATTGTGTTATATGTGTAGATTGCTTTGTGTAGTATTGACATTTTCACAATGTTAAGTCTTCCAATCGAGGAGCGTGGAATTTAGAATAGGGTTTCCAAACCTGTTTGCTTTTCAGAGACAGATGACCAGGTCTGTTTTCCAAGGCATCTTTGGTGGGTTTGAATCACCATCCTTTTGATTAGTAGATGAGTGAGTGCTTAACTGTTTGCACCACCCAAGGACTCTACTCCCATGCAAAGGGAACTCTAATGACCAAGCAGGACACATAGGCCATGCCCCTCACTGCTCTCCTCTGGAAGGTGGGGAAAATCAACTGCTATGTCCTGCACTGTCTCCCTCTCAGGACTCTCTTCTAACTAGGAGAGTCTCTGCCATTTAGGAGAAGCCCAGTGAATATTTCTTGGAGAATGACAAGACAAGACAAAATCAATGTCCAATGATAATAATTAAACAGCTACCAATTCTTGGGAGTCCCTGGCTGTTGCAAATGATTTATGGACTCAACTACTCACCAAAAGAATGAAGGCTGGAGTCCACCAAAAGATGTCTTGGAACAAATTCCTGTTGGTCTGCTTCTGAAACATCATC
Organism: Chrysochloris asiatica; assembly: GCF_000296735.1. Classification (NCBI taxonomy): domain Eukaryota; kingdom Metazoa; phylum Chordata; class Mammalia; order Afrosoricida; family Chrysochloridae; genus Chrysochloris; species Chrysochloris asiatica. The sequence continues at coordinate 647,599 of NW_006408653.1, read as the reverse complement.
GCTATGGAGAACAGTTCTACTCTGACACACATGGGTGGCCCTAAGTTGCAGTCTGCCCCCTACCTACGTGTGTTTATCATCATGACAATCCTATGAAACAGATGTGGCATTTCTCCTACAGGTGAGAAATGGGGAGTCAGAGTAGCAAAGGGACTTAAGGAGTCTAACAGCAAGTGGCAGAACTGAGACTGGATAGCATTTTGTTCAACTCCAAGGTCTCTACTCTTTCTAATACACTGAACTGAAATTTATCTGTGTGAATATTCCTAATGCACTGAAACTGAAAGGTAAATCAGGACAATTTAGCAGGCTGGTTCTGAGACAGTGTGCATTCTTTGCTGAGAAAGAAATACCTCCAGGGCTTGAAATAAAGACTCAAGTTTAATTCATAATCCCTTTCCTTCAACATTTCATGAATATCAATGACTTATTAAAAATAATCATTAGACCACCAACATATTATGTCTCAAAAATCTATTAGTAAAATCTTCACATATTTAAAAGGATAGCTGTGGTGCTGTAAGATAAGCACTGGACTGCAAATCACTAGGTTAGTGTTTCAAACCCATCACCCACTCCTTGGAAACCCTATATAGCACCACTATGAGTTGGACCCACTCGACAGCACTCAACAACAACATTTAATGTTGGGTCAGATGAACTCCTTCACCTAGAAAATTAACATAAATTCTCTCTCTCTCTCCTTCCTTTTTTAGGCCACAGGAGAATGCACAGCAACAGTGAAGAAAGAGAATAAAAAATTCATCCTTACTACCCAGACCTGCCAGATTACTCCAGGTAACCAAGATCTGTGGTAACAACACTGCCTTGGGGGAACATTAACCATTTCTTGTTTTGTTTTTTTTTTGGACTTCTATTGTCTCATTGTAGGATCAGCAATAGACTTTGATCCATAAGATTGGCAGTTCAAACCTATCAGTTGCTCCTTGGAAACTATTTATAGGTTTGCTATGTGTCAGAACCAATTTGATATCACTTAACAACAACAGCAGCAGCATGTATACTGTTTTAGTAATCAAGAGCTACAATAATAGATATACCACAAATGGGTGGCTTTAACAAATAACTTTATTATCTTACAATTTAGGAGGCTAGAGGTGTGAACTCAGAGCACCAGCTCTAGGGGTAGTCTCCCTCTCTGTCAGCCCTGGGGAAAGTGCTTGCTCCTTGTCCCTTGGTGATCTCCTTGTGGAACCGCATCTATCTCTCCCTGTCTGAACTTTTTAGTTGCTTGCTCTTTACAAACAGATTAATGCAGATTAGATTTTTTATATCTCAAAAGAGATTGATTTAAGACATATCCAACACACAAGGTCAACAGTTCAAACCCACTAGCTGCTCCTTGGAAACCCTATACAGGGCGGATATGAGTCCAGACCCACTCAATGGCACTTAACAACAACAACAACATATTAAGATAACAAAGAAAACTCATTCCTCAATGGGATTATAACTACAAGTATAGTTGGATTTGCAACACATATTTTTGGAGACACAATTCAATTCATCGCATGCATTTTTCTGAGGGACCCAATAGCTTTTATTTGATTCCATGACCCTTAGAATATGGTTACTAACCAGAAGCCCAATGGGTGAGGTTCAGGTGAAAAAAATAGAGCATCCTCTGTACCTACTCTAATTCAGGCTTCAATTACCCCTCCCTGCTGCATATTCGTGTTCTAATAATATGTGGTTCCTATGTACCTCCTTGGAGTCCTGGTGTGGCCCTGTGGGTTAATGCACCAGAATGCAAAGCCATTAGAACTGCAAGGTCAGCAGTTCAAGTTCACCAGC
>NW_006408653.1:643013-644914 GCF_000296735.1 Chrysochloris asiatica | reverse complement strand
CACTCCCACCTCTTTACTCTTCAGGAAGTAAAGTCGGCCCAAAAACAGGTTTGTTCCTTGATCTTTCATTCATGCATTATAGTTAAAACTTGTTAAATCTTGATGTTTCGGGCTTCACTAACTAAAATAGCCAGTCTACGGAAGGAAAATGTATTATTTCACTACTGGTGCTGAGGAGGTCTTCTGTGTTTTGTCTTTTTATGACTAGCACAGAAGACAAAGGACTTTCTATTTACTCAATGTGATTAGGATACTGAAATATGTAAACCAAAACAAATGGCAAACTTTCTGATATATGCTTTAATATTTGTACTGGATTGGTGGGTCATAAGCCTTAAGTGTTTTCCTAGGACAAAGAAAAGAAAAATTCATTCTGACTCTAAAATTTTCAGAAAACTGTATCTTTATCTAGTTATCATGAGTTAAACATGACTCCAAAATGTTAAAATGTATTTAAAAAGGTTGGCAGGGCTTTCTGAGTACCCTTTAATTTATAATTTCAATAAGTCCTGTTATGACGCTGTAGGATAAGTTCTGGACTGCTAACCACAAGGTTGGCACAGTTCAAGCCCACCAACCATTCTTCTGAAACCATATACAGGGTTACTATAAGTGGAAATGACTCAATGGTACTTAAAACAACAACAACGTATAATCAAACCATCACTCATCTGTCAGCTTATTTTATGTGGTGGCTTGTGTGTTGCTGTGATGCTGGAAAGTATCTGTTATCAGTATTTCAGGTATCAGCAGGGTCACTGTCATGAATTAAATTGTGCCCAATGAAAATATGTGCCCTCATGACTGGGCCATGGTTATCAGTGGTTTGTCATTTATGTAATGATGTAATCATCCCCCATGATGTGATATGATGTGCTTGACCAATCATCATAGGGATTAGGGTGGGATACAACACCCTAACTTAAGTCATAACCCTGGTCCAATATAAAGGGAGTTTCCTTGGGGTGTGGTTTAACTCAAAATGAGAATAAACAGCAACAATTAGCCAATAATGATCAGAAGGTGGAATGTGCATAGCATTAATCTAGGAATATTGGGAGTCATCATAATTGAAATAGAATGCATAAATATTGATATCCTAGGTAAAAATGGGAAGTAATGGACTGGCATAGGCCATTCTGAATCAGACAATCATATGGTCTACTATCCCAGGAATGACAAATTAAAGAGGAATTACATTGCATTCACTGTCAAAAAGAACATTTCAAGATCTGTCCTGAAGTACAATGCTGTCTGTGACGTGCAATGAAGACTGGTTAATACTACTATTGTTCAAATTTGTGCACCAACCACTAATGTCAAAGATATAGAGACCACAAGTTTTACCAACATCTGAAGTCTGAAATTGATCAATATTGCAATCAAGATACATTGATAATTAATGGTGATTATAATGTGACTCTGTAGGATTATTTTGGACTCCCAACCACAAGGTCAGTTGTTAAAGCCCACCAGCTGCTCCTCAAGAGAAAGATGAGACTTTCTGCTCTCAATAAAAGGTACTGCCCTTCTTGAAAGAAAGACCAGCAAGAAAAATCAAAAACAATAATGGCAGTCTTATTGACTATGACAAGAACAAGCAAGTTGTTCACCTGGGAGCCATGACGGCAAGTGGTCAGGTCCTCTCAGAGAAAACCCCCTTCCAAGACTAAGATGCAAAGGGAATACACGAGCAGGCATATGGTTTTGCTGCTCACCACGTTGGTCACTTAGAAGGGGAAGTGGGGGTAAAACAGCAATGAAGTTGTGAGCTAAGTCCGACCACGTTCAATAGACCCCTGTCAACCTGAATTGAGACATGGTTGGCCAGCAGTATGGCGAAACCTGGGGACTCATAGGCTCAGGGACAGGGACATAGCCACAGAGGACTAGAGTGGAGA
>NW_006408653.1:636942-640815 GCF_000296735.1 Chrysochloris asiatica | reverse complement strand
CCATCAGACAAAAATGTAAATACCTATAAATCTAGTCTTTTCATTGACTCAGTTTACTAAGTCCTTACTAACAGTTGACTGGGCTCATTATATACCAGCCACTGATATTAAATGATTCACTTTGATTAGCAACTTTCCCTGCATTTAACAGGCCTGACTTGCTTTTCTTCAAGATGCATGTTCTACTCAATTAGCATCGTGTATCACTCTCAGAGTGTACACTACCTGGAAAAAAAAGAGATAAAATCTCCTTCCCTGGCAGTTTGGAAACCCAAAGACCCACCAGTAAAGGCCACTTCAACTCCAAAGTTTTATTAATCCATCCAAAATAGCAGTATCAATATATATATTTTTAACGCAATAGAACATATTCTCTCTACAGCCTGGCAGAGGAAAAGTTGCTAGGTCTCACTTAGGGGAGTACAATAACTTTATCTATGAATGTCTTTTCATTTCAGATGTGTGGAATGTGTGTGTTTATTAGTGTGTATGTTAAGGACTATGAGATTTTCAAAGTGTTCAATATGAATTTGGTAAGAACTTTTGCAACATTAATAATAATAGTTCATATTTATTGAGTGTTTACTATATGCCAAGTAGTGTTTTAAGCTTCTCATATCATGGTCATTTATATCTCACAGTGAATAATGTTTAAATTCCCTTTAATAATCCAAAAATTCTTTCAGGTGACGGCTGGATGGAGAGTTAACATTTCCTACACAATTGTGCAAACTAATTGTTCTAAGGAGAATGTTCAATTCTTAACTGATGACTGCAAATCTCTGTTGAATGGTGTAAGTATACAAAAACCTAATAATTAAGTTCCTAGTATTTTGTTTATACTATTTTCAGGTTTGGAAACTATCAAGTTGTGGGAAAAGACTTCATCATCAAAATTTTAGATGACATTCAGCAATTCTTATTCACAGTCACTTGGGAACCTTAAAGTTCAAGTTACGATTCAGGTTGTCTTGTCTGCCTGTCAAAGGATATGCACATCTTGCAATAATACATATTTACAGTGTAGAACCAGTGAATAGGAATACTCTGGGTGATGTAAAAGGTTTACATGCTCAGCACTAACAAAAATGTTGGAGTTTTGAGTCCACCAGAGATGTCTTGAAAGAAAAGCCTATCCGTCTACTTCCATAACAAGACCTTGTAAAATCCTCTCTATGGAACACAGTTCTACTCTGGTGCACATGAGGTCACCATGCATTAGAGTAAAGTAGACAGAAACTGGTTAATTAGAGTAGCCTGATGAAATGAGAAAAATAAAACTGTTAAGGTTTTGTTATATCTTTACGTTTTCCTATCTCCTTCTCTTTCTCATTTGCTAAATGGCCTTATGGTGTTCCTTAGCTCTAACCCTACTGCCATCAAGTTAATTCTGACTCATAGAAACCCTATTTGATAAAACAGAACAGCCAATAGGGTATCCAATGCTGTAATCTTTACTGGAGTCCTGGTGTGGTACTGCAGGATAAGCACAGGACTGCAAGTTCTGTGTGAACCACAAAGTTCAAACTCACCAGCCACTCCATTGAAATCCAGTACAGGGTCACTGTGAGTCAGAATTGACTCTATGACACTTAACAACAACAATCATTATGGAAGCCGACTGTCACAACTTTCTGTCATAGAGTGGCTAGGGAGTTCAAACTACTGACCTTTCAGTCAAATGTTTAATGACTACACCACCAGGGCACCTTTTGTTCTTGACTCTACTCAGGACATGTCCTCACTTCAAACTTATCTGCTTACTTCCCCTAGCTTAAGTTTTTATTGTGAATTGCGGGAAGATTTACAGAAAAGATCATCAGGCCCACATTCAACAACAAAAAAAAACTTTTTGTCATTACAATGATTGCAATCCGCTCCATGAACCATCAGATAGCAGTATTTTACTCTATTTACTTTATTTTATTTCTTTCTCCTCCACCCCCCATTTGCCCTGTAACCATCATAAAATGTTTCATTTAGAAGAAAATCTTAACTTTTTGCAACAGTGGTCTCATGCAATATTTGTCCTTTCAGGACTAACTAATTTTACTCAGCATAATGTCCTCCATGTTTCAAGGTGTTTTGTAGATTCTTCACTATTCTTCAACATTGCAGAATACTCCATTGGGTGTTTGTACCAACGTTTGTTTATTCTTCTGTTCATGGGCATTTAGGTTGTCTCCATCTTTTTGTGATGTTGTGAATAGTGCTGCAGTGAACATGGGTGTGCGTACATCTAGCAGTGTCACAGCTCGTATTTCTTTTTATCTTTTCTAAGAAAACCTTTTTTTAAAAACTTTTTACAATATTGGTCTCATACAATGTCCTTTAGTGATTAACTAATTTCACTCAGCATAATGTCCTCTGGATTCAACCATGTAGTGATGTGTTTCACAGATTCATCATTAGTCTTAAATGTTTTGTAGTATTCCATTGTGTGCATGGAGTCCTAGTGTGGCATTGTGGGTTAATGCGCTGGACTGCAAAGTAGGTTTGAACTTCAAGGTTAGCTGTTCTGCCTCTCAGAAACCCTATATAGGGTCACTATGATTCAGAACTGACTCGAATGCACTTAACAACAACATTCTGTGTATGTACCAAACTTTGTTTAACCATTCTTCTATTGTTGGGTATTTAGATTGATTCCATCTTTTTGATATGTCTCCTGTAGACAATTTATTGAAGGATCCTGTTTTCTTATCCATTCTGTTGTCTCTGTCTCTTAACTGGTGCATTTAACCCATTTGTATTCAGTGGAATTATCAATTGGTATGACTTGATTGCTGTCATTTTTCTGTGTATGCTTTTGTGGTGCTGCTGAATTTTTTGTTCCACATAATTTTCTATGCTGAGTTCATTTTGTTTGGAGGGTTTCTTTTCATTTTCATTTCTGTTGTGGTAATGTTTACTAAATCTTTCTTTATTTCCTCTTTTTCTAATCTGATGTGCAGTTGTATTCTTTTTCTTTGACGTTCCCCTGTATTTATTAACATCTTCCCAGCTTAAAATGGCCTGTTTTATCTTTAAATCCACTTGACTTCTTTGCCATTTAGAAGTTCTATATCTACTCTATAAGAAGCTCTGGTAGCATATTGGTTACAAGTCAGGCTGCTAACCTCAAGGTCCGCAGTTCGAAACTACCAACCATTCTGTGGGAAAACTACGAAGCTTTCTGCTCCTGCAAATATTTACAGCCTCAGAAACCCTATACAGGGCTGCTATGAGTCAGAACTGACTCCATGGCACAGAACCACCGCCACCACCATATCTATTCTATGCCCTCTTTTTGCTTTGTAATTGGCTTTGTTATATATTGATATTTTTGGTTACCTATTTTCAATCTTGTAGTTTGCTTTACTTTAAATATTTCTTATATGGATTGAGTTCTGGATGGTGTTGTCAAGTATGGTAATTGTGGGTTGTTGTCTATTGTTGCTGGTTCTGGGTCCAAAGAACACCCTTTAGCATTTTTTGTAAAGTCAGTCTTGTCACTGCTAATTCCTTTTATTTCTGTTTATCAGGAAATGCCTTAATTTTGCTGTCATATTTGAAGGACAGCTTTGTTGGTTACATAATTCTTGGTTGGCATTTTTTTCTATCAGTTTTCTGTATCTACCATACCTTTGCCTTCTTGCCTGCACGGTTTCTACTGAGAAATCAGAGCTTAGTTTTATTAATTCTCCTTTGTAGGTGACTTTTCATTTCTCCCGACATGCCCTTAATTTTGTTGAGGAGTTTCCCTTCTATTCCTATTTTGTTTAGTGTTTTTATCAGGAATGAGCTTTGGATTTTCCCTAATATCATGAAAGATGAGAAGATTGGCATATAAGAAGTTGAACAAATCCCCAAAAGGATAGATCCCAAAAGAAA
>NW_006408653.1:634685-636377 GCF_000296735.1 Chrysochloris asiatica | reverse complement strand
ATGATATTTCTGACTTATAGATTGCTTTTGCTTGTAGGTAAGCAAATTTACCAATATTTTCCTTTTGATTTCTTCTACCATTTGCTCAGTAGTCTTTTTTCATTTTGTTTTTTCATTTTGTTTATAGTCAGTATTTTTAATGTAACTTTCCAACATATCTAGAATTAATTTTGCTGTATCTTGTGTTATCAAAATTGATTTTTTCAAGAAAATAACCAGATATCTCAACATTCTTCCCTTCAATATAAATTTGTGACTCCACCTTTATCTCATAATATTTCTTACAAAGATGTTTTCTTTTTACACCAGTACCACCATGTTATAGTATGCATAACTTTATAAGATGTTTAAATATATGACATTATTCTAGTGTTTATATCTTCTAAACAAACTTTAGAATGCTTTGGTAAGGCAAACTTATCTTGCCGCAATGTTTGGAATTTCATTATGTTTTTAAATTAATTTGAGGAGAATTGAAATATTTGCAATATTGTTTTTTTGTCAAAAACTTTCTATACCTTTCCGTTAGTCACATTTTCTTTTATATTATAATTTTCTTTATGTATACCCATGTATCACTAAAGTTTTTCCTGTTTTGCTTTTCTGTTTTGATTGTTGTTTTCTATTAATTCTGATTGTTTTCTATTAATCTATTCATTTTGCTAGGCATGTAACATCTAATATGGTGCAGGACAGGGCACGACTCTGTGATACATAGGTCGTTATGAGTCAGACGTGATGTGATGGCACATAACAACAAAAACAACAATTCCTTTAAAATACACTTAGATTCTATTCCTAGTTTATTTAAGAATTCTAGTTCCATTTATAAAAGTGGTCTACAGTTTTCTGGATGCTATTTTCTCCAATTTCGCTACCAGATTGAAATTCTATCTAATTAGTTTGTAGTCCACCACTATTTTTCTCTATTTAGAAACAATATATGGAAATGCTATGTTTCTTTAACTGAGAAAATAATTTATCTATAAAAGTGCATAGGCTAATTGGAGGCAAGAAAAGGGATGGAAGTTGAGAGTACTAACATTCCCTTTTCCTTCTTTAGTATTGTTCCATTTATGTTTTGTTGTTGTTGAGTCAGTATTGGTCATTTTTGGTGATTGTGTGCAATGGAGTCAGTTCTGGGTCATTTCAACCCTGTATAGGGTTCCTGGGGCTATAAATCTTTATGGGAGCAGAAAGTCTCATCATTCTCTCACAGAAATGCTGGTAGTTTTGAACTGTTGACTTTGAACTTAGCAGCCGGACTCATAACCACTATGCTACCAGAGATCCTTTGGTTATTTATAGTTCTCCAGAATATTTGTTCATAATATTCTCTTCTATTTTTATACTTCTCTGTATTCTTTGTTGTATTGCCTCTTTTGAGGATTTGATTCTTTCCCCCCTTATTCTGAAATGATCATTTGTATTTATTTGCTAACACTAGTGCTTTCTCCAACATTTGTCTGTCAGTCTGTTCTACAGTGGTGACTTGTATGTTGCCATGATGTTGGAAGCTATGCCACCTGGATTGTACATACCAGCATGGTCAATCATGGTGGGCAGGATTCAATAGAGCTTCCAGACTAAGACAGACTCAGAAACAGAGACAGACCACTTCTGAGTGGGTAACCACTGAAAACCTTATGATTAGCATTAGAACAGTGTTTGATACAGTGCCAGAAGATGAGC
>NW_006408653.1:632053-634330 GCF_000296735.1 Chrysochloris asiatica | reverse complement strand
TATAGTTTACTATGCCAGGTATGATAAATTAAAGAGGAATGGCATCACATGTATCATCAAAATGAGCATTTCAAGATTTTTCTTTAAGTACAATGATGTCTGTGACAGGATAGTATCCATATGCCTACAGGAAGAGCAGTCAATACCAAATTCTATTCATCTCTTCACTCTGAAATTGATCAAACATGCAATCAAATGTATTGATACATACTGGTGATTGGAATGAGAAAGTTGAAGCAAAGAAGAAAAATCAGTAGTTGGAAAATACGGCCTTGGTGATAGAAATGATGCTGAAATAACATGATAGAATTCTGCAAGAGCAATGACTTACTCAACACAAATACCCCTTTTCTACAATATAAAAGGTGACTATAACAAGGATCTTACCAGATGGAATACACAGCAATCAAATTGACTATATTTGTGAGAAGAAACAATGGAAAAGTTTAATATCAGGCAAAAGAAGGCCAAGGGCTGACTGTAGAACAGACCATCAATTGGTCATATGCAATTTCAGCTGAAACTCAAGAAAGTTAAAACAACTCCACAAGAGCCAAAATATGAACTGGAAAACATCCCACCTGAACTTAGAAATCACCTCAAGAATAGGCATGATACAATAATGATTGAAGACCAGAAGAGGTATAGTATGACAACAAGAACATGATATAGAAAGAAAGCAAATGGTTATTTAAAAGACAGGAAAGAAAGAAAAGACCAAAATGGATGTCAGAAGATACGCTAGAGCCTAATCTTGAGTGTAAAGAAGCTAAGACAACTGGAAGAAATGAGGAAATTAAAGAGCTGAACAGAAAATTTCAAAGGGCTCCGCAACAAGACAAAATCAAGTATTATAACGAAATGTGCAAAAACCTGGAGTTAGAAAACCAAAAAAGGAAGAATGCACTCAGCATTTTTGTGTACATTCCCCTTCCCCTTCCCGTCCTCCCCCCCCCCAAAAAAAAAAAAAAGGGGCCCTGTCCCCCCCCCCAAAAAAAAAAAAAAAGGAACCTGCCCCCCCCCCCAAAAAAAAAAAAAACAGACAGGATAGAAGCAAATGCTGAATGATGATGCACAGAGGGGATTGTAATCATTGCAATAAAATGATGAGTGTAAAACTGATGTTCTCCCATATAAACTATCACTCAAGTCACAATAAAAACTTTTTTAAAAATGCACTTAGCATTTCTCAAGCTGAAAGGACTGAAGAAAGGATCCAAGCAATACTGAAGGATTCTTTGAACAAAACATTAAGTGATGCAAGAAACATCAAAAGAAAATGGAAGAAATGCACAGAGTCACTGTACCAAAATGAATTAGTCAATATTCAACCATTTCAAGAGGTAGGGTATGATCAAGAATCTATGGTACTGAAGGAAGAAGTCTAAGCTGCACTGAAGGCAATGTCAAAAAGCAAGACACCAGGTATTGATGGGATACCAAATGAAATCTTTCAACAAACTGATGCAGTGCTGGAAGCACACACTCATCTATGCCAAGAAATTTGAAAGATAGTTACCTGGCCAACTGATGAGAAAAGAGCTATATTTGTGCTCATTCCAAAGAAAGATGACCCAACAGAATGTAGAAATAATTCAACAATATAATAAATATCACATGCAAATAACCTTTTGTTTATGATAATTGAAAAACTTGTGTAGCAGTGCATTGGAACTGCAAGAAATTCAAGCCAGATTCAGAAGACGACATGCAACTAGAAATATCACTGCTTGTGTCAGGTAGATCTTGGTTGAAAGCAGAGTGGTCCAGAAATATGTTTATTTGTGTTTTATTGACTATGCAAAGGTATTCAACTGTGTGGATCATAATAAAATATGAATAACATTGTGAAGAAGGGATATTCCAGAACTTAATTGTGCTCATGAGAAACCCGAAGACAGAGCATGAGGCAGCTGCTCAGACAAAACTAGGGGCTACTGAATGACTTAAAAATCAGGAAAAGTGTTCACCAGGGTTGCATCCTTTCATCATACATATTCAATCTGTATGCTAAGCAAATAATCCACGAAGCTTGGATATGAAGAATATATCATCAGGATTACACAAAGACTCATTAGCAACCTGTGATATACTGATGATATGACCTTGCTTGTTGAAAGTGAAGAGGACTTAAAATACTGATAAGCATCAAAGACTACAGCCTTCAGTATGTAAATGTAATAAAAACAAAATATCCTCACAACTGGGCCAGGAAATAACATCATGATAAATCAAGAAAAGATTGAAGTTGTCAAAGACCTTATTTGCATTTATCCA
>NW_006408653.1:608829-631008 GCF_000296735.1 Chrysochloris asiatica | reverse complement strand
GGATTTTTAACTGTATATAAAGTTTTCCCATCACAATCCTTTCTACACATTTCCAGTCATATATCTAATTATTTTATATTTTTATTCCATACCTTATAGACCATATCTTTTTTTTTTTTAAATAAGGCAATTTTTACCACTTTTATGATTTTCTTTGTTAACCTTGAATTTTTCTTCACACAATATTAATGGCACTCTGGTTTCTTTTTATGGTTCAGAATCACTTTATAGAGGTCTGCTTGTCTTTTCTTAAGCTTTCTTTATGTTTTTAATTACAAGATATGTTTTCTGGAGCTGTAATAAATTCATTGTAGTTTTAATTTACTTCTGAAAGCCTATGTCTTCCTATAAGGTAATTTTACCAATTTACTTATTTGGAAAATTTTTTTTCTATTCACAGTATTCTTGTCATTTTATTTCATGCTTTCTAGGTATAAGTGTATATGTTTTTCTTATTGTTGATGCTGTTATCCAATTGTTCTTATTCTCTCTATTGCAATTAGATTATGTTTTGTTTCTTTTCTTTCTTCTTATGCAATGATTTGGGAAGTAGATACGTTTTTGGTTTTTATTTTGCTAGTTGTTTATTTTTAAAGCTTCTCAAAAACATTTTTTATTTATGCTCTTTTAAAAACTAGGATACCGGTCAATGTAGAGATATTGTACACATGGATAATCAGGATATAGTCATTTCCTTGGAGCAGAAGTGTGATGTCTATCCAGGTATGGGATAAGTCATGCTTGTCTTTGATAACTGGCAAGGTCTTTTTAATGTGAATTGTGTTTTGCCTGCCATGGTATGTCACAAAGTGTATGTCCAGTGAACATGTCCATCGAGATTATTCTGCAAGTGACCAGGAAGGAATATGGCAACAGAATAAAAAATATGTTTCCTCTGGGCAAAGCTGGTCTCATAGAGCAATGCCAGCTGGCCATCTTGTGTGAAGATGTGCCTCAGTCAGATGCTATAATTTGGGAGACCTGTGTGTCATTTTCATGTATTCAGAATAAAATATTTTCAACTAAAACATCCCTGTACCCCATATATGATAATGAGGGGCAGGAGGAGATAGTTTGAGTTTATGGCCAAGTCAGTATTTCTTTTAACAAGAATCGGCTTGTCTCCTACTTAGAAGATAGTTGTGTACATTGTACATTGAGACGCTTTCCTGATACTGGCTGCTCATCAGGGCCATAGGACTTAGACTATTCCCCGTGTTAGAGAGTCAGTCCTCTAAGTTAAACATTGCTCTGTATACATTTCCACCCCAAATGCAAATACTCAGAAGTGTGGCAGGACTGAGTTCCTAACAGCTTCCACCTGAACACCATTTCCTAACCCCACTGGGCTCTGAGGACAGGAGGAAAGAGGAAACAGGAAGGTAGAGGTCAGCCAGACAACCATCTCCCACTCGTTAGTTTTCGCTCTAAAATCAGGGAAGCTGTGGTATGTACAGGAGCTGTGCTGGGCTATGCTGCTCTGTCAATACACACACTGACTTCAAATCTGATTCCTTTAGTAGGGCAATTTGCACCGCCACCTCCGAAGATGTGCATTGGATGCCCCAAGGAGATAAGTGCCAACAGCCCTGAGCTGCGGGAGGCTTTAAATCATTCCATCGCAAAACTTAATAAGCAGCATAATGGAACTTCCTACTTCAAGATTGAAAGTGTGAAAAAAGCAACAACACAGGTGTGTACATCACATTATTAAATAGAGATACTATTCTGAGCAAGTGCTGACTAATTTTGCAACTGGTCTAGGCTCCATTTTGAAAGACAGCAAGCCTGATGGATTTGGTGATTTGAATTCAAAGCCCCAACCTCACAGCATACTTGACATGTGATCTTAAGCAAATCACTTAAAATAGTCTCTCAATTTTCTGTCTGTAGAGGATCAAACAAGATAATATGTATAAACTCCCTTTTCAACCTCTAAGATGCTATATAAATACTGTTGTTGTTGGGTGCCATTGAGTTGGTTCTGACTAACTGTGACCCCATTTACAACAGAACAAATCACTGCCCAGTCCTATGCCATCCTCACAATTGTTGTTATGTCTGAGCCCGTTGTTGTAACCACTGTATGAATCCATTTCATTGGGGTCATCCTCTTTTTCTCTGGCCCTCTACTTTACCAAGCATCATGTCCTTCTCCAGGGACTGTTCCCTCCTAATAACATATCCAAAGTCTGTGATAAGAAGTCTCACTACCCTTGCTTCCAAGGAGCATTCTGGACTCCTGGTGTGGTACTGTAGGATCAGCACTGGACTGTGAACCATAAGTTTGGCAGTTCAAACCTACCAACTGCTCCTTGGAAACCTTATACAGGGTTGCTGAGTTGGAACTGACTCAACAACACACAACAACAAGAAGGAGCATTTCCATTATATTTCTTCCGAGACAGATTTGTTCATTTTTCTGGCAGTCCATAGTAGAGTACCTAATATTCTTCACCAACACCATAATTTAAAGGTATCAGTTGTTCTTCATTCTTCCTTATTGTCTAGCTGTCATATCACATGAGGGGATAAAAAATGCCATGGCTTGGGTCAAGCACAATTTAGTGACATTTTGGCTTTTTAAATGCTAACAACTGTCATTAACTATGTTCTGCCTCATAGCAACCCTGTATAGGGTCTCTGAGGAACAATTGGTAGGTGTCACCCACCTCACACACCCCCTATCTTATGGGTGTTGTTGTTAAGTACCGTGGAGTCAGTTCCGACTCATAGCAACCCTGTACAGGGTTTCTGAGGCTGTGAATCTTTACAGGAGCAGAAAGCCTCATCTTTCTCCTGCGGAACAGCTGGTAGTTTCGAACTGCCAACCTTGAGGTTAGCAGCCCGATTCGTAACTACTACGCTACCAGAGCATCTTAATCTTATGGTTAACAGTCTACTAATGTGCTGGACTGCAGTGTCATTTAAACTACAAACTCAGTGGTTCAAACTCACCAGCCACTCTTCAGAAATTCTATACAGGGTCGCTATAGGTCGGAACCAACTGAACAGCAAATAACAACAACAACAATTTATCCTGCAGCTCTACACCAGGACTCCTTGTTAATAAAATTCAAAGTTAAGAAAAGCAAGTCTTAGTCTATGCCTTTCTAGACTTATTTCTTATTATATTATCCCCTAATAACTTAAGTTGTTGTTGTTGTTTTAGTGTCCTTCAGTCGGATTTCTGAGAAGGGGAATTGAACTTCCAAATCTGCAGTTCAAACTACCCTTGGGGTCCAGTGCTTATCCTATTGTGCCATACCAGGACTCCATACCTTGGCCTGAAGCACACTAGTTAGTCTATCATTGAACCCGACTCTCTCTACATTTTCTTATCCCCATATCATTTCTCCCACTGTTTCTTCTGCCTGGGTGTCCTCCCCTCCTTTGAACGTTCCTATATCTCAGGGATCCCCAAGAAGCCCCTGAACCCTTAGGCTTAATAATTTACTAAAGGCACAGAACTCACTGAAAACGGTCATGCTCGTGGTTATAGTTTATTGTAGCAAAAGGATGATTCAGAGACTTATGGGTCCAAGAGAGCTTCCAGTTTACCTCTCCCAGTGAAGTCACTTATAGCATTAAACTCCCCAGTAACACTGAATGGTGACTGTTATTATTGTTATGTGCAATTGAGTTGGTTCCAACTCATAGAGATACTTTGTGTGGCACCAAGTCTTAGGAGAGTTTCCCTGGCTGCCAATAGTCCATGATATTGTGTGGCGATATGAGTCAGAACCAACTCCATGTCATACCACCATCATCCCAGGGCAAAGGCCAGACCTCTCTTTGTTGTTGTTGTTAAGTGTCGTCGAGTTGGTTTCGACCCATATCGACCCTGTATAGGGTTTCCGAGGAGCAACTGGTGAGCTTGAACCGCCAACCTTGCAATTCAAAAGGCTTAATTCTTTGCCACAAAGTGCCTTCTGCGAATTCATCTGTATTTCCACACCATGTCAATAGAGAATAACTACTTACCTGATCTTAGGGTCAGAGAACCCAGTTCTACTACAGCAATGATCACTCACTTTTGGGTGACCCCAGGAAGTGATTCAAACTTAGCCTTTGTGATTCCATCTGCAAAAATGAGTGGCCATAGTTGTTGTTGTTGTTAAGTGCCGTTGAGGTGGTTCCGACCCATAGCAACCCTGTATAGGGTTTCCGAGGAGAAGTTGGTGAGCTTGAACCACTGACCTTGAAGTTCAAATGGCTTTGCAGTCTGGCACATTAACCCACAGTGCCACAGAGAATCCAAATCCATAGTCTATCATTCCATGTATTCAAAGGCAGCCTCCTATTCTAGAGCTTTAAAACTTACTTCTCCACATACAAGTTCAACAATAGCATTCCAAATAGCAAGCCAACATGATCTTTATCATCTTAGGGAATTTTAAAAAACTTCCTAAAGATTTTTGTACTTTTGGACCACTATTGAACTTCTAGGAATCGCTTTTTTGAATGTATCTTTGGTTATTAATATAATTAGATATTTTTCTAAATTATTGATCATTTTAATTTCTCCTCTTAAATTTCTCTAGCCATGTCCTTTGCCCTTTTTTATTTTTTGTCATAGTTGTTGAGAATATACACAGCAAAACATATGCCAATTCAACAATTTTTACATGTTCAATTCAATGACACTGATTACGTTCTTCAAATTAGGTAGCCATTCTTAAGGTCCTTTTCGGAATCGTTCTACCCCAGCCAACATGAACTCACCACCCCCAAGTTTCTATTATCTAATAGTTCAAGTTGCTCTTGTCAATTTAGAAGCCTTGCTGGCGCTGTAGAATAACTGCTGGACTGCGAACCACAAGGTTGATAGTTCAAAAGTACCAGCTCTTCTGAGGGAGAAAGATGAGGATTTTTATTCCTGAAAATATTTGCAGCCTCACAAACCCTATTCAAGGTCATCGTGAGTCTGAATCAACTGGCTGGCAATGGGTTTGGTGTCAGTTGGATCCCATACAGATAATACTTAAAGGAACACAATGTTCAAGGCAGACATTCAGGACTAGCTAAGCTAAACTATTGTTGAGTTCTAGAGAGACTTCAAGGAATATTGTTGGTTTAAGGTTTAAAGTTTATCTCTGGGAAATAGTTTTGGGGATTCATTCAATCTCTATGGCTTTAGAAAGTCTAGATTTTGTGTCATTGACTATTTTTAACTGTGATGTTAGATTTTAAATATGCATATATATTTTCCCCCAGTTTGTCTTTTGCCTTTTTACTCTGTTCACCATGAATTTTGAGATTCAGTTTTCATGTTTGTCTAATCAAAATGTTTTTCCTTCCTGCCTTTGCATTTCATCTAAGAAAGGTCTTCCTCAGCCTGAGATCTGATGACTATTTATTTATATATTCCTAATTTGTTTCATTAATTCAATATTTAAAAAAAGCAATTTGGAATTTATATTGCTTGGTGTTCTGATGTAGGATAAGCATTGGACTGCTTACAGCAAGGTCAGTAGTTAAAATCCACCAACCGCTCCTTGGAAATCCTATACAGCAGGGTTGGGAAACCCTTTTTTCTTCCAAGGCCATTTGGATATTTACAACATTATCCAAGGGTCATATAAAATTTTCAGCTTAAAAATTAGCCTGCTATATTTCATCAAACATTTAATGAACTCACCCCAAACTGACCATACAAGTAAAGTTTTACTAAAGGTAATACAGAAACAGCTGCAAGCATACACTGACAGAGAACTTCCAGACGTTCAAGCCAGATTCAAAAGAGGATGTGGAATGAGGGATATCATTGCTGATATAAGATGGATTTTGGCTGAAAGCAGAGAATACCAGAAAGATGTTTACTTGCGTTTTATTGACTATTTAACTACTTTCAATTGTGTGGATCATAACAAACTATGGACAACATTGTGAAGTATGAGTATTCTGGAACACTTATTTGTGCTCATGAAGAACCTGGACATAGACCAAGAGGCAACTGCCTCTTGGGAACACTGAATGATTTAAAATTAGGAAAGGTGTGTGACAGGGTTGTACTCTTTCACCATACTTATTCAATCTGTATGTTGAACAAATGATCTGAGAAGGTGGATTATATGAGGCAAAACATAGCATTGGAATTGGTGGAAGACTCATTAACAACCTGCAATATGCAGATGATACAATTTTGCTTGCTGAATATGAAGAGGACTTAAAATACTTACTGATGATGATCAAAGACCACAGCCTTCGGTATGGGTTGCACCTCAATGTAAAGAATACAAAAATCCTCACCACTGGATCAATAAATAACATCTATATAAATGAAGAAAAGATTAAAGTTGTCAGTGACTTCATTTTGCTTGGACCAACATCAACACTCATGGAACCAGCAGTCAAGAAATCAAATGATGTGTTTCATTGTGCAAATCTGCTGCACAAGACATTTTTAGGGTGTTGAAAAGCAAAGATACCAGTTTAAAGACTAAGGTGCGCCTGACCCAAGCCATGGTATTTTCAATAACCCCATAAGCATGTGAAACTGGTATAGTGAATAATGAATACCATAGAAGAAGTGATGCATTTGAGTTATAATGTTGGAAGAGAATATTGAAAGTACCATGGGTTGCCAAAAGGACAAATAGATCTGTGATGGAAGAAATAAAGTCAAAGTGCTCCTTGGAGGCCAGGATGCCCAAACTTCGTCTTTCATACTTCAGACATATTGTCAGGACAGACCAGTCACTGGAGAAGGATATCATGTTTGATAAAGTAGAGGGTTGGAGAAAAAGAGGAAAACCCCCCCAAAAAGATAGATTGGCATGGTTGCAGCATCAATGGGCTCAAATGTAGCAATGGTTGTGAGGTTGGCCCAGGATCTAGCAGTGTTTCATTCTGTTATGCAAAGGATCGCTATGAGTTGGCACCTAACAACAACAACAATGGGTTAAAGTGCGGGACTGCAAAGTTAGTTTGAACCACAAAGTCAGAGATTCAAACTCACCATTTGCTCCTCAGAAACCCTGTACAGGGTCACTTGGGTTGTAACTGACTTGATGGCAGTTAGCAACAACAATGTAAAGGTGTGGCATTGTAGGTTAATGTTCTGGATTGTAAAATTGGACCACCGCTCCTTGGAAACTCTATATGGGTTGCTATGAGTCAGAACCAACAGGACAATACTTAATAACAACAACAATGTGGTGGCTGGAACTGCGATTGCCTTGGTAGGGCCAGACCAAATGAGTCATGGTGTGTTACCATAAGGTAATGACTCAACCTCAAGGTCAATATGAACTACAAGGTTGGCAGTTCAAACTCACCAACCGCTCCTCAGAAACACTCTACAGGGTCGCTGTGAGTTGGAACCCACTTGACAGCACTTAACAACAACAATATGGCCCATGAGCCACGAGTTTCCCTCCCCTGCTATACAGGGTTGCTATGAGTTGGAACCGACTTCATGGCATATAAGAACAAAAACTGCAATGGTATTTTCTACTTTCTAAAATTTGGACAAGGTTTAAGTTGAACTTAACCAGGAAGAATTCTGGTAAGAATGAGTCCTGATGACGATGATGGTGTGGATGTCATGTTGAGGCCACCTAATGGAAAGTATTATTTGGCTTATTCATCTCTTTTTTTTTTTTTGGACAATGAATAGAGGTTGGGCATTAGCTATGATGGTGTCAGATATGTCAACTTTCTTAAGCAGCATTATATTGATCAACTTTAATGTCAGAAAGAAAGATTGGATTAAGGTACTCTCTGAAATGAGCAAGACAGGTTTATGATCATCAAAGTTGTTGTTGTTATGTGCTGTGGAGTCGGTTCCAACTCATAGTGATCCTGTACAGGGTTTCCAAGGCTATAAATCTTTATAGGAGCAGAAAGTCTCATCTTTCTCCCATGGAACAGCTGGTAGTTTCGAACTGCTGTCCTTAAGGTTCACAGCCCGATTCATAACCACTACGCTACCAGTGCCCTCATAAAGACTTTTTAAACCTTTTAGAGTCTTCCTTCCCAACTACACTTGGATTTTAGAAAGGTATTTCTGAAATTCTTCTTAAAAGTTTAACTATACTTACCATCCAACAAAACAGTACCAAAGCTGGTAGAGAAGGAATTTAGTTCTTCCTATGACTAGCATTGTTGTTGTTGTTGTTAAGTGCCTTCGAGTCGGTTCCGACCCATAGTGACCCTGTGCAGGGTTTCCGAGGTTGTAAATCTTTACAGGAGCAGAAAGCCTCATCTTTCTCCCGCGGAACAGCTGGTAGTTTCGAACTGTTCACCTTGCGGTTCGCAGCCCGATTCGTAACCACTACACTACCAGAGCTCCTTGACTAGCATAGTGGTTACGAATTGGGAGATCCAACATTAGCCAGATAGTTTAGACATGTATACAATTTGGAAGTGTTATCGTCAAACATTTATACTTTTCACATGTAACTTTCATGTAGTTGAATTCCTCCTTAAAAATCCTTGGAGTAAAAAAAGATACCATTTTTTTTATCATATCAATATTAAGCACTTACTGTGTGCTAATTAATTTTCCAGGTGGTGGCTGGAATCATATACTCTATTGCGTTCATAGCCAAGGAAACCACATGTTCCAAGGAAAGTAATGAAGAGTTGACTCATAGTTGTCCAACCAAGGAAGCTGGAGTGAGTACTAATGACACTATCTTATTCCTTAGAAATCGATTTTAAACAATCATTGGTTTAAGTATCTCATAAACAACTTTATTTTCTCTCTTGGCTTCTGTTTTTGTGGATAGGAAGTTCTACAGTGTAATGCTGACGTTTATATGGTACCTTGGGAGAACAAAATTGACACTACTGTCCACTGCCAATCACTGGTAATGGTAAGATTCTTATTACTGTCTAGTGGGGTTTCATTTTGCTCCTTCTGAAAATCGTATCTTGGAGTTGTAAATTAACCTTTTGTGAAAGGAATTGGGGTCAAATAGCTTTTAAAAATTGGAAGAAATATCCTATTTCTGTATTGATTTTGTCATCTGGAATATATTTATGAGTCTTGATGTGGTGCTGTGGACTAAAGCATCAGATGTAAATTTGTTTGAACTGCAAGGTCGGTGGTTCAAGCTCACCAGCTGCTCCTTGGAAACCCTATACAGGGTCTCTATGGGTTGGAATCGACTCAACAGCACTTAACAACAACAACAGTATATATACAGTACATGTATTTGTTGTTGCTGTTGGTAAGTGCTGTTGAGTTGTTTCCCATAGCGACCCTGTGTATATATATATATACTGGTGGTGGTTATGTGCTGTGGAGTCAGTTCCAACTCATAGCGACCATGTATAGGGTTTCTGAGGCTGTAAATCTTTATGGGAGCAGAAAAACTCATCTTTTTCCCACGGAACCTATGGTAGTTTCGAACAGCTGACTTTGAGGTTAGCAGCCCGACTCGTAACCACTACGCTACCAGAGCTCCTGTATATCCTATACATATCACACATGGCAAAATCCTAAATGAGAAGAGGCAACTTATATTAAAGGATGGGGAATTGTGGGTTATATATAACTGTATTTTTGCTACCTGTGAAAATGGGATGCTTCGAGCAGTGTTCAGTGGTGGAAAGAGCAAGAACGTCAGAATCCAGGAGGCCAGACACTGCTAATGATCAGCATTATGGTAGAAGACAATGGACTCTGATTTGATCTAGATTTGAATTGAGCTCCATTACTTATATTGGCCATGAAACCCTGGACAAATGACATGAGATTCATTTTTGTCACATGTAAAATAGACTAACAGCATCCATCTCAAAGGTTTGTAATGGTGACTAATATGTGTGAAGTCCTTAGTACAGTGCCTGGTACAGAGGAAGACTCCATATAAATGTATGGAGCCCTGGTGTGGCACAGTGGGATAATCCGCTGAACTGCAAAGTCGGTTTGTACCACAATGTCAGCGGTTCAAGCTCACCTGCTGCTCCTTGGAAATACTACACAGGGTCACTATGGGTCAGAACTGACTTGATAGCACTTAAAACAAACAACAGTATATGTATAATAGTCCAGCCTAACATCAACATTATAAAAAGGCTACATTTCAAGTTTGTGAACATGCTCTAATAATTTTTAAGTTTAACCAATTGATTGTGGCTGGAGACTCCCTGTCTGTAAAACTTCTCAGGGCCTTTCTGATTAAAAGTAGTAATTATATTCATATAGAAACAGTGTCAGTTAATAAATGGTGTACTATGGACTTACAAAACCACAGGCTGTTAAAAAGAAGGTAACCTAGAAATTTTGTAGTTCAACCATCTGTTTTGTTTTGTTTTTTGCTAGATGTAGAAAAAATTCTTCAGATTACTGTAGAGGATTATTAAAAATAATCAATGTCTGCAAATTTTAAATTAATCAAATAAGAACAGAATATCATTCATTTCCATCCTTTCTGGACTATTAATATAATATTAAAATCTAGCAAACACCTGCCCCATTGCAAACCAAGATAACATGTTCAGGTCTCATTCAGTCCTTTCCCTCTTTACTGATACTGTGGTTTTCACTGTAATGCATTTGTATTAATATTTCCTATTAGGATTTATGGATGAAAAGGCCTCCAGGGTTTTCACCTTTCCGATTAACAGCATTGAAGCAGGAAGGAACAGGAGAAATAACAACTGTAAGTCAACCCCACACTTCCGTGGCACCTGTACAAAATGAGGAGTGGGATCCCGGAAAAGAACAAGGACCCACTCATGGGTGTGACTGAGGTCATGCAAAACAAATAAAGCATGGCATTGCCCATGGCAATAAACATGAGCATGACCAAGGCCATGGGCATCACAGGGGATATGGCTTTGGCCGTGGAAATATGTAAAAATAAGGGGACTCAAGAGTTCTTAATGGGGGAAAATGAAGAAAAGTTTTCATAAGTCAAAGAGGGATAACAAGAGAGAATAAGAAGAAAGAAGTAAATTAATTAACTTTCTGTTTCCTAAATGGGCTAATGATATCAAATAATTACTCCCATTATGGCAAAAACTATTCTGATACTTTCTTTTCTGGATGTTTTTCATAAGTCAATAAGTTCTGTTTACTCATTAATTACTCCTTGCCACAGAACTTTCAAATAGGAATGTTCTGTTTGTAGTTGGAAGACCAGATTGAGTCATCCTTAGACTTAAGAAACTTTGAGTTTAGTTATAAAGATGGAAAACAGAAAACATAATATAAAACTTGCTAAGGAATCTTTTTTACTGTTGACAAAATAACATCATGGGAGGGGATGCAAACATTATTCAGTAATTTTGTAAGACAGCTCCACTCTAGCCTCACTCTATAATTGAATTGCCTTTTTGCTACCACATTGAAGACCACTGACTTTTTAAATATATATATATAAATGTTATATTGTGAATTGTGTGATAGTTTATATGGGAGAACATTAGTTTTACATTCATTCTATCATACATCATTTCATTGCCATAGTTACCATCCCGTCCATGCATCATTACCCAACCAAAGGTTATACCCTGCATGCCTGCCCCCCCGGTCCCCCCCCCCAGGTCTCAGCACACAGTCCCTTTCCCTCTCTAGATCTCAAGTCCCCAGCCACTCCATCTCTTCACGTCATCTTCTCTGCCTCCATCTCAGGTCTCACTGCTTCTCTGGGTAGGGTCTTGGAAGACCATTGACTTTTGCAAAAGAGAATAGTATGATTGCTTTCATTGTGTTGTGATATTTGGAAAGTATATATTTTATAGCCCTTTCTGTGTTTGTGGCTAGAGAAAGAAGACATGGATTTAAACAGCTGCATTTGCCTTTAGATATATAGCACTGCTATTTCAATTTATTTGGAGTCTCCAAGTTTTATTTCATTTCAAATATTTTCTGTACTTTTAAATCAAGAACCAGTAATGACAGGAAAAAAGCCTAACCTCATTAACAAGTTGCTTCATTGTTTTTTTCATTGAACAACAATATCAGATTGATTAAGTTTTACTGTACTTACAGAAAGCTTGCGAGTACAAGGGTCGACCCCCGAAGGCAGAGGCAGAGCCAGCAGCTAAGCATGAGGTCTCCTGAGCAGTGACAGAAGCTTCACGTCTGGCAGCAAAGCCCCAGTGGCCTCTGACAGCAGTCCTGATTGGAACAAGAAGAAGATGGGATGGAATTTAAGTAGAGAAGAATGCCATATTATCCTTCTGTTCCTGAGTGAAATAAAGTTCAGTTTTGATGTTAATTTACAGTGGGCTCCTCCTTACAGCCATGTTCATCCTGCAGCAAATTCAAGCTGTCTTGAGAGTCAGTACCCTGGCTGTGCACTGGGCCCAGCTCCTGGCCCTAGCCTGGAGCTCTCTCTGAGCAAGGCAGGAATCTCTTAGAGAGGCTTTCCTACCACAAATGTGCTAAATGGTTACCTGTAGCCATGGAGTCCCTGTGTTACAAAGTAGGGTTGCTCCATAGACTTTTCTTGGCTAGAATATTACCAATGCAGATCACCAGGACTTTCTCCCACAGTGCCATTTAGAGAGTTCAAACCATCAACCTTTAGGTTAGCAGAAGATCAAACAAACAACTTGTGTTATCTAGGGACCTTCTAAATCAGAGTTAAACAAATAAACTAAAAACAATTTCATCACGTCAATTCCAACTTGGAGTGATTTTATAGGACACAGTACAATTGCCCTTACGGAAACTGATTGCCACATCATCCTCCCATAATCTTTCAGTTAGCAACCAAATGCTTAACCACAGTGCCACAAAGATTCCTTAAATCAAAAATTGTTCCGTTGTGTGACATCGAGTCACTTACAACTTATAGCAACTCTGAGAGGATTTCTGAAGAGCAGTTGAACTACCTACCTTGAGGTTAGCAGTTCAGTGCTTATTCCACAGCACCACACCAAGACATCAAGGGTTAGTGGGCCATATTTCTACCAGCAACATAAGCACCCTTTCTGTACCTTTTGTTCCACAGTCTTAGCCCAAAACTATGAGTATTTGTCTTATTTTATTACTGTTTTCATAATCCAGACAGAATACCAAAAAAAAAAAAAAAACTTTCTTTTTCTCTTTGATGTCAACCAGATTCTCACTATCAAAACATATTTCATCTCAAAAGAGGTTAAATAAATGGAGTTTCTGATCTCAGTACAAGGAGAAGAGAGTATACAAATAGAATAAAAAAGAATACAGTTTTCAAAGTTTCTGTAATAAAAGTATACATTGAAAGTCTGTCTTAGTCATTTATTATGGGAGAAAAAAACAATGTGTGATTTTGCATAATGGAATCCTCACACCACTCAGAGGTCCCCATGCTCATCTCTCTTTTGCAAGGAAGCAATAGTCACATTTTAATCTGTGTTTTTAAATAAAGACCCCTATCCAGAGTCATAGAGTTAATAAGTGTTAGAGCTGACATTCAAACTTATGCTTTCCTTTCCAACTCCATTACACCAGGTTATCTTGAGACTATTTTTATTGAAACTAGCATTAGAAAAACCACACCCATATGTGTACCAATTTTGAGATCACCAAAACAAAGTACTTATTAGTTCTCTAACTGTGACTGCTGCTTTTCTCAGTAAGCTATTAATTGAGTCAGGCCGCTGACTTTGAGTGGTTACCATATACTTCAAACTAGGTCCTAAAGAGAAGAGAAATAAAATTTTAAAAGACATAGATCGTTTCCCTCAAAGAGCTTACAAACACATTGGGACGTCAAGACTAAAGCATAGGGAACCGAGACTCAATCCAAGTCGTGAACATTTGTGGAGCAACGAGCAGACCTGGTCAATGGAACAGGAAGATGTTGAAGAGGTTAGGTCCAGGGACCAACTCAGAAATGTAGAAAGAAACCAAGCTGAAAGTTGACACTGAAGCAGGTAGTAGGAGTCCTTGAGTGGTGCAATTGATCAACACACATTCACTCTACTGCTAACTGAAAGGTTGACAGTTTGAGTCCACCCAGAAGAAAGGCTTGGAGTCTACTTCCTAAAACTCAGCCATAGAAAACACTACAGAGCACAGTTCTACTCTGACAACACACTGGGAGCCTGTGACTCGATGGTATCTGGTTTTGTCAGTAGGGTGCCATTTACAGTTGCATGATGCAAAGAAGCATGTGCCCAGCCAAGCTTTCAGGTAACTGCAGGCTCTCAAGAAGCTGCACCTGAACCCCTTAGCTAAGCCATTCCTGAATTCCTGATCACAGAAACTACAATAATAAATTTTGTTGCTTTAAATTGCAAAAAAGAAGTGTTTGAGACAAATTATTCTGAAGGTTTTGAACAGTGTCTACGAGAGTGACAGAAGTCAGAATATGGGCAGGGTTCTATTAGTCAAAAAGCAAGGTAAGCACAGGTTTACTTGCACTTACTTACTAATCTGTAGTGAACAATTTCACATTTTTTCATCTCATCAAAGATCCTTCTGGCATCTGTCTCCCAATCCAGTGGCATCTCCCTACAGACTCAAAGTCTGTTTTCAAATTTATAATCCCTGAGTATCCCATAAGCAAGGTAAGCACGGGCTTATGTGAAACCCATATCAAACTGTTCACTACAGATCAGTAAGTATGCATAAATAAGTCTGTGCTTACTTTATGACGGGTCCAAAGCAGGTAAGTCAGATAATATTCTACCATGATCCATAAGAGTCACTGGCTAATTTCAGAAGTGTATTGCCAGGCCTGACTTCCTAGTCTGTGTTAGTTTGGAAGCACCACTGAAACCTGACCAGCATGGATGTCCTTGCTACCATTTGAAATATTGGTGGCATATTCCAGCATCACAGCAATGTGCAGCCCAGCCCAGTACAACACAGTGACAGACATGTGGTGGGAACTGGAAGCATTGCCAGTATATTGATAGTAGAAGAAATACAGAGAAACAGTTAAGAACCAGAGTCCTGAAGTTAGTCTGCCTGTTTCCAAAAACTGACAACTTATTGAATATCTCAAAGCCCTAGTTTATTCATTTGTAATATAAGGTTAGCATTATGGTCATGACATTGATGTGGTGTCAGGGGTTGCCATGAGATGGAATGGATTTAAGAATAAACAACAACAACATTGCTGTGTTAGTTCCCTGGGAGGTGTAGTTCTTAACTGGTAAGCTACTAACTGATAGGTTGGCAGTTCAAACCAATCAGCTGCTCTGAGGGAGAACGATGTGGCAATCTGCTTCTGCAAAGATTACAGTCTTGGAAAGCCTAAGAAGCAGTTCTGCTATGGCAAATCGAGTTGATTTGAGTAGGAATCCACTTAACAACTATGAGTCATTATGACCAGAAATCCACAATAACAACAGGGAGCTGTTAACCCATCCTCCAGCTCATTTGAATCCAAAGTTCTGGGAGTATTCCTGGATATTAGTATTTTTCAACAGTTCTCCATTGATTCTAATGCATCCAACATTGAGACGAGTTAAGTTGTTCTCTTGTTCATTTTAATTTTCCAATTTTACATTGTTCTAGTTTACTAATCTTTTCAGGTAATTTTGAAAATAGAAGGGCTATAAGTTGTCATACTGTGATGACTAGTGTGTTCTTGTGATGCTGGAAGCCATGCTGCTAGCATTTTAAATACCACCAGGGTTACCCACGGTGGACACATTTCAACAGAGCTTCCAGACAAAGAAGGAGAAGCAGACACTGAAAAGTTTATGAATAGCTGCAGAATAGGGTCTGAAATAGTTCCAGAAGATGAGCCCCTGAGGTTGGAAGGCACTCAAAATATTATTAGGAAAGAGTTGCCTCTTAAAAGTAGTTGACCATAATAACATGAATGGGACAAAGAGTTTCAGACCTTCATTTGTTAATGGGGTACAACTCAAAATGATAAGAAACAGCTGTGAATATCCATTAATAATTGGAACATGGAATGCATAAAGTATGAATCTAGGAAAACTGGAAGTTGTCAAAAAATGAAATGGAACCCGCAGGCATTAGTGAGTTGAAATGGATTGGCATTGCCATTTTGAATCAGACAATTGTGTGCTTTATTATGATGGGAACATCAAATTGAAGAGGAATGGCATCACATTCCTCACTAAAGAGAACATTTCAAGATCTATCTTGAAATACAATGCTGTCTGTGCTAGAGTAGTATCTATATGCCTACAAGGAAGACTAGTCAATGCCATTATTAGTTAAATTTACACACCAATCAGTAAAACTAGCGATGAAAAATGGAAGAATTCTACCTGGTTGCACAATGGATTATGCATTTGACTATTAACTGCAGTGTCAGCAGTTCTAAACTACCTATCACTCTTTAAAAATAAAGAGAGAGAGAGACTTTCTGCTACCATAAAGATCTACAGACTCAGAAACCCATTACAGGATCACTATGGGTTGGAACCAAATCTTATTAAGAATACAACAACAACCAACTTCTTCATTCTGAAATTGATCAAACATGCAATCAAGATGCATTAATAGTAATGAAAAATATGGCTTTGGTGATAGGAATGATCCTGAAGATCACATGATACACTTTTGAAAAACCAGTGACTTATTCATTTCTGATACCTTTTTGTTGTTGTTGTAAAGTGCCGCTGAGTTGGTTCTGACCCATAGAGATCCTGTATAGGGTTTCCAAGGAGCAGCTGGTGAACTTGAACCACCGACCTTGCAGTTCAAATGACTTTGCAGTCTGACACATTAGCCCACAGCACCACACCAGGACTCTTTTAAACAGCATAAAATACCACTATACACATGGATCTCAACAGATGGAATATGCAGGAATCAAATTGACTGCATCTGTGATAAAAGAACACTGGAAAAGTTCAATATCAGAAGCCAAAACAAGGCCAGGGATAGACTATGGAACAGAGACTAGCAATTACTCATATGCAATGTGGCGCTGTGAGTTAATGTGCCAGACTGCAAAGCCATTTGAACTGCAAAGTCGGTGGTTCAAGCTCACCAGATGCTCTTTGGAAACCCTACACAGGGTCACTATGGGTTGGAACTGACTCAATGACACTTAACAACAACAACAAAGTTCAGACTGAAGATGAAGAAAATTAAAACAACTCCACAATAGCAAAATATGATCTTGAATATATCCCACTTGAATATAGAGACCATCTCAAGAAAATATTTGATACATTAGACATTAATGACCAGAGACCAAAAGAGTTGTGGGATGACGTCAAGAATTTCATACAGGAAGAAAGAAAAAACAAAAATGGATGTCAAAAAAGGTTCTGATATTTTTTCATGAGCATAAAAATGCTAAGTTGACAAGTGGTCAGGTCCCCTCAGGGCAAACCCCTTTTCAAGAATAAGACTAAAGGGAAAAACATGGATAGGCATGCAGTCTGAGTAATGACTACATTGGTCATTGATAAGGGGAAGTGAGGGGAAAACAGCAATGAAGTTGTGAGCTAAGTCCGACCATGTTCAATAGAGTCCTGTGAACCCTGGTTGGCCAGCAACATGGCAAGACCTGAGGACTCCTGGGCCCAGAGACGGTGACATAGCCACAGAGGACTAGAGTGGATAGTGAAGCGTCCAGCTGATAAGAAGTGAGGAAATATGCGTAAGAACACCCACACTTGCAGATAATATCCACTTGACCTGGCTTCAATGTCCAGATGATCAGAACTGGACTAGAAGAAGAAAGAAGAGGGGAAAAAGAGTAATCTGGTACAATTTGATGAATTTGACCTACACCTATGGATGCAGTAGCTCAAAAGAGGGAACAAATCTTTACAGTGAGGATCATTCCCACACCCCTCGGTACACAGGGTAGACAAGGATGGGCAACTTGGACATTGGCTACCCAGAATGCAGGGGCCGGGGGGCGGAGGGCTACAAGGGCAAGAAGTGACTCTCATACAAGCTTTCAAGAGGGAGCCCAGATCCAGAGGGTGAGGAGGAAGTTAGACTCTCCACTGAGTAGTATCCAATCTGTCTGGGCAGAGCTAATGAAAGGAGATGGGGATAGGACTCTGTGGTACAATAGTGAATAATTGCTATCAGGACTGACTATGAGGGTTGGAAATGTAAAGGTAGATGTTTTGTAGCAAAAGGAGGGGAGTGGTTGTCTTTGCAGTCCAGGAGTGGAGGTCCCTGGGACCATCAAGAGAGAAAAGCAGAGTGGGGGACCCTACCCAGAGAAGCAGTGACACCAGAGATGGAGGCAGAGATGATGACGTGGAGAGATGGAGCGGCTGGGGACTTTAGACCCAGAAAGGGAGAAGGGCTGTGTGGTGATGACCAAAGGGCTGACTTGCGGGGTGTACCCTTTGGTTGGTTGATGATGCATGGAGGGGGTTGTAATCATGGCAATGAAGCGATATATGATAGGATGAATGCAAAGCTAATGTTCTCCCATGTA
Organism: Chrysochloris asiatica; assembly: GCF_000296735.1. NCBI lineage: Eukaryota > Metazoa > Chordata > Mammalia > Afrosoricida > Chrysochloridae > Chrysochloris > Chrysochloris asiatica. The sequence goes on along the minus strand of NW_006408653.1, from coordinate 612,718 downwards.
AACTATCATAATTCACAATAAAAACCTTAAAAAAAAACTATGCATCACCCCATCACCTTTTTCGTTGTGCAAATTTATTGTTTTTTAATATTAAATTTCTTCCTTATTGTCTATGTATGTATGCATGCATTAAGTTTTCTCTGTCAAACCTTTATAAGTGTGTGTGTGTGTTTGTGTGTGTTTGTGGATCTACTCCCACTGTCTCTCTCATATCCATTCGGCCTGCTGTTTTTAGGTGCCTAAAGTTGGTGCCTCAAATGTAACCTTGTCCTCCGCAACCCTCACAATTGTTATGTTTGAGCCCTTAATGGAAGTTACTGTATCAACTCAGCCACAACTTAGAATTAACCAATATTGGCATAATGTCATAAGCCTTTTTGAAAGTATTTGCATATATATATATTTAAAGTAAAATGTTGTTACTTTACCATGTGTTTGTATAAATATAAAATAAGCATATTTCAATATAAGTACCAAAAAAAAAAAAAAAAAAAAAAAGCTAAGGTGAGTAAAAGAATTGAGGAAGTAAAAGACCTGAACAGAAAATTTCAAATGGCAGCTTGAGAAGACAAAACAAAGTATTATAATGAAATGTGCAAAGACCTTGAGTTGGAAAACTAAAAGGGAAGAACACGCTCAGTATTTCTCAAGCTTATAAGAACTGAATAAAAAATTCAAGTTTCAACTTTTAATATTGAAGGATCCTATAAGCAAAATATTGAATGATTCAAGAAGGATCAAGAGAAGATGGCAGGAATACAAAGAGTCTCTATGACAATAATAAAGGGTCAATGTTCAACCATTTCAAGAATTAGCACATAATCAAGAACTGATGGTACTGAAGAAAGAAGTCCAAGTTTCACTGAAGGTATTGACGACAAGAAAAGATTCTGAAATGTTTCAATAAACTTATGCAGCACTGGAGTTGCTCATTCATCAATACCAAGAAATTTGAAGAAAGCTACATGGTCATTTGATTGGAAGAGAGCCATATTTGTGTCCATTCCAAAGACAGGTGACCCTATGGAATTGGAAATCATTAAACAATATCATTCATATCACACATGAGTAAAATTTTTGCTGAAGATAATTTAAAATTTATTGTAATGGTATACCGACATGGAGCTGTCAGAAATCCATGCCAGATTCAGACGAGAACATGGAACTAGGGATATTATTGATGATGCCAGACAGATCATGGATGAAAGCAAAAATTAACTGAAAGATGTTTGTTTACTTGCATTTTATTGACTATGCAAAGACTTTTGACTATGTGGGTTAAGATAATCTATGGACAGCATTGAGAATAATAGATATTCCAGAACACTTCACTATGCTCATGAGAAATCTGCACATACACGAGAAGCAGTCATTCAAACAGTGGTCTTCACATCAAGTATCAAAAACCTATCCCCTCTAATGCAGGGTTGATAGGGACGGACAACATAGTCATTGGCTACCTAATATAGGGTGAGGAGGGGCTCCAAACTTTGGGGTAGCCAAACCCAGGTAATGTGAGTATTCTGGTTACTGGACGGATCTTCCCATTTGAACACAAAAATGGGTTTGCTAGTTTTTTCTAGGGGAATGGCAAAGAAGGCATATTTAGGGTCAAGGGAGGTATACCAAACTTGAGAAGGAGGCTGAGGAGAGTAAAGGGTTTCAGTATGGTGGATGTACAGTTTCTACTCGTTCATCGACTACCCTTAGGTCCTGGATCGGGCGGTAATCATTAGTCCCTGGTTTCTTGACGTGGAGAAGGGGTTATTCCAAGGGGACTAGCATTTAGTCAGTATTCCCGCCTGTAATAGATGTTTGAGGTGCGGTTGGATCCCTAATCAGGCCTGAAGACTAAGGGGATATTGGCAGACCCAGATGGGAGAACAGTGCTGAGGAGGGAAACTACTACGGGTGGATGGTGGCATGCCAGGCCAGGTGGGTTATTTTCAGCTCATACTTGGGGAAATTTGGTGACTAGGTCTCAGAGCTTGGGATGAGTGTTTCCTGAGGAAGGTGATGTGGTTTGCAGCAGTAAGTATTCCTCCAAGAGGGGCACAGTGAGGGATAGAACAAGGGGATGTTCAGGGCTTAGATGGAGCATGGGGAGGGGGTTGAGGGTGGTCCTTGGGATTTGAAGGTTATAGTGGCTTGAAGTTTCTTGAGGATATCCTGTCCTAGTAAAGAGTAGGGGCTGCTCAGGACCCAAAGGAAGGAGTGAGACACCATGGACCTGTTGAGTTGTACTTTTCTTTTAGCTAGAAAAGGGTATGAGCCAGTTTTTCCCATGACTCCTTGAATAGTAATGGTTTTGCTTTTGGGTGGGCTCAGCATGTCAGTGAGGACTGATACCTCTGCTCTGGAATCAACAAGAAAGGTAACTAGGTGGCCCCCTGCAACTGCAGTGGTCATGGACTTCTAGGAGGCAAGGGGAAGAAGCCTTGGCCCTATCAGTCTTAGTCCTTGGTCTCTGCAAAGAGGACCTTCTGGTTTCTTTTAGGCTTTTACCTCTTATTGGAGCACAAGCTTTTCCAGTGTCCCCTCTCCTTACAGTAGGCACACTGGTCTTTGTCTAAGGTGACACGGTGATCAGAACTGGGTGGTGGAGTGTGACAGGGTTTGCTTACTGGGCTGGAAGGATGTTCACCTGGGCAGGTACCAAAAGTGTCCTGAAAGGTTGCTACTAGAATTCTGGTCTGTTTCTTACGGTCACTTTCAAATTCTTTTTTTTTTTTTTTTGAGTCTTCCTCCCAGTTGGCAAAAATGGAATGCATAAACAATGATATCTTAGGCATTAGTGAGCTGAAATGGACTGGTATTAGCCACTTTGAATCTGACAACCACATGGTTTACTATGCAGGGAATGATGTTGCATTCATCGTCAAAAAGAACATATCCAGATCAGTCATGAGGTACAATGTTGTAAATGATAGGATAATGTCCATGCGCCTACAAGGAAGCCCAGTTCATACCACTATTATTCAAATTTATGCACCAACCACTAAAGCCAGTGAGGAGGAAATAGAAGAATTTACCAACTTCTTCAATCTGAAATCGATTAAACATGCAATCAAGATATATTGCTCATTACTGGTGATTGGAATGCAAAGGTTGGGAGCAAAGAGGAAGGACCAATAGTTGGAAAATACGGCCTTGATGATAGAAATGATGCTGGAGAACGCATGATAGCATTCTGCAAAATCAATAATTTGTTTATTTCACATACCTTCTTTAGACAGCATAGCAGACAACTATACACATGGACCTCACCAGATGGAACACATAGAAATCAAATTGACTACATCTGTGGAAAGAGAAGATGGAAAAGCACCATATCATCAATGAAAGAAGGCCAGGGCAGACTGTGGAACAGACCATCAATTACACATATGCAAATTCAAACTGAAGCTGAAGAAAATGAAAACAAGTCCACAAGAGCCAAAATATGACCTTGAATATATACCCCTTGAATTTAGAGATCATCTGAAGAACAAATTCGATACATTAAACACTAAAGATTGAAGACCAGAAGAGTGTGGGATGACATCAAGAACATCATATGTGAAGAAAGCAAAAAGTCATTAAGAAGACAAGAAAGAAGGAAAACGTCAAAATGGATGTCAGAAGAGACACAGAAACTTGCTCTCCAGCGTGCAGATGCTAAAACAAATGGAAGAAATGAGGTGATCCAAGAGCTGAACAGAAAATTTCAAAGATCAGCTTGGGAAGACTAAGCCAAATATTATAATAAAATATGAAAAGATTTGGAAGCAGAAAACCAAAAAGGAAGACCACGCTCAGCATTTCTCAAGCTGTGGGAACTGAAGAAAAAATTCAAGCCTTGACTTTCGTTATTGAAAGATTCTCTGGGCAAATTATTGAATGATGCAGA
>NW_006408653.1:563214-607329 GCF_000296735.1 Chrysochloris asiatica | reverse complement strand
AGTTGGTTCCGACTCGATGGCACCTAACAACAACAATAACAATGAATTGACTGTCATCTTTCTGTGTGTTTTCTGTATAGATACTATAACCTCTTTTTGCTTTGTAGTTGACTTCATTATACATTGATATCTCTTGGAGGCCAGGATGGCCAAACTTCGTCTCTCATACTTCGGACATATTGTCAGGAGGGAGCAGTCACTGAAGAAGGATATCATGTTTGGTAAGGCGGAGGGTCAGAGACAAAGAGGAAGACCCCCAACGAGATGGATTGGCCAAGTGGCAGCATCGATGGTCTCAAGCAGGACAAAAATAGTGAGGTTGGCCGAGGATTGGGCAGTGTTTCGTTCTGCTGTGCATAAGGTCACTATGGGTCAACACCGACTCAATGGCACCTAACAAAAACAAAGGTTTGTTTTACTTTATTTCTTATTTGGATTGAGTTCTGGGTGGTGTTGTCATGTATGGTAATCTTAGCTTTTTGTCTGCTACTATGGGCTTCCAGTCTACAAAAGATCCTTTAGGATTTTTGGGGGGTGGTGGGGGTGGGGAACATTGCTCTAGTGCTTACAGATTCCTTTAATTTCTGTTTTTCAGGAAATGTTGTAATTTGGCCGTCATATTTGAGGGACAGCTTTGCTGGCTAAATGATTCTTGGTTGGCAATTTTTTCTTTCAGAGTTTTGTATATGTCATCCCATTACTCTCTTGCCTGCATGGCTTCTGCTGAGAAATCAGAGCTTAGTCTTATCACTTCTCCTTTGTAGATAAAGTTTCCTTTTTCCTGAGCTGCTCTCAGGATTCTTCCTTTGTCTTTGAATTTGCTAAGTTTGATTCTGATAGGTCGTGGTGATTTTCTTTTGGGGTCTAGCCTGCTTGGAGTTAATTCAGCTTCTTGTATCCTTATCCTATCATCTTTCATGAACTAAGGACATTTTCTTCCAACAACTCTGATAATTTTCTCTGTGCTTGTCTCGTCCTTTTCAGGCATTCTCATCATGCGTAAATTTTTCCTTTTCATTGTGTGTCACATAACTCTTAAATTTTCTTTGGATTTTTTTCATTCTTTTTTCTGATTGTTATTCTAGCATACCAATATTGAGCGATTTATCTTCAAGCTCTCTAATTCAGGCTTCCTTTTCATTGCATCTACCCTTTTGCCTTTTCAGTCTATTGTCCATTTCTGTGATCAAAGTATCAATCTTCTGTATTTCTAACTGTAGGTTTTGTATTGTTTCAAAATTTGCATTTTTTTTTTTTTTTTGGCTATTTGTTCTTAGACTGTCTTCCTGAATTTTTCTAAAGCTTATATTGTGTTCTCCTTGCTTTCATGATTTTTCTATTGATCTTACCTGTTCTTCTTCAGTAATGTTTTCTGGTTCTGGATCTTGGTTATTTGCTTGAGCCATCCTCTCTTGTTTCTTTGTGTAAGCTAAAATTATCTATTATCTCAAAGGCATCATGAGGTTCTTGTATTTGTAAAAACAAACAGTGCTGTTGTTGAATCCAGAACAGAGAAATCTCTGAAAGACTCATGCAATTCCAGGAGCTCATGAAGTGGTTGTGGAGGGATGTAACAGCAGAGTTGGTGGTCCTAGATGGAGTTCCTATAGGCTTTGGTGTAACCTATGCTCTGGACTCTGAATCTAGAAGTAGATCATGGGGGTCCATGATGGAGCTGGTTTCTGTGTATGTTAGGACCACAGGAAAACTAGGCCAAAGTGATTATTTTAATGCTGGTTTGGTAGCTCTGTGGGTTGTATAAGTCTGCTGCTGAGCCCATCTGAATTCAGACACCAAAGCAGAACACCAAAGTAGCTCAGCTGACCCACAACTCACATTGGTGTTGCTCCCAATCACATGGCTCTGAACTCCCAGAGACCAGGGTCTGGTCTGGGGGTTGGATGAGACTGGGAGTTGGCCACACTTTTAGTCACCAGGGGAGCATGGGGCAAAGAAGAAATCACACCTTTCCAGCATCTGTTCAAAGTGCTCCACCATGCCAAAGCTGCTCACAATATAATGGAGGCACATCTGACCAGATGTTCACCAGTCATTCTCCCTCTCTCATCATCCCTGCTCAGCCTCTTCTCCCAGCAAGCACTCCATCTACTGTTCTAAATTTTTTTCTGAAGCTCAAAGGGTCAGAATTTTCATCAGTGTCTATTTTATTTCGTCTCTTGAATCTTTGTTGTAGGGAGTCCTTGTAGTGTCTCTCCCTAATCTGCAATCTTGCCAGAAGTCCTCCATTTCGCAGGTTGTTAATGAGTCTTTCTTGATCAGTTTTACCCATGACATCCTTCAAAATTGCAACTCAAGACTTGAATTTTTTTTGCCAGCTCTTTTAGCTTGAGAAATGATGAGCATGTTCTTTCCTTTTGACTTTCTAACTCCAGGTCTTTTCACAATGCGTTTTAATATTTTACTTTGTCTTCTCAAGCTGCCCTTGAAATCTTCTGCTCAGCTCTTTTATTTTCACCATTTCTTCTATTCTTTTTAGTTACTCTACATTCAAGAGCAAATTCCAAAATCTCTTGTGACATTCATTTTGTTCTTTTCTTTCTTTCCTGTCCTTTTAATGACCTTTTGCATTCTTCATGTAGATGTCTTTGATGCCATTCCACGACTCAGCTTGTGTTCTGTCATTATTGTTCAATACGTTCTTCAGAAAATCTCTAAATTTAGGTGAGTATACTTACGGTTGTACATTGGTTCTCATAAATTTGTTTTAATTTTCTTCAGCTTCAACTTGAATATGTATATGAGCATTTGATGGTCTGTTCTGCAGTTGGCTCCTGGCCTTGTTCTGACTGATAATATTGAATTTCTTTATCATCTTTTTCCAGAAATATAGCTGATTTGATTCCTGTGTATTCCACATGTATAGTTGTCATTCATATTGTTGAAAAGGTATTCTCAATGAATAGGGCAATGGTCTTGCAAATTCTATTATGCAATCTCTGGCATCGTTTTTATCACCAAGTCCATATTTTCCAACCATTGATCCTTCTTCTTCTTTTATTTTTAGCATTTATTGTGAATTGAGTGAAGGTTTACAGACAAGACCATCATTTTTACATCCAACAAATAAAATACTTTGTCTCATCTCAATGATTGCCATCCCCTCCATGGGACAACAGTCATCTGCTTCCTCTCTGTGACTTCTATTTCCCTTCCACCCACCTTCTCATCCCTTCTCGTCATTGTCCTCAGGTACATGTTGCCCCTTTGATTTTGAATGTTTGACCACTCCATCTTTCATAGTGAGCATATTTTACTAACACTTTACTATGGCTTGGCTGAAATTATTCCCCCTATATACCTATCTACTTCTGAAAGAGGGTGTGTTTCTATCCAGACCGAGGTCAAGGGCCCAGTCTCAACTTCCTCCATACTCTTTCTGACCAGTAAGGCTGGTCTTTTATTTTTTAATTTATTTTAATAAATTTGAGTTTTGTTTCACACATAATGCCACTATATCCAGGACCTTCTAATGTAATTCCATTCAGAGCAATTGGTAGTGGTAGCTGGGCACGATCTTGTTCTCCTGGCTTCAGGGTCATGGAGACTGGTGTTGACATGATCTGGTAGTCCATTGGACAAGTTGATTCCAAGCACCTTCAATTCTTATCACTCTTCTTTTTCCCATGCATAAAGAGACCACTTTAGGTGGCCACCTTAGATAACCATTCATGAACTTTTGATATCACCAATAATTATCAATGCATTTATTTCATGTCTTATCAATTTCACAGTACAGAAGTTGGTAAAAAATTTTCAATATCTTCATCTTTGGCATTCATAGTTGGTGCATAAATTTGAATAATTGTCATATTAACTAGTCTTCCTTATGGTGTATGAATGTTCTATCATTGACAGCATTGTACATCAGAATAGATATTGAAGTGTTCTTTTTGACATTGAATTCTGCCATTCTTCTTCAATTTGTCATTCCCAGCATAGTAGACCATACCATTATCTGATTCAAAATGGCCAGTACCAGCCCATTTCAAATGCCTAGGATATTAATCTTTATGCATTCCACTTAGTTTTTGATGACTTCCAATTTTCCTAGAGTCATATTTAGTACCATCTATGTTATGACTACTAATGGATATTTGCAGCTGTTTCTTCTTATTTTGAGTCATGCCGCATCAGCAAATGAAAGTCCTGGAAGCTTTTCTCTATGCATGTCATTAAGGTCAATTCTATGTGGAAGAGTCTGTTCTCCAGTTGTATTTTAAGTGTTTTCCTACCAGAGGGGCTCATCTTCTGGCACTATAATCAGATAGTGTACCACTACTATTCATTCATAAAGTTTTCACTGGCCATTTTTTTTTTTTTTTTTCCAGAAGTAGGTTATTGGGTCCATTATTCTGGCCTGTCTTAAACTGGAAGCTGTGCTGTAGTATGCCCACCTTCTGGTACTTGAAATACTGGTGGCATTGTTTCCATCTTCACAGCAACATACCACTGAAAGACGAGTACATTTTATTACAAAATGTAATGTTTAGTGTGGAAAGTTTAGAAAAGAGAGGAAAATGTGAAGAAATATTTTTTTAAAAACAAAGAAAAAAATCACTGAAGTCTGATCAGCCAAATAATCATTGAAAGTTCAGTTATAATTTTTCAAAAATATGTTCTTCTAATATCTGTATTTTTGTATATTCCAAAAAGGGAATTGTGCTATAAAGACAGAATGTGAACTCATTTCAATTTTTTTTTTAATTTCACTTAAATCATGACTGCTTTTTGTCTTTAAATATTATTCCTATAAATGCTTCCATGCTAATAATAAATTATGTGAATAGGTTTAAATAATGATACACTATAGAAGACTGTAGTGGGCAGGAAAAGTCAATGGGTGTGATATTTGTTGTAGCTATTATTGTCTTGAACTCCTGGTGTGGCACTGTAGGATCAGCACAGGACTGCGAACTATAAAGTCAGAAGTTCAAACCCACTAGCAGCTCCTTGGAAACCCTAAACAGGATCACTATGAGTTGGAAATTACTCGATGGCACTTAATAACAACATTATTGTATTGCCTTGTGCAGAATTACTAAGTTGTTGTTGCAGTCTGGCGCATTAACCCACAGTGCCACACCAGAACTCCAAAAACCACAACGTGGAGGGGAACGGATAAGACACGTGAAATCACCACAGCTCCACGACCTAACTCCTACCCTCAAATCCTAGCACAGACAGTGTATAAACACACAATTTTTGGTTTACGAGACCGACACCTTACCACTTGGCCATTGTTGTTGTTACGAAGTGCCGTTGAGTCGGTTCCGACTCATAGTGACCCTGTATAGGGTTTCTGAGGAGCAGCTGGTGAGCGTGAACTGCCGACCTTACAGTTCAAATGGCTTTGCAGTCTGGTGCATTAACCCCCAGTGCCACATCAGTACACCATTATAGAGAGATGCAAATCAAAACAACAATGAGATATCATCTCACACCAGCAATAACATCAAAGTACAAAAAGGCAGAGGACGATAAATGTTGGCGAGGATGTGGAGAGACAGGGACCCTCCTACATTGCTGGTGAGAATGCAAAATGGTCCAACTACTCTGGAAAACAGTATGGCGCTTCCTCAGAGAGTTGGAAATGGAAATACCTTATGATCCAGCAATTCCTCTACTTGGTATTTACCCATAAGAAATATGAGCCACAACATGAGTAAATATATGCACACCAACGTTCATAGCAGCACTATTCACAATAGCAAAAAGATGGAGACAGCCTAGTGTCATGAATGGAAGAATGCATAAATTTTGGTACATATGCACAATAGTATACTGTGCTACCTTAAAAATAACAATGAAGCTACAAACTACTACATAACATGGATGAGCCTTGAGGACATTATGCTGAGTGAAATTAGTCACAAAAGGACAAACATTGCAAGAGACCATTATTGTAAACGCTTATGAAAAGATATCCAGACTAAGAGAAAAAAAAAATTTTTTTTTGTAGGCTACCGGGGGTGACAATGACGGGACAGTAGAACACAGGTTAGGGGATAGTCACATCAGGGCTCAGACGTCGGGGTTGTTGTTGTTGTTAAGTGCCGTGGAGTCGGTTCCGATTCATAGCGACCCTACACAAGGTTTCCGAGGCTGTAAATCTTTACGGGAGCAGACTGCCTCATCTTTCTCCCGTGGAACCGCTGGTAGTTTCGAACTGCTGACCTTGTGGCTTGCAGCCTGATTAGTAACCACTATGCTACCAGACGTTGGGGAGGGCAGTATAAAAGGAAAAGGAGGACAATACACAAAAAGGGGAAGGGGGTGGAAGAATAAAGCAGATAGGGAAACACTTTGGTAGGTTTGAATGGGCAACAGAGGTAAATAGTGGTGTATGCTCAACCTTGGAACAGTAGGATGCTGGGATACAGGGATTAAGGCATAGTTTGTTGAATGAGTTTGTTGTTGTTAGGTGCCACTGAGTCAGTATCGACTCATAGTGACCTTATGCACAGCAGAACAAAACACTGCCCAATCCTGGGCCAACCTCACTATTGTTGTCATGCTTGAGTCCATTGATGCTGCCACTTGGCCAATCCCTCTTGTTGGGGGTCTTCCTCTTTTTATCTGACCCGCCACCTTACCAAACATGATTTCCTTCTCCAGTGACTGGTCCCTCCTGACAATATGTCCGAAGTATGAGCTACAAAATTTGGCCATCCTGACCTCCAAGGAGCACTCTGGCTGCATTTCTCCCAACACAGATCTGTTGGTCCTTTTGGCAGCCCATGGCACTTTCAATATTCTCCCCCAATACCGTAACTCAAAAACATTAATTCTTCTCTGGTCTTCCTTATTTACTGTCCAGCTTTCACATGCATATGAGGTTATTGAAAATACCATGGATTGGGTAAGATGCACCTTAGTCTGACCCAAGGCTGACATCTTTGCCCTTCAACACTTTAAAAATGTCTTGTGCAACAGATTTGCTTTATGCAATATGTCATTTGATTTCTTGACTGCTGCTTCTATGAGTGTTGATAGTTGATCCAAGAAGAATAAAGTCCTTGACAACTTCAATATTTTCTCCATTGATAAAATGTTGTTTATTGGTCCATTGGTGAAGATTTCTGTTTTCTTGACATTGAGATGTAATCCATACCTAAGGCTGTGCTCTTTGATCTTCATCAGTAAATATTTTAAGTCCTCTTCACTTTCAGCAAGCAAGGTTTTATCATCTGCATATCGCAGGTTGTTAATGAGTCTTCCTCCAATCCTGATGCCACATTTTTCTTCCTATAATCCAGCTTTTCAGATTATTTGCTCAGCATACAGGTTGAATAAGCAACTCAGCAGGGCTGAGTTCTACCACATTCCAAAAACTCCTGTTGACTTTAAGATGAGAGAGATAAGTGGAAGGGCTATTTGGTCTAAGGTTTGGGGAGATGTGGAAAGTCCTGAGCTCATGGCGGGCTAGAACTAAGAGTGAAGCATTCAGCTGAAATGCAGTGAGGGGAGATGCACAAGAGCGCCCAAACTTGGAGATAGTACTCATTTGATCTAGCTTCGATGGCTTGATGATCAGACACAACTAGAGGAAGATTAAGAAATTTGATAAAGAAGCAAGTGTAAATTGCTACAATTTTATCAACTTGACCTATACTTATGGATATAGTAGCTCAAAATACCAACCGAGAGTGAAGGAGTCTTCACATCAAGGATCAAACCTATATCTTCTGTGCACAGGGATATAGGGATGGGCAACTTGGATACTGGCTACCTAAAATGAGGGGAGGAGTGTATAAAGATATGAAGTGGCTGGCTTACAAGTTTTCAAGAGGGAGTTTAGTTTCTGAGTGTGTGGGTAAAGGTAGAATTCCCACTGTATAGTTTTCATCTTGTCTAGATGGGTCTGGTGAAAGGAGATGGGATAGGATTCATTTGATTCAATGGTGGTGGTGGTTATGTGCCGTGGAGTCAGTTCCAACTCATAGTGACCCTATACAGGGTTTCCGAGGCTATAAATCTTTACGGGAGCAGAAAGCCTCATCTTTCTCCCATGAACAGCTGGTAGTTTCAAACTGCTAACCATAAGATTTGCAGCCTAATTCATAACCACTACACTACCAGAGCCCCCAAATTTGTGAGAAATGTTGTCTATATTGACAAATGTTCAAGTAATCCAATCTGTACTCATTTTTAGAAAGTGAGGGTTTCTTTATTCGATTTTGCAAAATCAGCCACCTAGCCTGGAAGACACAGTTGCATGACCATTTGACAAAGAGTTTTATTAACCTAGCTCGTTAAAAGCCCCTCCTCCATTTCCCCTTTACTGGGTACTTTGGACTTTACAATCTTTCCTGAATGGTGCCTACTAGTCCCTACAAGGAGCATTCTCATTTAAAATTAGTTTCACCCTCTACCCATGAACTTCCCCTACTTCCTTGGTTGGTGTATTCTTATTTTAAAGAGTGTGGTAGGTCAAACTAGTCTCTTCCTCTTCTCATAGTTCCCTTTTGTCATGCCAACCTGCTACCCCCAAGATATCCTTGATTCTGAAGATGGACCACTCAAATAGCTATTTCTCACAAATAATAGTAAGCAATTATTATCATGACTAATTACGATGGTCACAACTGTAAAGGTTGAAGTTGTATAGCAAAACGGAGGAATAGTTAATCTTACATTCCAGGAACAGAAGACCCTAGGACCATCTAGAGAGAAGAGCATGAGCGGAACTTGGGACCCTAACCAAAGAAAAAGCAACACCAGAGATGGAGGCAGAAATGATGGCATGGAGAGATAGAGCAGCTGAAGACTCTAACTCATGGAAAGAGAAAGGCTGTGTGCTGGCAGTCACAAGGCTGGTTTGCAGAATGTGATCTTTGGTCATTTAAATGATTATACATTCCTACGTGTTTCTGTGTACATTAAAAAAAACAAAAAAAAAACACCCAGAGGGTATAGAAGCAAATACTGTTAACCGATGATGCATAGAGGGTACTGTAATCATTGCAATGGAACAAAATATGATAGGTTGAGTGCAAAACCAATATTCTCCCATGCAAACTATCACTCAATTCACAATAAAAGCTTATATATATATATAAAGCCATCTTCTTGCTATACTGTACTCTATGTGATAAATTAATATCCATACGCCTGCCAGAAAGACCAAGGTTCTGATTCATAGCAAACATGTATAGGGTTTCCGAGGAGCAGCTGGTGGGTTTGAGCTGCTGACCTTGAGGTTCAAACAGACCTTGCAGTCCAGTACTTATCCTACAGTGCCACACCAGGATTCCTCTCACTCTAGTTGCAGGCATAATTTGTAAAAACTAATTACAAGGCCCTGTATGTATATTGCCTCATGTACTAATAAAAAGTAACAACAACAAATATTAATAAAGATACTATTTTCCACATTTTTACAAGGGAGAAAATTGAGACTTTAAAAGTTGACAGTTGTATTAAACAGGAAAAGTTCACTGCCCTCTCCAGCCCAGGAGGCAAGCTAAAATGCTAATCAGGTCACCAAATGGGACCAATCCCCCTGGTTTTCCCCCTGCCCTCAAAAAGGTATGCAGCCTGGCCCCTCCCTGGACTCTGACCCCATATAGGCCCGTGTTGCCCTCTATTGGGAGCTCAGAATCTGGAGAAATTATCTCCTCTGAGTCAGCCAGCTTAATAAAATCCGAAACTCTGCTTCTCCTCTCCGAGTGGCCTTGGTTTCTTTGACCACGAATCTAAAACTGCTGTAACAATATAACAACTAAGAAGCAGAGGTAGAATGAAATCCAGATTGGATTCACTGCCAAGCTCATGTTGCTGCCACTCTTCTGCAAGCTTTCAGGAGACTGAATTGCCAAGCTAGAAATCCTACCTACAACAAGAAAGAAGTTAATTATCTTTTTTGGTATTTTGAATTGAAGACAAACATTTACACAGGACTAACCCAAGTGGACTGCAAAGTCAATTTCAACCTCAAGTGAGGCAATTCAAACCCACCAGCTGCTCCTCAGAAACCCTATATAGGGTCACTATGATTCAGACTAATTCAATGACACTTAACAACAACAACCCAAGTGAGAGTCCTACTGTGGTACTGTAGGAATAAGCACTGGACAGAAAGGTCCGTTTGAATCGCAACACCGATGGTTCAAACTCACTAGTCACTCTTCAGAAACCCTGAGTTGGAACCACCTTGACACCACTTAACAACAACAGGTGCATGTGGCTAGCTCCCTAACTAGGTCTAAGCAACCTTTTGGATATAAGTAGACCACCCAGGAAGAGGAGGTCTATGGATAAACTTTCTAAACTTGAGTTTTTGTTGTTAAATGCCATTGAACTGGTTCTAACTCATAGCAATTCTGTATAGGGTTTCCAAGGAGTGGCTGATGGGTTTGAGCCTCCAGCTTTTTGGTTCAAACTGACCTTGCGGTCCAGTGCTTATCCTACAACACCACACAAGGATTCCATGGGCACTTAAACGTAAACAACAAGCAAAGGCAAGGACTGCCATGCTTCCCACGGCCCATCTGTGCGTCTTCTCTGCCTTCTTTACTCTGCGGAGTCTTTTCCTTTACAGAATGAACACAGACAAGCAGAAAGCGGCTGGATGGTCCAGACACCAGACAGGATGCCCATATTTTATTTTAAGTCACAGCATTGTCTTAGTGTGGGGCTCCGAGCACTCACTTGGTGCCTCTGTACATAGGCTTCCCCAGGCAGTAGGATTGATACACACCTGTTTCCATGCAAACCTTCTGCAAGGAAATTCTGTGCGAAAGGTATTTACCAGCACCTTGTTGCATTGTTGTTACATGCAGTGATCTTTTTTATATTGCTTTGGGAAACTCCTAAAGTCATGAGTTGATGGGTGATTTTTCCTTCTTCCTTATATTGATCTGGTCTGCTCAGTAACGCACACTGTGCAATCACGTGGAAAGGGGCTTATACTCCCCTGCTGTACTTTTAGAATGTAAACAAGTGGGTCATACACCCCAGTGTTGTAATTTTCCAGCCTGAAATTTGTTTGGCTAACCCAGCAGTTTCATTTGTCCCTTTAAAATAGGGCAAAAAGTGTGTGGCAGATCTCCAGAGTGAGGAGGCAGAGAGAGAAGAGGGCTCAAGAAGGCATTTGAGACAACTCTAAGTATCCTTTACAAACAGAGGGAAGACAGTTACACCATGAAACTAATCACCATCCTTTTCCTCTGTTCCAGGCTGCTCCTAAGTTTGACACAGGAATCCTTCTCACAGGAAATTGACTGCAACAATGAAGAAGTTTTTAACGCTGTGGATACTGCTCTGACGAACTACAACAAAAACCAAAGTGACAACCAGTTTATATTGTCCCGCATAACCAAGGTCACCATGATGGTGAGTGAGCTGTGTTTGACTTTGAAGTTATTTGGGATTGTGCTGTCCCATGGAGTCCAGATCTTTGCCTTCCTTTACTCCCTTACCCCCAACACCTAAAAATCAAAGGTAGAAGCTTACATCTTGGATGATCAGGTGAAATGAAACAAAGGTAAATGGAATAAAAGAGAGTCCTGGTGTGGAGCTGCAGGCTAAGCACTGGACTGCCAACCACAAGGTCGGTGATTCAAACCCAACAACACTCCTTGGGAACCCTATTGTTAAGTGCCCTGCAGTTGGTTCCAACACACAGTGACCCTGTATAGGGTTTCTAAGAGTGGCTGGTGAGTTTGAACCATTGAGTGCTGTTCAAATCAACTTTGCAGTCCAGAGCCACATCAGGACTCAGTTGGAAACCCTATATAGTGTGGCTATGAGTCGAAACTGACTTGACAGTTTTAACAAGCAGAAAGGGAGATCCAGGAACTCAGGCTGCAGCCAGAAGAGTAACTGAGTCCCTGCACTTGATCTAAGATATAACCAAAGGCTTCCACCCTCCGGTGGGGAGAGGCTCCTGAGGATCTAAGAGGTCTCAGAAAAGACATTTCACAGTTGAAGGCATCAAATTTAACAATAATGATTTAGTTCATTTTTAGCATTTTCTTAGCACTGTAATGATGCACATGCAATTATCCTGGCAGGATGTGAGGTCAAAGAAATACAAATCTTTAAGTGTTTGAATGAATTTCATGGTAAAGGGTTATGTGTCTGGAATAGTAAAGCTTGTTTCTCAGTGGTTACTCAGTGTGGGGAATAAGGATGGGGATAGATGGAGGGGAGGGGATCCAACCTTTTCACAACTAGAGGACAAAAAGAAGGCACAGTGGATGTGTTTTGTTTATTAATTTTTTCCTGAAAGTAAAATGTTTCCATTTTGTTTCACAGTCTAGTGTATTCAGGTGAGGAAAGCTAAATTCATAAATCCTAGATGAGACTAACACGATTCTCTAGCCTTTGGGGGCTCTTATATGACAGTTTGTTAATTTTGTCTTCAGCTATTGATTTTTGTGGCAAATGTGATGTTTTTCTCTAAAATGTCCATGTAATCTCTTCTTTATCCTTACTTCTCCCTGTGGGCACAGTCCAGGCCACTTCTCCTATTGTTTTATACACTGAAAGATTCAAAATCTGAGACCTGGAAGGAACCTCAGAGACTGTCTTGTTTTACTCTGTTATCTCCCAGATTCAAACAGTGTGACTCAGAGAGAGTGCAGCCCTGGGAGTCAGGAACCCAGGGAGCTGGGGCTGGCACTCCTGAGCCATCCTGCCTGCTCCTGGGACCTCCTTTCTCTCATCAGCAAAAGGAGAGACTGGACATCCTGGCCTCTCAGGTTCCTTGTGGCTGCAGATATGTCAGGCAGGACTTTACATCTGAAATTAGGACAATAGCACTTTAAAACATATAGTTATTATTTCATGACCTCCAAGGAAAAAATAAAATAAGAAACAAAGCAAATAATTTTATTGCAATCCTTTCATTAAGCCCATCATTCAGAGAAAAGTTGACTTTCTTTTTCTCAGCATGAAAAAGTAACTCTTGTAATTTTGTTTAATAATTGTGAAAGTAATATATATTTGAATAACAAATACATTTCAAATAAGCATGGAAAGGAATATATGTGTGTTTAAACGACAACATAAGAAGATTTGTTTAAAGAAGAAAGGGAAAGTCCGCTGTAATCCGACTACCCAGAGACAAACATCTCATAGATTGCTGCATATTGATTTAGGTAGTATATGTATCTAGAAATTGGCTTTTTTTAAAAAGTGGGTTAATACTGTGGCTACTAAATTGTAACCTTTAAAAACTCTATTTAACAAAATATTGAGAATGTTTTTCCAAGCAAATACAACTTTCAATACTTTTATTGAACCCTTGGCCTGACATCATTGAATCAATTCAAGATCAAATACTTATAGCAACACCAGATACCACTTCAATTACATTCTTTTGGGTCAGTTGGATAAACAAAGATATATTTGGTTGTTTGTTTTTTCAGGATGCCTCTGGCACATCTTATTCCTTCAAATATGAAGTCAAGGAGGGTGACTGTCCTGTTGACAGTGGCAAAATCTGGCAGGACTGTGACTACAAAGATGCTGCAGAAGCCGTAAGTTTCTTGAGGGACAGTTCCCACCCCTTCAGCGTTGGCCTTCCAGCCTGCCAGATGTCTGTACTGTGCAGGGAATGAATCATGTTCTGAAGCCTGCTTGTGAGGGATACACATAAACACTCAAATTCATTGTAGAGAAGTCAAATGCTGGATATCTATGTTCTTACATAGACAGAAAGGATGGAGAGGTATCAGTTAAACATGGAGTAATAAGCCGTCCCAAAATCAAGTCAATTACTGTCAAGTCAATTTGTAGTAGAACAAGCTTGTGACTTTTCAGAAGCAGATGACAGGGTATCTCCGGTGGGTTTGAATGCCATCGTTTTGGTTAGTAAATGAGTGTTTAACTGTTTGCACCTCCCAAGGACCCTACTCCCATGCAAAGGGAACTCTAATGACCAAGCAGGTCACATAGGCCAGGCTCCTCACTGCTCTCATCTGGAAGGTGGGGGAAATCAACTGCTATGTCCTGAACTGTCTCCCTCTCAGGACTCTCTGCTGACTAGGAGAGTCTCTGCCATTTAGGAGAATATTTCCTGGAGAATGATAAGACAAGACAAAATCAATGTCCAATGATAATAATTAAACAGCTACCAATTCTTGGGAGTCCCTGGCTGTTGCAAATGATTTATGGACTCAACTACTCACCAAAAGAATGAAGGCTGGAGTCCACCAAAAGATGCCTTGGAACAAATTCCTGTTGGTCTGCTTCTGAAACATCAACCCTATGGAGAACAGTTCTACTCTGACACACATGGGCTTACCATGAGTTGCAGTCCGCCCCCTACCTATGACAATCCTATGAGGTAGATGTGGCATTTCTCCTACAGGTGAGAAATGGGGAGTCACAGAAGCAAAGGGACTTAAGGAGTCTAACAGCAAGTGGCAGAACTGAGACTGGATAGCATTTAGTTCAACTCCAAGGTCTCTGCTCTTTCTAACAAACTAAAATTTATTAGAAGTTTATCTGTTTGAATATTCCTAATGCACTGAAATTGAAAGGTAAATCAGGACAATTTAGCAGGCTGGTTCTGAGACAGTGTATATTCTTTGCTGACAAAGAAATATCTCGAGAGCTTGAAATACTCAAATTTAATTCATGCTGCCTTTCCTTCAACATTTCATGAATATCAATGACTTACAACAATAATTGTTAGATTACCAACACAGTCATTCTTATGTCTCAAAACTTTATTAGAAAAATCTTCACATGTTTAAAAGGATAGCTGTGGTGCTGTAGGAAAAGCACTGGACTGTGAACCACAAAGTCAGTGGTTCAAACCCACCATCCACTCCTCGGAAATCCTATATAGGGCCACAATGAATTTGACCCACTCGACGAAACTGAATGTTGGGTCTAGATGAACTCCTTCACCTAGAAGATGAACATAAATTATCTCTCTCTCTCTTTCCTCTAGGCCACAGGAGAATGCACAGCAACAGTGAAGAAAGAGAATAAAAAATTCATCCTTACTACCCAGACCTGCCAGATTACTCCAGGTAACCAAGATCTGCCTTGGGGGAACATTAACCATTTCTTGTTTTGTTCTTTTTGGACTTCTAGTGTGGAACTGTAGGATGAGCACTGAACTTCGAACCACAAGGTCAGAACTTCAAACCCATCAGCTGCTCCTTGGAAATCTTTTATAAGGTTGCTATGAGTCAAAACCAACTCAACAGCACTTAAAAACAAAGAACAAACTAAGCCAGGTCCCGCCCCCTACTGGTGGGCAGCAGCAATGATAGTTGCAGCATTTGGAGATGGGAATATGAAGTCAGACCAACTCAACAGCACTTAACAACAACAAAAACAACAAGTACAGTGTTTTAGTAACTCAGAAACACCAAATTAGTGGTGGCTTTACCATTATTAGTAGTAGTAACAATAGAAACACCAAAAGTGGGTGGCTTTAACAAATAACTTTTTTTTTTTAATATAATTTAGGAGGTTAGACTTGTGAAATCAGAGCACCAGCTCTAGGGGGAGTCTGTCAGCTCTGGGGAAAGTCCTTGTCCCTTGTCCCTTGGTGATCTCCTTGTGGAACCGCATCTATATCTTCCCAGTTGCACTTTTTAGTTGCTTGCTTTTTACAAACAGATTCATGTAGATTAGATTTTAATATCTCAAAAGAGATTGACTTAAGACACACCAAACACACAAGGTCAACAGTTCAAACCCACCAGCTGCTCCATAGAAACCCTATATAGGGCTGATATGAGGCCGGACCCACTCAATGGCACTTAACAACAACATATGAACAAAGAAAATTTATTCCTAAATGAGATTAAAACTACAAAATATTTGGATTTGCAACATGTATTTTTGGAGATGCAATTCAACTCATCACGTGCATTTTTCTAAGGAGGGGCCCAATCGCTTCTATTAGATTCCATCACACTTGGAATATAGTTAATAACCAGTAGTCCAATGGGTAAGGTTCAGGATAAAAAAACAGAGCATCCTCTGTACAGCTGTTCAGGCCTCAATTACCCCCAACCCCCACCCCGTACTCATGTTCTAGTAATATGTGGTTCCTATGCACATGCCAGAATGTTCCTTGGAGGCCAAGATGGCCAAACTTCGTCTCTCATATTTCGGACATATTGTCAGAAGGGACCAGTCACTGGAGAAGAATATCATGTTTAGTAAGGTGGAGGGTCAGAGAAAAGGGGAAGATCCCCCAACGAGATAGATTGGCCAAATGGCAGCATCGATGGACTCAAGTGTGGCAATAGTAGTGAGGTTGGCCCAGGATCAGGCAGTGTTTCATTCTGCTGTGCATAAGGTTGCTATGGGTCAGTACCTACTCAATGGTACCTAACAACAACAACAATGCACATCCTTGTATGCACACATCCCATGCCCCTGCACCTCAATTCCTTCTGCTTTCTCAGGAGCCTTGGACGACAGGACTGGCAACCTACTTCCTAAAAGTCACAATCCTGAAAATGCCATGAAGCACTTCTACTCTGCACACAGGTGGTTGTCATGAGTTAGAAGCAATTAGATGGCTACTAACAACAAAGTGTGAATGATATGTTAGTTCACCTCTGATGGAGTCTGTAGGTGGTGCAAATGGTTAAGAGCTCAGCTACTAACCAAAAGGCTAGCCATTCAAACCCACCAGAGGCACCTCAGAAGAAAGGCCTGATCATCTGCTTTCCAAAGATCACAGCCTTGAAAACCCAATGGAGCACAGTTTTACTCTGTTCATGTAGGGTGGCCATGAGCAACATGGACTCAACAGCAACTGCTTTGCTGTTTCTTTGCTTTTTAAACCCTCTGACTGAGAAACAGTTGTGCATTCTCTTTTTTCCTAATTGCATGTTAGAATTTATTGGAAAGTTTATTTATCAAGGACTTCTAAAGTGCCTTGTTTGTAAAAGGCAATATATCTGAATGCTGGGAAATAAAGATTGGTTTGAATCTAACTTGTTCTTTTTGCCAATTCTTTGTTAAACTAAAGGCTCTGTGATGACAGCTGAGTTTGACTGCCTGGGCTGTTTCCAACCAATATCAACCAAGAGCCCTCTACTGAAACCTGTTCTGAGACACGCCATTGAATACTTTAACAACAACACTGCACACTCTCACCTCTTTACTCTTCAGGAAGTAAAGTCGGCCCAAAAACAGGTTTGTTCCTTGATCTTTCATTCATGCATTATAGTTAAAACTTGTTAAATCTTGATGTTTCGGGCTTCACTAACTAAAATAGCCAGTCTACGGAAGGAAAATGTATTATTTCACTACTGGTGCTGAAGAGGTCTTGTATGTTTTGTTTTTTATGACTAGCACAGAACTTTCTATTTACTCAGTGTGATTAGGATACTGAAATAAGTAAACAGAAGCAAATGGCTAATCTTTCTGGTATTTTCTTTAATATTTGTACTGGATTGATTGGTCATAAGCATTAAGTGTTTTCCTAGGACAAAGAAAAGAAAAAATCATTATGACTCTAAAATTTTCAGAAAACTATATCATCACCGAGTTATTATGAGTTAAACATGACTCAAAAATGTTAAAAATGTATCTAAAAAGGTGGCTGGGCTTTCTGGGTACCCTTTAATTTATAATTTCAATGAGTCCTGGTATGGCACTGTAGGATAAGCTCTGGACTGCTTACCAAAATGTTGGCACAGTTCAAGACCACCAACCATCCTTCTGAAACCGAATACAGTGTCTCTATGAGTGGAAATGACTCAATAGTACTTAAAACAACAACGACGTATAATCAAACCATCACTCATCTGTCAGCTTGTTGTATGTGGTGGCTTGTGTGTTGCTGTGATGCTGGAAAGTATCTGTTATCAGTATTTCAGGTATCAGCAGAGTCACTGTCACGAATTGAATTGTGCCCAATGCAAATATGTGCCCTCATGACTGGGCCATCGTTATCAGTGGTTTGTCATTTATGTGATGATATAATCATCCCCCATGATATGATCTGACGTGCTCAACCAATCAGTTTAAGGATTAGGGTTGGATACAACACCCTAACTTAGGTCATAACCCTGGTCCGATATAAGGGGAGTTTCCCTGGGGTGTGGTCTAATTCATAATGATAAGAAACAGCTGCTATATCCGTTAATAATCAGAAAGTACAATGTGCAAAGCATTATTCTAGGAATATTAGAAGTCATCAAAATTGAAATGAAATGCATAAATATTGATATCCTAGATATCAGTGGGAAATAATGGACTGGCATTGGCCATTCTGAATCAGACAATCATATGGTCTACTATGCCGGGAATGACAAATTAAAGAGGAATGGCATTGCATTCACTGTCAAAAAGAACATGTCAAGATCTGCCCTGAGTATGTCTGTGAAGTAAAATGAAGACCAGTTAATACAATTATTATTCAAATTTGTGTACCGAGCACTAATGTCAAAGATGTAGAAATTGAAGGTTTTTACCAACATCTGAAGTCTGAAATTGATCAAGATTGCAATCAAGATACATTGATAATTAATGGTGATTATAATGTAGCTTCGTATGATAATTTTGGACTCACAACCACAAAGTTAGTGGTTAGAATCCACCAGCTGCTCTTCAGGTGAAAGACGAGATTTTCTGCTCTGAAAAAAAGGCACTGCCCCAGAAACCCTATACAGGGTCTCTGTTAGTAGGAACTGACTTTGAGGCACTTAACAACAACAGTATAATGTGAAAGTTGGAAACAAAATAAGGATCTGTAGTTGAAAAATATGGCCTTGGTGATAGGAATGATGCTAGGGATCACCTGATAGAATTTTGAAATACCAACTAGCTATTCATTACAAATACCATTTTCAACAACTGAATATATATGGACCTTGTAGGATGGGATCCATCAACTATATCTGTATGCTGATCTTCTGAGCTGGACTATATGATTCAAGAAACTGGATTCTATGTAGAATAACATGGCATTAGAATTGGAAGAAGGCTCATTAGCAACCTGTGATGTGCAGATGGCATAACCTGGCTAGCTGGAAGTGAAAAGGACTTAAAGAATTTAACTGATGAAGATCAAAGACTATAGCCTTCACTATGGATTACACCGCAATGTTAACTGATGAAGATCAAAGACTATAGCCTTCACTATGGATTACACCTCAATGTAAACAAGACAGAAGTCCTAACAATTAAACCAATTAATAACATCATAGTAAACAGAGAAAAGATTGAAGTTGTCAAGGATTTCATTTTGCTTGAATCCATAATCAATGCTCATGGAAGTAACAATCAAGAAATCAAAGGATTCTTCAAGTGTCCTCTTTAAAGTGTTAAAGAGCAAAGATGTCACCTTGAGGACTAAGTTGTGACAGACAAAGCAATGATATTTTCAATCACCACATGTGAAAGCTGGACAGTGAATAAGGAAGACCAGTGAAGAAATGATGCCTTTGAATTGTGGTGTTGGTGAAGAATGTTGACTAAACTACGGACTGCCTGAAGAACTAGCACATTTGTGTTCAGTACAGCCAAATTCCTTCTTACAAGCAAGGAGGGTGAAACTTCATCTCATGTTCTTTGTCCATGTTATCAGGAGAGACCAGTCTCTTGAGAAGAACATCATGCTTAGTAAAGTAGAGACAGGGTCAGTGATAAAGAAGAAGATCTACAACAAGAAGGACTGACACAATGGCTACAATAATTGGCACAAACATGTCAATGATTGTGTGGATGGCACATGAGTGGGCAGTGTTTCCTTCTATTTTATATAGTCGCTGTGAATCAGAACCAACTCAATAGCACCTAACAATAACAGCAATGTCATCAAACAAGGAGGTACTGAGTGGTCCAAATGGTTAAATGCTAAACTAGTAGCCAAGTGGAAGGTTGGCAGTTTAAACTCATCCAGAGGTGTCTTAGAGGACAGGCCTGACAATCTGCTTCTGAAAGATCACAGCTTGAAAATCTCATGGCGCGCAGTTCCATTCTGCACTCATAGGGCCACCATCAAACAAAAATGTATATAGCTATAAATCTAGTCTTTTCATTGACTTGGTTTACCAAGTCCTTACCAACAATTGACTGGGCCCGTTATATTTCAGCTACTGATTTTAAGTGATTTATTTTTATTAGCAAACCTCCATATTTAATAGACCTTCTGACTTGTTTTTCTTCAATGTGTATGTTCTACTCAATTAGCATCATATATCACTCTCAAAGTTGGCACAACCTGGTATAAAAGAGATGAAATCTCATTCCCTGGCAGTTTGGAAACCCAAAGACCCACCAATAAAGATCATTTCAACTCCAAAGTTTTCTTAATCCATCCAAAAGAGCAGTGTCAATATATATATTTTAAACTCAACAGATCATATTCTCTCTACAGCCTGGCAAACGAAAAGTTGCTAGGTCTCACTTGAGTACAATAACTTTATCTATGTATTTCTTTTCATTTCAGATGTGTTGGATTGTGTGTTTATATGTGTGTGTGTGTGTGTGTTAAGGACTATGAGAGCTTCAAAGTGTTCAGTATGAATTTGGTAATGACTTTTGCAAAATATTAATTATAATAGTTCATATTTATTGAGCGTTTACTATATGCCAAGTAGTGTTTTAAGCTTCTCATATCATGGTCATCTATATCTCACAGTGAATAATGTTTAAGTTCCCTTTAATAATCCAAAAATTCTTTCAGGTGACGGCTGGATGGAGTGTTAACATTTCCTACACAATTGTGCAAACTAATTGTTCTAAGGAGAATGTTCAATTAACTGCTGACTGCAAATCTCTGTTGAATGGTGTAAGTATACAAAAACCTAATCATTAAGTTTCTAGTATTTTGTTTATAGTATTTTCAGGTGTAGAAACTATCAAGTTGTATGGGAAGACTTCATCACTAAAATTTTAGATGACATTCAGCAATTCTTATTCACATTCACTTGGGAACCCTAAAGTTCAAGTTACAATTCAGGTTGTCTTGTCTGCCTGTAAAATAATATGCACATCTTTCAATAATACATATTTACAGAGTAAACCAGGGAATAGGAATATCCTGGGTGGTGCAAACAGTTTCCATGTTCAGCCCTAACAGAAAGTTTGGAGGATTTGAGTCCACCAGAGATGTCTTGAAAGAAAGGCCTATTGATCTACTTGCAAAAAAAAAGCATACTGATAATCCTATCTGTGGAAAAGTTCTACTCTGGAGCACCTGAGGTCACCATGCATCAGAGTAGAGTGGACAGGAATTGGTTGATTGGAATAGCCAGATGAAATGAAAAAATAGTTAGGCTTTTGTTATATCTTCATATTTTCCTATCTCCTTCTCTTTCTTATGTGCTAAATGGCATTATGGGCTTCCTTAGCTGTAACCCTACTGACTTCAAGTCAATTCTGACTTACAGCAACCCTATTTGATAGAACAGAACAGCCCATAGGATTTCCAAGGCTGTAATCTTTACTGGAGTCCTGGTGTGGTACTCTAAGATAAGCACTGGACCACAAGTTCAGTTTGAACCACAAGGTCAAACTCACCAGCCGTTCCTCTGAAACCCTCTACAGGGTCACTGACTCTATGACACTTAACAACAACAACAACAATCATTATGGAAGCAGATTTTCACATCTTTCTGCCATAGAGTGGCTAGGGAGTTCGAACTACTGACCTTTCAGTTAGCAAATGTTTAATGACTACACCACCAGGTCTGTTTTTTCTTAACTCTACTCAGGACAGTTCCTCACTTCAAACTTTTATCTGCTTACTTCCCCTAGCTTTATTTTTCTTAGTTTCAAGTTTTGATTGTGAATTGAGTGAAGATTTACTGAACAGATCATCAGTCCAACATTCAACAAATAATACACTACGTGTCATTACAATGATTGCAACCCACTCCATGAAACATCAGTTAGCAGTATTTTACCTCTATTCACTATATTTTCTACCCTTCTCTCCCATCCTTCACGTGCTCTGAAACCATCACAGAACATTTCATTTAGCAAGAAAGTCTTTTGTTTAACTTTTTACGACAGTAGTCTCCTGCAATATTTTTCTTTTCAGGACTAACTAGTTTCACTCAGCATAATGTCCTCCAAGTTACGAGGTGTTTTGTAGATTCTTCGCTATTCTTCAACATTGCAGAATATTCCATTGTGGGTTTGTACCAAAGTTTGTTTATGCTTCTGTTCATGGACATTCAGGACATCTTTTTGCTGTTGTGAATAGTGCTACAATTAACATGGGTGTGCGTACATCTAGCTGTGTCACAGCTCGTATTTCTTTTTATCTTCTCAAGAAAATCTCTTCCCCACCCCCCCCTTTTTACAACACTGGTCTCATACAATGTTTGTCCTTTTGTGATTGACTAATTTCACATGTGTAATAGCCTACAGGTTCAACCACATTGTGAGGTGTTTCACATTATTATTCTTTAATGTTTTTTCTACTATCCCATGGAGTCCTGGTGTGGCACTGTGAGTTACTGCTTTGCACTGCAAAGTAGGTTTGAACCACAAGGTCAGCAGTTCAAGCTTACCAGCAACTACTCAGAAACCCTATACCGGGTCACTATGAGTCAGAACCAATTCAACAACACTTAACAACAACAACATTTTATGTATATACCAAAGTTTGTTTAACCATTCTTTTGTTGTTGAGCATTTGGATGGTTTCCATCTTTTTTATATGCCTTTTGTAGACAGTTTACTGAAGGATCCTGTTTTCTTATCCATTCTGTTCTCTCTGTGTCTTAACTGGTGTATTTAATCAATTTATATTCAGTATAATTAGCAACTGGTATAACTTGATTGCTGTCATTTTTCTGTGTATGTTTCTGTGTGCTGCTGAATTTTTTGTTCCACGTTAATTTTCTATGCTGAGTTCATTTTGATTGGAGGGTTTCTTTTCATTTTCATTTCTGTTGTGTTAATGTTTACTAAATCTTTCTGATATTCCTCTTTTCCTATTTTGATGTGCAGTTGTATTATTTTCCTTTGAGGTTCCCCTGTAATTTACTAACGTCTTCCCTGCTTAAAACAGTGTATTTTATCTTGAAATCCACTTGACTTCCTTGTCATTTGAAAGTTCTATATCTTCTCTTTTACCCATTTTATTATATATTGATATCTTTGGTTCCCTAATCTCAGTCTGGTAGTTGGTTTTACTTTGAATATTTCTGTATCTGGATTGAATTCTGGGTAGTTTTATAAAGTTGGTCTTTTTATTGAAAAGTATTTTAATTTCTGTTTATCAGGAAATGTCCTAATTTTGCCATCGTATTTGAAGGACAGCTTCACTGGTTATATGATTATTGGTGGGCAATTTTTTGTCTGTTTTCTGTATCTGCCATACCATGGCCTTCTTGCCTGCATGGCTTCTACTAAGAAATCAGAGTTTAGTCTTAGTGATTCTCCTTTGCAGGTAACTTTTCATTTCTCCTGAGCTGCTCTTAATTATGCTGAGGAATGTCCCTTCTATTTCTATTTTGTTTAGTATTTTTATCAGGAATAAGCTTTGGATTTTCCATAAAAGATTAGAAGATTGGCATCCAAGAAGTTGGACAAATCCTATATAGTGTAATCCCAAAAGAAAATCACCAAGACTTATCATAATCATTGGTTCCAAAATCAAAGACAATGAAAGAATCCTGAGATTATGGCTTATTGACTGGACCGAATGGATGCTAAAATGGTGTATCTCAAAGAGGCAGTGATTAGTGAACATTTAGGCAAGATACCTTCCAGGAATATTTTCATTTAGCAGAAGAGTGTGCTTTAAGAGCAGATTCATACAAAGTCCCTTAATCTAAAAATTATGATGCTAAAATTCTAATTATTAAATTATGGTTTTGGGGGGAGAGAAATCCACATAGCAAGATGTAATTTCAATAATGTTATTAATTAAAATAACTTACATGAGTATTTAACCACTATATTTTCATATATATTAGTGCTGTATGGGTTGAATTTATTGTCTTCTATATCCTTTGCCTTATTTCTCTTTGGGATAAAACTTACTGATTTGGAAAATGCTATTTGCATATATAAGATAACAATTATTGGTCATATTTGCTGCAAATATACTTTCTAGTTGTTTATCTTTTAATTTGGACTATGATATTTCTGACTTAATTGCTTTGGCTTGTAGGTAAGCAAATTTACCAATATTTTCCTTTTGAATTCTGCTACCATTTGCTCTATAGCCACCTTATTTTCTTTTTCATTTTGTTTATACTCAGTATTTTTAATGTACCTTTCCAACCTATCTAGAATTAATTTTTCTGTATCTTGTGTTATCAAAATTGACTTTTTCAAGAAAATAACCAGATAGCTCAACATTCTTTCCTTCAACATAAATTTGTGACTCCACCTTTGTCCCATAATATTTCTTACAAGTACTAAGATCTGTTCTTTTTTTGTACCAATACCACCATGTTTTAGTACTAATAACACTATAACAAGTTTAAATATGACTTATTACTCTAGTGTTTATATTTTCTAAACAAACCTTAGAATGGTTTTTGTAAAGCAAACTTATATTGTCACATTGTTTGGAATTTCATTGTGTTTCTAAATTAATTTGAGGAGAATTGAAATATTTGCAATATTGGCAATCTTTTTGTCCAAAACTTTCTATATTGTTCTAGTAGTTAAGTTTTATGTTATATTTCTAATGTTATATCATTTTCTTTATGTACACCCATTTATCACTAAAGTTTTCCTGTTTATTTTGCTGTTTTGATCGTTGCTATTAGGATTAAATGTCATTATTTCTCTTTTTATTTTATTCTTTTGGATTTTACTACTATTAATTTTTTTAATATATCATTTTTATAGCTTTAC
The DNA here is from genome assembly GCF_000296735.1 of Chrysochloris asiatica. Lineage (NCBI taxonomy): Eukaryota > Metazoa > Chordata > Mammalia > Afrosoricida > Chrysochloridae > Chrysochloris > Chrysochloris asiatica. Next base: position 582,549 of record NW_006408653.1, on the reverse strand, counting down.
TTTATACCTAGTATTATAGTGAACTTGCTGATCAATTCTGGCAGTTTTCTATTGATTCTATTCATTTTACTAGGCCTGTAACATTTCATATGCTGCAGGACAGGGCAGGATTCTGTTGTATATAGGTCATTATGAGTCAGACTGACGTGATGGCACGTAACAACAAAAACAATTCTTTTAAAATGCATTTAGATTCGATTTCTAGTTTATTTAAGAATTCGAATTCTCCATTTATAAAAGTGGTCTACAGTTTTCTCGACTATCCCATGGAGTTCTGGTGTAGTATATGATTAAAATTCTATAGAATTAGTTGGTAGTTCATATTTTTCCTCTATTTTAGAAACAATATATGGAAATGCTATATTTCTTTAACTAACAAAATAATATACCTATAAAAGTGCATAGGTTAACTGGAGGTAAGAAAAGGAAGAGAAGTTGAGAGTCATTGTTCTGTTCATGTTTTGTTGTTGTTGAATCAGTATTGGTCATTTGTGGTGGTGGTACTGTTGGTGGTGTGTCGTGGAGTCAGTTCTGACTCATAACAACCCTTTGTAGGGTTTCTGGGTCTGTAAATCTTTACGGGAGCAGAAAGCCTAATCTTTCTCATGTAGAACAACCAGAAGTTTCAAACATTGAGATTATCAGCCCGACTCACAATCACTGGGCAACCAGAGCTCCTTTGGTCATTTATAGTTCTCCAGAATATTGTTCATAATAATCTCTTATATTTTTGTACTTCTCTGAATTCTTTGTTGTATTGCCTCTTTTGTGTTTTTTAGTTTTTTTTCCCCCCTCAGGCTGAAATGATCATTTGTATTTGTTTGCTAACACTAGTGCTTTCTCTACCATTTGTCTGTCAGTTTGTTCTATAGTGGTGACTTGTATGTTGTCATGATGCTGGAAGCTTTGCCACCTATGTTGTAAATAGCAACACGGTCACCCATGTTGTACAGCATTTGATAGAGCTTCCAGACTAAGGCAGACTCAGAAACAGACGCAGACCACTTCCAAATGGGTAACCACTGAAAGCCTTATGACTAGCAGTAGAACAGTGTTTGATACTGTGCCAGAAGATGAGCCCCTCAGGCTGGAAGAAACTCATGACTGAGGAAGAGCTATCTCTTCAAAGTACAGTTGATCTTAACTATATGAATTGAGTAAAGTTTTCAGGACCTTCATTTGCTGATGGGGCACAACTCAAAATGTGAAGAAACAGCTACAAGCAGCCATTAATAAATTCAACATGAATTGTACACAGTATGAATCTAGGAAAAATGGAAGTTGTCAAAAATGAAATTGAATATGCATAAAAATCAATATCCTCAGCATTAGTGGGCTGAAATGGACTGGTGCTGGCCATTTTGAATCCAAGTCAGTGACTATGCTGAGAGTGACAAATTAAAGAGGAATGGCATCACACTTATCATCAAAAAGAGTATTTCAAGATTAATCTTGAAGTACAATGATGTCTGTGATAGGATAGTATCCATATGCCTACAAGGAAGATCGGTCAATACTAAATTTATGCACCGAACACTAAAGACAGTATGAAATTTACTCAGAGTGTTATTTTCTTCACTCTGAAATTGATCAAACATACAATCAAATGTAATACTAAGTACTGATGATTGGAATGAGAAAGTTGAAACAAAGAAGAAAAATCACTAGTTGGGAAATAAGACCTTCGTACTCGAAACAATGCTGAAATAACATAATAGAATTTTGCAAGACCAATGACTTACTCATTGCAAATACCCTTTTACAACAACTGGACTGCAAATCACAAGGTCTGTGGTTCTAACCCTCCAGTTACTCCCTGGGACAAAGCTTAGGTTTTCTGTCCAGGGAAGATTTTTTAAAAGCCTTGGTGCAGAGTTACTATGAGTCAGAACAAACTCATTGACACATAACAACAATAACATTAGCAATGAATATTGAAAGTACCCTTGATAGCCAGAAGAACAAACTAATCTATCCCAGAAGAAATACAACCAGAATGCTCCTTAGAAGAGAGGATGGTGAGACTTTCTCTCATACTTTGGACATGTTGTTAAGAGGGGCCAGTCCCTGCAGAAAGACTCATGCTTGGTAAAATGGAGTCAGTGAAAGAGAGGAAGACCTGCACCAAGAAGGACTGGCACAATGACAGCAACAATGAGCTCAAACATAGTAATTGTGAGGATTATGCGGGATGAAGCAGGGTCTCATTCTGTTGCACATAGTGTCGTTATGAGTGGGAACTGACTACATGGTTTCTGTGTTCCTGTCTTAGTTCTCACTCTTTCTTGTTTTCTATAAGGTGGCTTATATTCTTCGTTTAAATAACTTATTGAAATAAACACCTAGGTTTTGGTTTTTTATCTTGTTTTATTTTGTGTTTTGGCTCTCTTTTTAAAATATGAAAGTATATACCACTGAAAGCTGCTCCAGCAATAGTTTGTGAAATTCTCAATTTTGTTGTTTTGATTTTCATTGTTTCCTTTAGCCAAGGAAGACCCCAACTAATTAGGGAGATATGTTTATATTTCCAAGACACCATGGTGGCAAAATGATCAGGTGCTTGGCTGCTTACAGAAAGGTTGGCAGTTTGAACTCATTAGCTACTCTGCTGGAGAATGATATGGAAGTCTGCTTCCAGAAAGATTGTTGTTGCTGTGGTGAAGTGCCACCGAGTCGGTTCCAACTCACAGTCACCTTATCTAGGGTTTCCAAGGAGTGACCGGTGGGTTTGAACCTTCCACAAGGTGGTTAGTGGTACAGTGCTGATCCAACAGCACCTCACCAGGATTCCTTGGAAATCCTATGGGTGCCGTTCTACTCTGTTCTGTAGTGTTGTTAGGAGTCAGAAAGGACTTGACAGTAATGGGTTTATTAAAACTTTAAAATAAATCTTTATCGTTAAAGTCTCCTCTGGCCTTAATTATTTTTATCCATTTAGTCTGACTGTCCATAAAGATCAAAAAGAAAAAAGGTCAGTGGAGACTATGGAATTTTAACTGTATATAAAGTTTTCCCATCACAATTCTTTGTACACATTTCCAGTCATATATCTAATATTTTATATTTTTATTCCATGCCTTGTAGACTATAACTTTAAAAGAAATAAAGCTATTATTATGAGTTTTATGATTTGTTTTCTTACCTTGAGTTTTTCTTCACACAATATTAATGGCACTCTGGTTTCTTTTTATGGTTCATAATCACTTTATAGAGGTCTGATCGTCTTTTCTTAAGCTTTCTTTATCTTTTTATTACAATATATGTTTCCTGAAGCTGTAATACATTCATTTTGGTTTTAATTTACTTCTGTAAGACTTTGTCTTCTTATAAGATAATTTTATCCATTTACTCATATGGCAATTTTTTTTTCTATTCACAGTATTCTTGTCATTTAATTTCATACTTTCTAGGTATAAATGTATATACATTTTTCTTATTGTTTTTGATGCTATTACCAGTTGTTCTTATTCTCTCTATTGCAATTAGATAATGTTTTGTTTCATTCCTTTTTTTTTCTTATACAATGAATTGGAAAGTAGATATATTGTTTTTAATCTTACTAGTTGTTTATTTTTAAAGCTTCTCAAAAACAATTGTTTAATCGTGCACTTATTTTTAAAAACTAGGATACAGGTCAATGTAGAGATATTGTACACATGAATGATCAAGATATAGTCATTTCCTTGGAGCAGAAGTGTGACGTCTTTCCAGGTATGGGATAATACATGCTTGTCTCTGATAACTGGCTAGGTCTTTTTATGTGAATTGTGTTTTGCCTGCCATGGTACATCACAAAGTGTATATAACCTATGACCTTCCAGTGAATATGTCCATCGAGAGTACTCCTCAAGTGACCATAAAAGAATATGGTAACAGAGGGAAATACGTTTCCTCTGGGCAAAGCTGGCCTCAGAGTGCAATGCCAGCTGGTCATCCTTGTGTGCAAGATGTGCTGCAGTCATTTGCTATAATTTGGGAGAACTGTACCTCATTTTCAAGCACTCAGAATAAAATCTTTTCAACTAAAACATCCCCACCCCCCGTATATGATAATGAGGGGCAGGAGGAGATAGTTTGAGTTTATGGCCAAGTCAGTATTTCTTATAACAAAAATTGGCTTGTCTCCTACTTGGAAGATAGTTGTGTACATTGTACATTGAGAAGCATTCCTGACACTAGCTGCTCATCAGGGCCATAGGACTTAGACTATTCCCCATATTAGAAAGTCAGTCCTTTAAGCTAAACATTGCTCTGTACACATTTCTACCCCAAATGCAAATACTCAGAAGTGTGGCAGGACTGAGTCCCTAACAGCTTCTATCTGAACACCATTTCCTAACCCCACTGGGCTCTGAGGACAGGAGGAAAGAGGAAACAGGAAGGTAGAGGTCAGCCAGACAACCATCTCCCACTCGTTAGTTTTCCCTCTAAAATCAGGGAAGCTGTGGTATGTACAGGAGCTGTGCTAGGCTATGCTGCTCTGTTAATACACACACTGACTTCATATCTGAATCTTTTAACAGTTGAATTTGCACTGCCACCTCCGGAGATGTGCCCTGGATGCCCCCAGGACATAAGTGCCAACAGCCCTGAGCTACAGGAGGCTTTAAATCATTCCATCGCAAAGCTTAATAAGCAGCATAACGGAACTTCCTACTTCAAGATTGAGAGAGTGAATAAAGCAACAACACAGGTCTGTACATCACACCACTAAATAGAGATACTATTCTGAGCAATTGCTGACTAATTTTGCCACTGGTCTGGCACCGTATTGAAAGACAGCAAGCCGTATTTTTTTCTGGTCACTTGTAGTCTCGATGCACACTGGAAGGTCTAAAGGTATACACACTTTGTGACATACCACGGGAAGCAATCTCAAGTCCCAACCTCACAAGCATACTTGACATGTAATCTTAAACAAGTAACTTAAAATAATCTCTCAGTTTTTGGTCTGTAGAGGATCAAACAAGATAATATGTGTGAAATCCCTTTTCAACCTCTAAGATGCTATATAAATACTGTTGTTGTTGTTGTTGTTGTTAGGTGCCATTGAGTTGGTTCTGACTAACTGTGACCCCATTTACAACAGAACAAATCACTGCCCAGTCCTATGCTATCCTCACAATTGTTATGTTTGAGCCCATTGTTGTAACCGCTGTATCAATCTATTTCATGAGCATCCTCCTCTTTTTCTCTGGCCCTCTACTTTACCAAGCATCATGTCCTTCTCCAGGGACTGGTCCCTCCTAATAACATATCCAAAGTCGGTGATAAGAAGTCTCACTACTCTTGCTTCCAAGGAGCATTCTGGACTCCTGGCGTGGCACTGTAGGATCAGCATGGGACTGTGAACCATAAGTTTGGCAGTTCAAACCTACCAACTGCTCCTTAGAAACCTTATACAGGGTCGCTATGAGTCGGCACTGACTGAACAACACATAATAAGAAGTAGCATTCTGCCTATATTTCTTCCGAGACAGATTTGTTCATTCTTGTAGTCGTCCATGGTATAGTACCTAATATTCTTCACCAACACCATAATTTAAAGGTATCAATTTATCTACAGTCTTCCTTATTGTCCAGCTCTCATATCACATGAGGTGATTAAAAATGCCATGGTTTGGGTCAAGCACAATTTAGTGACATTTTGGTTTTTTAAATGCTAACAACTGTCATTAACTATTCAATGCTGTTGTTAAGTGCCACTGAGTCAGTTCTCGATCATAGCAATCCTGTATAGGGTCTCTGAGAGACCTGATGTGGCACTGTAGGCTAATGCATCAGACTGCAAAGCCATTCGAACTGCAAGGTCAGTGGTTCAAGCTCACCAGCTGCTCCTTGGAAACCCTATACCGGGTTGCTATGTGTCGGAACCAACTCGACAGCACTTAACAATGACAACACAGGGTCTCTGAGAAGCAACTGGTGGGTTTGACCCCACCCTCAATCTTGTGGTTAGCAGTCTACAATGGCTCTGTGGGTTAATGCACTGGACTGCAAAGTTATTTAAACTGCAAGGTCAGTGGTTCAAGCTCACCAGCTGCTCCTTGGAAACCTTATACAGGGTTGCTATATGTCGGAACCAACTCGATAGCACTTAACGATGACAACATAGGGTCTCTGAGAAGCAACTGGTGGGTTTGACCCCACCCTCAATCTTATGGTTAGCAGTCTACAATGGCTCTGTGGGTTAATGCACTGGACTGCAAAGTTATTTAAACTGCAAGGTCAGTGGTTCAAGCTCACCAGCCACTCCTCAGAAACCCTATACAGGGTTGACATGGGTCAGAACCGACCCAACAGCAATTAATGACAATAACAATTTATTCTTTAGCTCCATACCAGTATTCCTAATTAATAAAATTTAGGGTTAGGAAAAGCAAGACTTAATCTATGCCTTTCTAGACTTATTTTTTATATTATCCATTATGAATTGGGCTGCTAACCTCAAGGAGAGCAGTTCAAAACCACCAACTGTTCCATGGGAGAAAGATGAGGCTTTCTACTCCCATAAAGATTTATAGCCTTGGAAACACTGTACAGGGTCGCTATGAGTCGGAACCGACTCCACAGAACATAACCACCAATACCTTGAGTTGTTGTTCTTTTAGTGTCCTTCAGTTGGGTTTCCAAGGAGGGGGCTGGGGGATTTGAACCTCCAACTTTGCAGTTCAAACCACCCTTGGGGTCTAGTGCTTATCCTATTGCGCCACACCAGGACTCTGTACCTTGGGCTGAAGCACACTAGTTAGTCTATCATTGAACCCGACTCTCTCCACATTTTTGTATCCCCATATCATTTCTCCCACTGTTTCTTCTGCCTGGGTGTCCTCCCATCCTTTGAATGTTCCTGTAAGCTCAGGGATCCCCAAGAAGCCTCTGAACCCTTAGGCTTAATAATTTGCTAAAATACAAAATTTATTGAAACAAGGTTATAGTTTATTACAGCAAAAGGATGATCCAGAAGAACTTCCAGTCGGCCCTTCCCAGTGAAGTCACTGATAGCATTGAACTCCCCAGCAACATTGAGTGGTGATTGTTATTGTTAAGTGCCATCAAATTGGTTCCAACTCATAGAGATAATTTGTGTGGCACCAAGTCTTAGGAGAACTTCCTTGGCTGCCAATAGTCCATGATATTGTGTAGTGACATGCTTATCTTTCCTTTAGTCCTGCTGTGATGCCATAGGATAAGCACTCGACTGCAAGGTTGATTTAAACCATGAGGTCGGCAGTTCAAATTCACCAGCTGTTCCTCGGAAACCCTATGAGTCAGAACTGACTAGACGGCCTTTAACAACAACATTCCACCCTTAGGAGTCCTGGTGTGACACTGTGGGAGATAGCACTGGACAGAAAGGCAGGTTTGAACCACAAGGTTCAGTCAATTGGAAGCTTTATGCTATGCAGGGTCGCTATGACTGTGTAACTGACTTGTCCTGGTATCACACCACAGGATAGGCACTCATCCTCAAGGCTGGGTTGAATCATACTTTACAACAACAACAACATCCCACCCTTAATCCTGTTACTGGTTTATCACATCACATCAAATCACTTCATGAGGGATCATCGCATAACTACCAAACAGCTGAGAACCATGGCCCAGCCAAGCTGATACATATTTTGAGGGGACAAAATTCAATGATGACAGGGCTCCATCACCTTGACATAGTTGACTATCTGTGTGGTCAAGCTGACCTAAAACCTCTACTGTAAATAAGTACTATTGCCATTCAGTGTGGTTCACAGCGTCTTGGTTAGCAAAGACACTGTTATTGATCAGGCCATTCCAAGCAAATATAGATTACCTCCTAGTAGCGTAGTTGTTACAAGTCAGGCTGCTAACCTCAAAGATGAGACTTTCTGTTCCCAAAATAATTTACAACCTCTTGTACGCAATGCAGGGTTGCTCTGAGTCGGAACCAACTCCATGGCATACCACCACCACCCAAGCTCATACACCAGACATCTCTTTGTTGTTGTTTCTTGTTGGGTGCCATCAAGTCGGAACCGACTCATAGTAACCCTATCCATGTACAACAGAACGAACACTATCTGATCCTGGGCTAACCTCATAATTGTTGCCACACTTGAGCCCACTGATGCTGCCACTTGGCCAATCCATCTCGTTTGGGGTCTAACTCTTTTTCTCTGACCCTCTACCTTACCAAATATGGTATCCCTCTCCAGTGATTGGTCCCTCCTGACAATATATCTGAAGTATGAGAGATGAAGTCTGGCCATCCTGGCCTCCAAGGAGCACTCTGGCTGTACTTCTTCCAACATAAATCTGTTTGTTCTTTTGGCAGCCCATGGTACTTTCAATATTCTCCTCCAACACTATAACTCAAATTCTTCTATGGTCTTCCTTAGTCACTGTCCAGCTTTCACATGCATATGAGGTTATTGAAAATACCATGGCTTGGGTCAGGCACACCTTAGTCCTCTGACATGTTTGCTCTTCAACACTTTAAAAAGATCTTGTGCAGCAGATTAGTAATGCAATACATCATTTGATTTCTTGGCTGTTGCTGCCATGAGTGTTGATGGCTGATCCAAGAAAAATGAAGTCTTCGACAACTTCAATCTTTTCTCCATTGATAAGAATGTTGTTTATTGGTCCAGTGGTGAGTATTTTTGTTTTCTTTACATTGAGATGCAATCCATACCGAAGGCTTTGCCACATAGTGCATTCTATGAATTCATCTTTATTTCCATATCATGTCAATAAAGAATAATTACTTACCTGACCTAAGGGTCAGAGAACCCAGTTCTACTACAGCAGTAATTACTCGTTTTTAGGTGACCCCAGGAAGTCACCCAAAAGCAAGTAATCATTGCTGTAGTAGAACTGATTTAAACTCAGCCTTTGTGATTCCATCTGCAAAATGAGTGACCATAGTACAAGAACCCAAATCCCTATAATCTATAATCCATGTATTCAAAGGCAGCCTCCTATTCTAGAGCTTTAAAACTTAACTCCCCCACATACAAGTTCAAGAACAGCATTCCAAATAACAAGCCAACATGATCTTTATCATCTTACGGAATTTTTTTAAACTTCCTAAAAATTTGTGTACTTTTGGACCACTATTGAACTTTTAGGAATCGCTGTATGATAAGCACCAGACCTCAAAATCATTTTGAACCACAAAGTCGGTGTTTCAAATCCACGATTTGCTCCTCAGAAACCCTAAATAGGGTCACTAGAGTCGGAATCAATGCAACAGGCCTTAACACCAACAAGCAATCTGAAACAGAAACTGCCTTCATATGCCATGATATGGAGTGCATCCTAGGTTTCCTTGAAAGAGATACCAATCCATGGTTCTTAAAAACTTCAGCTTTTCTCCTCAGTTTATGTTTTCACTTTCCTGGGAAATCCACATATTTACTAGGTGTTATTGCTGTTGTTAAATGCCATGGAGTCAGTTCTGACTCATAGCGAACCTGTATAGGGTGTCTGAGGAGGGGCTGATGGGTTTGAATTGTTGACCTTGTGGTTAGCAGTTAAGTAAGTGCTTATCCTACAACACCACCACACTTATTGCTATTGTTAAGTGATGTTGAGTTGGTTCTGACTCATAGCAACCCTGTATAGGCTTTCCATGGAACAGTTGGTGAGTTTGAACTGCCGATCTTGTGGTTCAAACTAACCATGCTATCTAGTGCTTTATCCCACAGCAACATACCAGTGCTCCATAGCGCCACACTAGGAGGCTTTATCAAGTAGGAAAAGCCCAATACTCCTCCCTGTATTGCAAGGCAGAGGCTGCTGTTGTAGAGAGAACATTCATTCTCAACCATGAGTATTTCTCTTAGCAGTCACAGTACTCCCTGTAAATGAACTAATCAACGTACTTGTACACTTGGTTATATGAGTAAGTGAAGGATGACAAGGAAGCACCCATAGGTAATGTTGTGAACTGAAGGAAACTGACAGTCTTTAAGTTGCCTAATCATTCTGAAATACTGGGAGAATTTCAAACTTAAATTTAAAAGATGAATCTTTACTGAATTTAGCATTTAAAGACAGAACTTTGGCTTCTCAGACAAAGTCTCTCGAAACAGTATTAGCAAAAGCAGCCAATTTACTGGAAATCAACTTACCAAAGGACAAGCCCAATTTCCGAATGACCCATTTGCTGAATTGCTGAAGATTGATTTTATTGTGTTGGTATTGTTGGCTTTGCCAATCTCATTTGGAAGACTATCCATGCCAAATTGGTTTCACATTTCAGATGCATAAATCTTCCATTTTCACATGCAAATGACTGCAATTGTGTCAATATGCAGTTACCTTTGTCTTGCCCTTTGCCTTCTTTTCTGTCACCTTTGCTGTCTATGTTGCTGCCCTGACTTGGTTCTGGTGGATAATGTCAAGGCTCTGTGTACACAGTCAGGAATTGTTTTGTTTTGTTTTAGACAAAGTAAGTCCTAGAAGGGAGTCCTGGTGTGGTGATGTAATTGATAAGCACCGGACTATATGGACAATTTCAATTGCAAGGTCAATAATGGTTCAAACTTACATGCCATTCCTTGAAAACCCTATGCAGGGTGACTATGAGTGGAAACCAACTAACAGAACTTAACAACACGTCCTAAAAATATCAAGGAATATAGATTCCTAGGACTTTTGATGCAAATTGCCAAACAATTTTTATTTACTCAAACTGTTTATAGACACTGGTTTGTGATCTTGATTTTAATTCCGTTCTCACTAGCAGTGATTGAGGCTGTATACTTCCCTACACCTGGTCAACACTAAGTTTTGATATATATTTTTTAACCTTCCTAGTAGGTGTTGTAGGATAAACACTGGACTTCTAACCACAAGGTTGGTGGGTCAAACACACCAGCAACTCCTCAAAAACCCTACACAGGGTCACTATAACTCAGAACCAACACAATGGCATTTAACAACAACAATCATGAAAGAATTAAAATGATATTGCAATCACTTTTTAAATGTATCTTTGGTTATTAACATAGATTTTGTCTAATTTATTGATCCGTTTAACTTCTCCTCTCAAATTTTTCTAGTCATGTCCTTTGCCCTTTTTTATTTTTTTGTCATTGTTGTTGAGAATATACATCGCAAAACATACACCAATCCAACAATTTTTACGTGTTCAATTCAATGACACTGATTACGTTCTTCAACTGTAGCCATTCTCAAGGTCCTTTTCAGAATCATTCCACCCCAGCCAAAATGAACTCACCACCCCCTAAAGTTCTATCTAATAGTTCAAGTTACTCTTGTCAATTTAGAAGCAGCATAGTGGTTATGAATCAGGCTGTGAACCGGAAGGTCAGCAGTTCGAAACTACCAGCTGCTCCACGGGAGAAAGATAAGGCTTTCTGCTCCTGTAAAGATTTACAGCCTTGGAAACCCTGTACAGGGTCGCTATGGGTTGGAGCCAACTCGATGGCACTTAACAACAACAACAACTGGTGCTGTAGAATAACTGCTGGACTGTGAACCACAAGGTTTGTAGTTCAAATGCACTAGCTCTTTCGAGGGAGAAAATTGAGACTTTTTGCTCCTGCAAATATTTGCAGCCTCACAAACCCTATTCAAGGTCATCATGAGTCTGAATTACCTTGACAACAGTGGGTTTGGTGTCAGTTGGATCCCACACAGATAATTTTTAAAAGAGCACAATGTTCAAGGCAGACATTCAGGACTGGCTAAGCTAAACTATTGTTGGGTTCTAGGGAGACTTCAAGGGCTACTGCTGGTTTAAGGTTTACAGATTGTCTCTGGGAAATAGTTTTGGGGATTCATTCAATCTCTATGGCTTCAGAAAGTCTGGATTCTGTATCACTGCCTATTTTCAATTTTGATGTTAGATTTTAAATATGTATATATTTCCCCAGTTTGTCTTTTGCCTTTTTACTTTGTTTATCATGAATTTTGAGATTCAGTTTTCATATTTGTCTAATCAAAATGTTTTCCCTTCTTTCCTTTGTTTTTTGTCTTCCTCATTCTGAGATCTGAGTATTTATTTGCATGTCTCTACTTTATTTCATCCAATTTTTAAAAATCAGTTTGGAATTTATATTGCTTGGTATGGTGCTGAAGGACAAGCATTAGACTGCTAACAACAAGGTCAGCAGTTCAAATCCACCTCCCACTCCTATACAGCAGGGGTGGGGAAACTTTTTTTTTTTTCCTGCCAAGGGCTATTTGGATATTTTACCATCATTCATGGGCTATATAAAATTATCAACTTAAAAATTAGTCTGCTATATTTGATCAAACATTTTGTTAACTCACCCTAATGTGATGGAGTCCTGGTGTGGTGCTGCGGGTTAATGTGCTGGACTGCAAGGTCAGACTGAACTGCAAGGTCAGTGGTTCAAGCTCACCAGCCACTTCTTGAAAACTCTATATGGGTCACTATGAGATGGAACTAACTAGACAGCACTTAACAACAACAACAACAATGTGATGGCTGGAACTGCAGTTGCCATGGCAGGGCCAGACCAAACGAGTCACGATGTGGTGCCCTAAGATAAGTACTCAACCTCAAGGTCAGTTTGAACTGCAAGGTTGGTGGTTCAAACTCACCATCCACTCATTGGAAACCCTATACAGGGCCGCCTATGAGTATGGAGCCACTCAACATCACTTAACAGCAACATTACAGCCAGCGAGCAGGACGTTCCCTGCCCCTGCTATACAGTCAGAACTCGCTATGAGTCAGAACTGACTCGATGGCATGTAACAGCAACAGCAGCAAGGATATTTTCTACTTTAAAATGAAAATTTGGACAAGGTTAAGTTGAGCTTAACCAGGAAGACTTCTGGTAAGAATGAGTCCTGATGATGATGGTGGTGTGGATGTCAAGTTGAAGCCACCAAATGGAAGGTATTATTGGGTTTATGTCTCTTTCTTTGGACAATGACTTGAGGTTGGGCATTAGTTATGATGGTGTCAGATATATCAACTTTCTTAAGAAGCATTATATTGATCAACTTTAATGATAGGAAGAAAGATTGGATTAAGGTGCTCTCTGAAATGAGCAATCCAGATTTATGATCACCAATGTACAGGGAGCTTAAAAAATTCATGGAAAAATTGGAATTAAGAGATAATGGACCTTTTTGGCTCTCTGAGAAGCACCATGGTGGTTGGCAAGAACAAGTGCCTTACAAAAGTTGGCAAAAAGAAGCCAAGAAGAAAGTGGTTGATACATTTTCTAAGAAATATTGGTATGATGTGAAGGCACCAGCTATGTTCAATATAAGAAATATTGGGGAAACACTAGTCACAAGGACTCAGGGAACCAAAATTGCATCTGATGGACTCAAGGGTCATGTTTTTGAAGTGAGTCTTGCTGATCTGCAGAACGATGAAGTTGCATTTAGAAAATTCAAGCTAATTACTGAGGATGTTCAGAGCAAAAGCTGCTTGACCAACTTCCATGACATGGATCTTACCGGTGACACAATGTACTCCATGGTCAAAAAATGGCAGACCATGAATTAAGCTCACGTTGATGTCAAGACTACAGATGCTTATTTGCTTTGTCTGTTCTGTGATGGTTTTACTAAAAAACACAACAACCAAATTCAGAAGACATCTTATGCTCAGCACCAACAGGTCCATCAAATCCAGAAGAAAGTTATGGAAATCATGACCCGAGAGGTGCAGACAAATGACTAGAAAGAAGTGGTCAATAAACTGCTTCCCGACAGCATTGGAAAGGACATAGAGAAGGCTTGCCAGTCTATCTACCCTCTCCATGACGTGTTTGTTAGGAAAGTAAAAATGCTGAAGAAGCCCAAGTTTGAGTTGGGAAAACTCATGGAGCTTCATGGTGAAGGCAGTAGTTCTGGAAAAGCTACTGGAGATGAGACAGGTGCTAAAGTCGAACAAGCTAATGGCTATGAGCCACCAGTTCAAGAATCTGTTTAAAATTCAGACTTTTAATGGTGACAAATAAAAGATCTTATTTGTAGAAAAAAAAAGAGATAATGGAAAATTACCATGAATTTTTTGAGGTCCCCTCATAGAGACTTTAAAAACCTTTTGGAGCCTTCCTCCCCAACTTCCACACATATTTGGATTTTCAAAAGGTATTTCTTAAGTTCTTCTTAAAACTTTAACTATACTTACCATCTAACAAAACAGTACCAAAGCCGGAAGAAAAGGAATTTAGTTCTTCCTATGACTCTTTTTTATTCCCACTCACCTCTTACCACACTTTTCTCTATCCTGTTAACAACATATGAGATACAGAAGAATGTAGTTTCCTTTCACAAAATTGGAATAATGCTATTACTCTGCAACTTCCCTTTTTCAATAATGACCATCGCTCCAGGTCAATAAATATAAACCTCATGCACTATTTTAAATAAATAGCTGCATAAACACTCCCCCAACCATTCCTACACATATAACTGCAAATCCTAGAACTAAGTATTGAATAATTTGATTGAGAAACTGAGCAACAATTGTTTATGAAAGATAACAACATGTAATAATTGTTACTAGAAATTAAAATAGTTTTTTAATACAAGAAAAAAAATTAAGAGAAGCAAGCTAGAAAACCCAAATGGTTTTCCTCATCATAATATTTGCTCCATATAACTTCTCCCACAAGTCTAAGCCAATGTTTCTCTGACCGGAGATTTGGCAAGACAAAGCATGGTCAAAGGAAATGCTTACTTCTTTCTGCTTCCCTTAGGTTTACAACTTGGGACATTGATTTACTAATGAATTCCTCAGTTGCTCAATAATAAAATGAAAAAAATTAATTAAATTAAAATTATAGCCTGCTTTTCTTTTTTCCTTCTTAATATTACCACATTTAGGGAACCAAAATCAGCCAGATTGTGTAGACATGCATACAACTTGGAAGTGTTATTGTCAAAGATTTATACTTTCACATGTAACTTTCATGTAGTCAAATTCCTACTTACAAATCTTGGAGTGAAAACAGGTACTATTTTTTATTATATCAATATTAAGCACCAACTGTGTGCTAATTAATTTTCCAGGTAGTGGCTGGAATCATATACTCTATTGCATTCATAGCCAAGGAAACCACATGTTCCAAGGAAAGTAATGAAGAGTTGACTCATAATTGTCCAACCAAGGAAGATGGAGTAAGTGCTAATGACACTATCTTATTCCTTAGAAATTGATTTTAAACAATCATTGGTTTAAGTATCTCATAAACAACTTTATTTTCTCTCTTGGCTTCTGTTTTTGTGGATAGGAAGTTCTACAGTGTAATGCTGACGTTTATATGGTACCTTGGAAGAACAAAATTGACACTACTGTCCGCTGCCTATCACTGGTAACAGTATGATTCTTATTACTGTCTACTGAGGTTTCATTTTGCTCCTTCTGAAAATCGTATTTTGGAGTTGTAAATTAACCTTTTGTGAAAGGAACTGGGGCCAACTATCTTTTAAAAATGGGAAGAAATATCCTATTTCTGTATTGATTTGGTGATCTGCAGTATATATGTGTGTGTGTGTGTGTATAGTATATATGCATATGTGTGTATATACATATAATGCATATATGTATGAATATACATATATACATGTAATGCATGTATGTATATATATACATATAGTAAATACATATACTGGGGTCCTGGTGTGGCGCGGTGGGTTTGCGCTAGACTACAAAGCCATTTGAACTGCAAGGTTGGTGGTTCAAGCTCAGCAGCTGTTCCTCGAAAACTCTGTACAGGGTGCCTATGAGTTGGAATTGACTCGACGGCACTTATCAACAACAACATATATATACTAGTGTTTGTTGGTTGTTATGCGCCGTCGAGTCGGTTCCTACTCAAAGCAACCCAGTATAGGGTTTCCAAGGCTATAAATCTTTATGGGAGCAGAAAAACTCATCTTTCTCCAATGGTACCACTGGTAGTTTTGAAGAGCTGCCGTTGAGGTTAGCAGCTCTACTCATAACCACTACTCTACCAGAGCTCCTATATATCCTATACATACTACACATGGCAAAATCCTAAATGAGAAAAAAATGAGAAGAGGCAACCTATATTAAAGGATGGGGAATTGTGGGTTATTTCTAACTGTATTTTCACTACCTGTGAAAATGGGATGCTTCGAGCAGTGTTCAGTGGTGGAAAAAGCAAGAACGTCAGAAACCAGGAGGCCAGACACTGCTAATGATCAGCATTATGGTAGAAGACAATGGACTCTGATTTGATCTAGATTTGAATTGAGCTCCATTACTTATATTGGCCATGAAACCCTGAACAAATGACATGAGCTTCATTTTTGTTAGGTGTAAAATAGAATAATAGCATCCATCTCAAAGGTTTGTAATGGTGACTAATATGTGTGAAGTCCTTAACACAGTGCCTGGTACAGAGGAAGACTCCATATAAATATACGGTGCCCTGGTGTGGCACAGTGGGATAATCCGCTGAACTGCAAAGTCGGTTTGTACCACAATGGCAGCGGTTCAAGCTCACCTGCTGCTCCTTGGAAATCCTACATAGGGGTCACTATGAGTCAGAAGTGACTTGATGGCACTTAAAACAAACAACAGTATATGTATAATCATCCAGCCTAACATCAACATTATACAAAGGTTACATTTCAAGTTTGTGAACATGCTCTAATAATTTTTAAGTTTAACCAATTGATTGTGGCTGGAGACTCCCTGTCTGTAAAACTTCTCAGGGCCTTTTTGGTTACAAGTAGTAATTGTGTTCATATGGAAATAGTGTCAGTTAATAAATGGTGTGCTATGGACTTATAAAACCACAGGCTTTTAAAAGAAGGTACCCTAAAAACATTATCATTCAACCATCTGTTTTGTTTTGTTTTTTCCAAGATATAGAAAAAAATCTCTCCAAATTACTGTAGAGTATTATTAAAAATAATCAATGTCTGCAAATTTTAAAATTAATCAAATAAGGACAAAATATTATTTATTTCCATCCTTTCTAAAATATTAATATAATATTATGATCTATCAAAGACCTGCTCCATTGCAAACCAAGATAGCATTGTCAGGTCTCATTCAGTCCTTTCCGTCTTCATTGATAGTGTGATTTTCACTGTAATGCATATGTCTTAATATTTCCTGTTAGATCATTGCCATGGGCAGTAAAAGGCCTCCAGGATTTTTACCTTTCCAGTGAGTACTAATGAAAAAGGCAGGAACAGGAGAAATAACAACTGTAAATCCACCCCACACTTCCATGGCACCTGTACAAGATGAAGTGCAGGATCCAGGAAAAGAATAAGAACCCACTTGTGGGTGTCACTGGGGTAGTGCAAAGCAAATAAAGCATGGTGTTGCCCATGCAATAAACATGAGCATGACCAAGGCCATGGGCATCACAGGGAACAAGGCTTTGGCCATGGACATCAACATAGCCTTGGTCATGGACATCATCGGAAACTTGATTATGGTCTTGAACATCAAGGGGGCATGGCCATGGCCATGGATATCAGAAGGGATGTGTCATGGACATAGACATGAACATGGAAAACATAAAAGTAAAGGCAAACACAATGGAAAGCACAATGGTTGGAGAACAGAGCATTTGGCAAGCTTTTCTGAAGATAGTCCAACATCTTCTTCACAGACACAAGAGACAACAGAAGTTCCAACACCCATTCCTTTCCTGGGCAGCCACGTGTAGCAGTTGCCTTTTCTGGCTTTCAGGATGCCTAATGCATCACCAACTCTTGCAGAGAATGATGATGACCAGGTCCCTGATGACCAGATAGAACCAAATAGCCTTCTACTGAAAATCCTGGTATCTGATTTTCCTGAAACAACCTTCTTCAAGTGTCCTGGATGCCCCTGGAAGCGAGTTAATGGGATGAATCTAACCATGGAAGTGAAAGAATTTCATGATTTTGATCTCTCTCATGCTCTTTATTAATTCATGCAACCATGAGTATTTTCTTAACCCTTTATCATCCCTTTCCCCAACAGTCCAAACATGGTGTATAAATACCCTGTTAGAATACACCATGAAATATCGCAACAGCCCACATCAAAGTGGTGAGACTCCCAGTGAAGCCTGTCGGTCTCTATAGACTACATAAAACTGGGTGCAGAACTCTAAATACATTATGAGTCTGCCTCACGAGTTTTCTATGCTAGCACAGAAAATGGATCAACTAATTTGCCTCGGGCCTACTGCAATATTCTTTCTGATACCAAATGTGCACCTTAAACCTACATCATCAATTTTCATAGATTCTTCACATTCTGAATAACCGGAGATACCTGGTCCTCGAAAACATGTAAAAATAAGGGAGTCAAGAGCTTCTTAATGGGGGAAAATGAAGAAATTTTTCAGAAATCAAAGAGAGGAGAGAATAAAGAAGGAAGAAGTAAATTGATTAACTTTCTATTTCTTAAATGGACTAATGACCGACAGACTTCACTGAGAGTCTCACCACTTTGCTGTGCGCTGTTGTGATATTTCATGGTATATTCTAACAGGATATTTATACACCATTCAGTCCTTTCCCTCTTCATTGATAGTGTGGTTTTCACTGTAATGCATTCATATTAATATTTCCTATTAGCAGAAATCGACTAAAAGGCCTCCAGGATTTACACCTTTCCGATCAATAGCACTGAAGCAGGCAAGAACAGGAGCAATAACAACTGTAAGTCAACCCTACACTTCCGTGGCACTTGTACAAAATGAGGAGTGGGATCCCGGAAAAGAACAAGAACCCACTCATGGGTGTGACTGAGGTCATGCAAAACAAATAAAGCATGGCATTGCCCATGGCAATAAACATGAGCATGACCAAGGCCATGGGCATCACAGGGGATATGGCTTTGGCCGTGGAAATATGTAAAAATAAGGGGACTCAAGAGCTTCTTAATGGGGGAAAATGAAGAAAAGTTTTCATAAGTCAAAGAAGGATAACAAGAAACAGAAAGGAGAGAATAAAGAAATAAATTAATTAACTTTCTGTTTCCTAAATGAGCTAATGATATCAAATAATTACTCCCATTTGGCAAAGCTATTCTGATATTTTCTGGATGTTTTTCATAAGTCAATAAGTTCTGTTTACTCATTAATTACTCCTTGCCACAGAACTTGCAAATAGGAATGTTCTGTTTGTTGTTGGAAGACCAGATTGAGTCATCCTTAGACTTAAGAAACTTGAGTTTAAGATGGAAAGCAGAGAACATAATATAAAACTTGCTAAGGAATCTTTTTTACTGTTGATAAGATAACATCATGGAAGGGGATGCAAACATTATTCAGTAATTTTGTAAGACAGCTCCACTCTAGCCTCACTCTATAATTGAATTGCCGTTTTGCTACCACATTGAAAACCACTGACATA
>NW_006408653.1:530909-562984 GCF_000296735.1 Chrysochloris asiatica | reverse complement strand
TATACCCTGCATGCCTGCCCCCCCGGTCCCCCCCCCCAGGTCTCAGCACACAGTCCCTTTCCCTCTCTAGATCTCAAGTCCCCAGCCACTCCATCTCTTCACGTCATCTTCTCTGCCTCCATCTCAGGTCTCACTGCTTCTCTGGGTAGGGTCTTGGAAGACCATTGACTTTTGCAAAAGAGAATAGTATGATTGCTTTCATTGTGTTGTGATATTTGGAAAGTATATATTTTATAGCCCTTTCTGTGTTTGTGGCTAGAGAAAGAAGACATGGATTTAAACAGCTGCATTTGCCTTTAGATATATAGCACTGCTATTTCAATTTATTTGGAGTCTCCAAGTTTTATTTCATTTCAAATATTTTCTGTACTTTTAAATCAAGAACCAGTAATGACAGGAAAAAAGCCTAACCTCATTAACAAGTTGCTTCATTGTTTTTTTCATTGAACAACAATATCAGATTGATTAAGTTTTACTGTACTTACAGAAAGTTTGCGAGTACAAGGGTCGACCCCCGAAGGCAGAGGCAGAGCCAGCAGCTAAGCATGAGGTCTCCTGAGCAGTGACAGAAGCTTCACGTCTGGCAGCAAAGCCCCAGTGGCCTCTGACAGCAGTCCTGATTGGAACAACAAGAAGATGGGATGGAATTTAAGTAGAGAAGAATGCCATATTATCCTTCTGTTCCTGAGTGAAATAAAGTTCAGTTTTGATGTTAATTTACAGTGGGCTCCTCCTTACAGCCATGTTCATCCTGCAGCAAATTCAAGCTGTCTTGAGAGTCAGTACCCTTGCTGTGCACTGGGCCCAGCTCCTGGCCCTAGCCTGGAGCTCTCTCTGAGCAAGGCAGGAATCTCTTAGACAGGTTGCTCTACCACCAAGGTGCTAACTGGTTACCTGTAGCCATGGAGTCAATTTTGACTCATGATGAGACCCTATGTTACAAAGTGGGGTTACTCCATAAAATTTTCTTGGCTAGAATATTTATGGAAGCAGATCACCAAGGCTTTCTCCCACAGTGCCACTTAGAGAGTTCAAACAAACAACCTTGAGGTTAGCAGAAGATCAAACAAACAACTTGTATTATCCAGGGACCTTCTAAATCACAGTTAAACAAATGAACTAAAAACTATTGCATCAAGTCATTTTCAACTGAAAGTCATTTTATAGGACATTATACAATTGCCCCTTATGGAAAATGACTGCCACATCTTTCTTCCATAATCTTTCAGTTCTAGCTACCAAGCACTTAACCACAGTGCCACAGAGGTTCCTTAAATCAGGAATTATTTTGGTTGTGTGACATTGAGTCACTTTCAACTCATAGCAACACTGAGACGGTTTCTGAGGAGCACCTGAACCATCACCCTGAGGTTAGCAGTTCAGTGCTTTTTCCACAGCGCCACACCAGGACATCAAGGGTTAGTGGGCCATGTTTCCACCAGCAACATAAGCACACGTTCTCTTCTTCCCTTTTGGTCCTCATTCTTAGCCCAAAACTCTGAGTAATTTGTCTTATTTTATTAGTACTTTTTATAATCCAGACAGATTACAAAAAGAGAAAAAAAGCTGCTTTGTTTATATGATGCCTACCACATTCTCACTATCAAAACATATTTCATTTCAAAGTAGGTTATATAATATAATGAAAATCAGAAATGGAGTTTCTGAACTGAGAAAAAATGAATAGAATAAAAAATAATAGAGTCTTCAAAGTTTCTGTAATAAAAGCATGCATGTATTGAATGTCTTTCACAGTCATTTATTATGTTAGAAAAAACAATGTATGTGTTTGCATAATGGAATCCTCACACCACTCAGAGGTCCCCATGCTCATCTTTCTATTGTAATTAAGAAATCATCACATTTTTATATGTGCTTTTAAATAAAGACCCCTATCCAGGGTCACACAGTTAATAAGTGCCATAGCTGACATTTTCAAACTCCATTACATCAGGTTATCTTGAGACTATTATTATCAAGACTGACATTAGAAAAAACACACCAAGATACGTTCCAATTTGGAGATCACCATTAGCTCAAAACAAAATCCTTATTAGGTATCTAATTGTGGCTGGTGCTGTTCTTTGTATAGTTCAGGGTAAACTATTAACTGAATCAGGTAGACTGGCTTTGATTGGTTACCATATAACTCACACTAGGTCCTGAAGAGAAGATAAATAAAATTTTAAAAGACATAGATCCTTTCCCTCAAAGAGCTTGCAAACACATTGGGAAGTCAAGACTACAACATAGGAAGCAAAAACTCCATGAATATTTGTGGAAAAGTGAGTAGATCTGGTTAATGGAATAGGAAGATGTTGAAGAGGTCAAGGGACCAACTTGGAAAGGTAGAATGAAATCAAATTGAGTGTTGAGACTGAAGCAGGCAACAGAAGTCCTTGAGTGGTGCCATCGATTAACACACACTCTACTGCTAACTGAAAGGTTGACAGTTTGAGTCCACTCAGAAGAAAGGCTTGGAGTCTGCTTCCCAAAACTCAGCCATTAAAAACACTATGGAGCACAGTTCTACTCCAACACACATAGGGAGCCTGTGACTCAATGGTAATTGGTTCTGGCTGTTCGGTGCCATTTACAGTTGCATGAGGCAAAAAAAAAAACGTGTGCCTGGCCAAGGCTTCAGGTAACTTCAGGCTCTCAAGAAGCTGCACCTGAACCCCTCAGCTAAGCCATTCCTGAATTCCTGACCACAGAAACTACAATAATAGATGTTTGTTGCTTTAAATTGCAAAAAAGAAGTGTTTGAGACAAATTATTCTGAAGATTTTGAACAGTGTTTATGAGAGTGACAGGAGTAAGAAAATGGACAGGGTTCTCTTAGTCAAATAGCAAGGTAAGCACAGGTTTACTTGTGCTTGCTTACTAATCTGTAATGAACAAGTTCACATTTTTTCACCTCATCAAAGATTTTTCTGGGGCTTCTGGTTTGGGTGGTGGCAGAGACAGAGCTAGGTGGAAAGGCTCCACGGGGGAGGGATTGAAAACCCAGAGAAGCTGCGTTCACGGAACAACACCAGAGCTAGCATAAGGTGCAGGGCGTCAGTTTCCCATGCATGCAAGTGGAAAAATCCAGGTATAAAGGAAAATACTGCGATATAGGAATCGCTCATAATTGGACTCCCTCTGTGGCCATTCCCCTGACCCCCACACCCGGTAGAGTTCAAAGGGCCGGGCTACAGCCAGACTGGCCCAGGGAACCAGCATTAAAAGCAGCACAATGACATTTGCAAAAGTAGGTGCAGGGGGATTCTACACATTTTCTCCTCCTCTTCCCTGTCATGCCTTCTTTGCCTAGCCCAGATGCCTTCAAGCGGATGGGTGCATACCTGCCCAAAAAAGTTCAGCATTGAGCCCACAGTTTTCCCATGGCACAGAGAGAAAGAGTTTGGTGGCTACTTATGACGTCAGCCCTAAAATTAACTTGCACAGGACTCTTTACTCCAGCCTATCTAGCAAGAAAAAAGCAGGCCCATCAGGCCTGACAGACAAACCATATGAACAATCTGTAAAATCCCAACATAAAAGGACACAACTGTCTCGAGAATTACACTGTGCACACATAGATACCTAACTGACCTTCAGAGACAAAAATAGTAGACAACCTTTCTCCCATCAGGGATTCCCTGGGTAGTACAAATGGTTAAGTGATGAATGACTAACTGAAAGACTGGTAGTTCAAATCCACCTAGAGGTACCTCAAAAAGAAGGCCTAGTGATTTGCTTTTGAAAGGTCACAGGCGTTGAAAATCCTACACAGAAGTTCTAGTCTTCATGCAAGGGGTTGCCATGAGATGGAATGGATTTAAGAATAAACAACAACAACATTGCTGCGTTAGTTCCCTGGGAGGTGTAGTTCTTAACTGGTAAGCTACTAACTGATAGGTTGGCAGTTCAAACCAATCAGCGTCTCTGAGTGAGAACGATGTGGCAATCTGCTTCTGCAAAGATTACAGTCTTGGAAAGCCTAAGGAGCAGTTCTGCTATGGCAAATCAAGTTGATTTGAGTCGGAATCCACTTAACGACTATGAGTCATTATGACCAGAAATCCACAATAACAACAGGGAGCTGTTAACCCATCCTCCAGCTCATTTGAATCCAAAGTTCTGGTGTATTCCTGGATATTAGTATTTTTCAACAGTTCTCCATTGATTCTAATGCATCCAACATTGAGACGAGTTGATTGAAGCCCTCTCTGTTCTCTTGTTAATCTTAATTTTCAAATTTTACATTGTTCTAGTTTACTAATCTTTTCAGGTAATTTTGAAAATAGAAGGGCTATAAGTTGTCATACTGTGATGACTAGTGTGTTCTTGTGATGCTGGAAGCTATGCTGCTAGCATTTTAAATACCACCAGGGTTACCCACGGTGGACACATTTCAACAGAGCTTCCAGACAAAGAAGGAGAAGCAGACACTGAAAAATTTATGAATAGCAGCAGAACAGTGTCTGAAATAGTTCCAGAAGATGAGCCCCTGAGGTTGGAAGGCATTCAAAATATTATTAGGAAAGAGTTGCCTCTTAAAAGTAGTTGACCATAATAACATGAATGGAATAAAGTATTTCAGACCTTCATTTTTTAATAGGGTAAAACTCAAACTGATAAGAAACAGCTGTGAATATCCATTAATAATTGGAATGTAGAATGCATAAGGTATGAATCTAGGAAAACTGGAAGTTGCTAAAAATGAAATGGAACCCACAGGCATTAGTGAGTTGAAATGGACTGGCATTGCCATTTTGAATTAGACAATTGTGTGCTTTACTATGATGGGAACATCAAATTGAAGAGGAATGGTATCACATTCTTCACCAAAGTGAACATTTCAATATCTACCTTGAAATATTATGCTGTCTGTGATAGAGTAGTAATTGTATGCCTACAAGGTAGAACAGTTAATGCCACTATTATTTAAATTTACACACCAATCACTAAAGCTAGTGATGAAAAATGAAAGATTTCTGCCGGGTAGCAAATGGGTTATGCATGAGACTATCAATTGAAGTGTCAGCAGTTTTAAACCACCAATCAGTCTTTAGAAGAAAGATGAGGCTTTCTGCTTCCATAATGATTTAGAAAGCCAATACAGGATCACTATGACTTGGAACCAACTCTTATCAAGCACACAATAACAACAACCAACTTCTTCATTCTGAAATTAATCAAACATGTAATCAAGATGCACTAATAGTAATTGGAAAATATGGCCTTGGTGATAGGAATGCTCCTGAAGACCGCATGATAGAGTTTTGCAAGACTAGTGACTTATTCATTGCAAATATCTTTTTTTAAACAACATTAAAGACCACTATAAACATGGACCTCACCAGATGGAATATGCAGGAATCAAATTGACTATGCCTGTGAGAAAATAACACTGGAAAAGCTCGATATCAGCAGCCAAAACAAGGCCAGGGACAGACTATGGAACAGACTATAAATTACTGTTCAGGCTGAAGATGAAGGAAGTTAAAATAACTCCACAAGAGCCACAATATGATCTTGAATATATCCCACTTGAAAATAGAGACCATCTCAAGAAAATATTTGATGCATTAGATATTAATGATCAGAGACCAAAAGAGTTGTAGGATGACATCAAGAACATTAGACAGGAAGAAAGCAAAAGGTCTTTAAAAGCATTAAGACGAAAGAAAAAACAACCAAAAAAATGATGTCAAATAAGATTCTGATATTTTTTCTTGAGCATAGAAAAGCTAAGGTGAGTGGAAGAATTGAGGAAGTAAAAGACTTGAAGAGAAATTTTCAAATGGCAGCTTGAGAAGACAAAACAAAATATTATAATTAAATGTGCAAAGACCTGGAGTTGGAAAACCAAAAGGAAAGAACATGCTCAGCATTTCTCAAGCTCATAGAACTGAATAAAAAAATTCAAGTTTCAACTTTTAATATTGAAGGATCCTATGGGCAAAATATTGAATGATTCAGAAGCATCAAGAGAAGATGGCAGGAATACAAAGAATCTAGAGGTCAAATAGAAATGCTCAATATTCAACCATTTCAAGTAGCACATGATCAAGAACTGATGGTACTAAAGAAAGTAGTCCAAGTTGCACTGAAGGCATTGATGAAAAGCAAAGATCCTGAAACTGATGGCATACAAAATGAAATCTTTCAATAAACTGATGCAGCACTGGAGGTGCTCATTCATCTATACCAAGAAATTTGAAGTAAGCTACCTGGTCAATTGATTGGAAGAGAGCCATATTTGTGTCCATTCCAAAGAGATTTGACCCTATGGAATGTGGAAATCATTAAACAATATCATTAATATCACACACGAGTAAAATTTTGCTGAAGATAATTTTAAAATTATTGTAATGGTATACTGACAGGGAACTGCCAGAAATTCAAGCCAGATTCTGATGATGACATGGAACTAGGGATATTATTGCTGATGTTAGATGACTCATGGCTGAAAGCCATGGAATAACAGAAAGATGTTTGCTTACTTGCACTTTATTGACTATGCAAAGGCTTTCAACTATATGGGTTATGACAATCTATGGACAGCCTTGCAAATAATGGATATTCCAGAACACTTCACTGTGCTCATGAGAAATCTGCACATACACAAGAAGCAGTCATCCAAACAGAACAAAGGAATATTGAATGGTTGAAAACAGAAAACATGTGTGCCCGCATAGTATTCTTTCACCATACTTATTCAATCTATATGCTGAGCAATTAATCCAAGCAACTGGATTACCTGAAGAAGAATGTGACATCTGGATTGAAGGCAGACTCATAAACAACCTGTGATAAGCAAAGGCATAACTTTGCTTGCAGGAATAAAAGAAGACTTGAAATACTAGACTACTGCCTTCCATATAAATTGCACCTCAATGCAAAAATACAAAGAAACAAAATCCTTACAGATGGACAAATAAATAGCATCATGATAAATGGAGAAAATATTGAAGTTGCCAAAGACTTCATTTTGCTTGGATCCAATATCAACACTAAAGGAGGAAGCACTCAAAAAATCAAACAACATATTGCATCAGGCAAATTCGCTGGGGGAAAAGTCTCTTTTAAGTGCTAAAGAGCAAAGATATTGGTTTGAAGACTAGGGTGCACCTGATCCAAGCCATGGTATTTTCAATAACCTCATCTGCATGTAGAAGTTTAGACAATGAATAAGGAAGACCATAGAAGAATTGATGCCTTTGAGTTATGGTGTTGGAGAAGAATATTAAAGGTACCATGGACTGCCATAAGAATGAACAGACCTGAACTGCAAGTGAGTTGGTGGCAACAGAAGGTATGTAGGTAGGTACATGGGCTGACTGGGTTGCACCTTGTGGCCTCCATTCCTGAGGCCTTGCCTCCCTCTGCCTTACACCCCGAGTCCACGATACCACATTACCAGATCTGGGAAGAGTTCAGTTTTACCTCACCCACCCCACAAAGGTATGTGTGGTTCTGATGGCAGTCTGTGTATTAAAGTAATAGATGATCTAATTTGTTTGTTGTACAGAACAGAACAATCTCAAGAAGTAAAGAAGATTGAAAAATTTAACAATCAACTGATGCAACTGATGGTAGCCAAGGAATCCACCTGTTGCCAAGAAAACAGACTACATGGTTTAAAAGAAGATTCTCATGTATTAGGAAGCAATTATCTTTTGATTTTGAGAAAGTTTGGGCACAGAACAGACTTTATGTAAATGAGTGGCTATTCAACATCCGAGAGATCATATTTTTTTATACTTTGTTTTTTAACGTTTACTTTAGAAAGCTTTGCTGTTGTTAAGTGCCATCAAGTCGATTCCAACTCTTAGCGACCCTTTATAGGGTTACTGAGAAGTGGCTGATGGATTTGAGCCACCAACTGTGCAGTTCAAACTGACTTCGTGATCCAGTGCATTGTCATGAAGGGCCACACCACAACTTTAGAGAGCTAGAGAGGCCTTATTTATATTTGGAAATTGAACAAGATAATGTATCTATCTTAGAAATCTTTCACATATTATTTGATGTTGGCCAAAATATAAAATTATTTCTCTGGTAAATTTTTATCAATAATTTTTTAAGTGAGTGTCAGGAGAAGCCAATTCTTCCTTAAATTTACTATTTCTTTAAAAGAAAATTAAATGTTAACATTTTAATTTTGTTGCATTAATATTTCATTTGGAGCATAAAAATTTGCTATATATGGCCAATAAATATGACCACTGGAAATAACTATGAACAAGTGCATCTCATTATGTACAATAGTATAGTCTCAGCTATATTTTAAAATAATTTTGAACAAGTATGCTTTATCTAAACTTTCCATATTTAAAGTGTATGTTTTAATGTAAGGGATCTGGAGAGAGTTGTTGCTTGTTGAACTTTCTCTGAATCCATTTTTCAGTGATTAAAGCTACAGTAAATGGATAAATTGAATGATGACCTCTAAAGGACTGTAAACACCATATTACAGAAATATTTACAACACATTTCCTTTAAAGTTTCTTAGAAAGCTAAGGAATTTCTAAATCACTGAATAATTCTATTGACACACCTGCACATTTTTTCTCTTGGTTTTAAATCTGACTCATAGCTGTTGTGTTTTCCAGTAAACCAGCATGTGATCTTATTCAATATGTATCTTTTATTTGCAACCTGAATTTTACCACCTAAATGTAGTTTTCACATGCTGATTCCTCAAAGGTGAAATTTGTCATATTTAGCAACATTTTAATACGGAAATTTCCATTGTCAATATAAATTTTTGGTGTGCTTCAAAGAGGTCATAAAATAAAATATTATGTGTTGTTAAGTGCTGTCGAGTCAGTTCTGACACATAGCAACCTTGAATAAGGTTTCCAAGGAGCAGCTGGTGAATTGGAACCACCAACCTTGTGGTTCAAACTGAGTTCCTCATCTACGGCACCACCCCAAGACTGCAAAATATTATAGATATACAACAGATTTGTCTTAGAGGAAGAACAACCTGAATGCTCATTAGAAGCCAAGATAGCCTGACTTTGTCCCTCATACTGGACATGTTATATAAGGAGGAACTAGTCCAAGCTCTGGTAGCGTAGTGGTTATGAATCGGGCTGCGAACCTTAAGGTCAGAGGTTCAAAACTACCAGCTGCTCCGCGGGAGAAAGATGAGGCTTTCTACTCCCGTAAAGATTTACACCCTCGGAAACCCTGTACAGGGTCGCTATGAGTCGGAACCGACTCGAAGGCACTTAACAACAACAACAACAGTCCAAGAGAAGGACATTGTGCTTAATAAATTAGAGGGTCCAAGGAGGTAGCTTAATACATGGGAAAAAATAATTGGTTGAAATGTAGAAACAGTTGTGAGGATAGTGTGGGACCAAGCAGTGTTTTGTTATATTATGCATAGGGTCATCATAAGTTGTAGCTACTACAAGACACCTAACAACAACAAAAAATGAGCTGGTTGAAGGAGTTGATGGAAGGATGGATGGATGACTGTAAGTATTCATGAACCAGGATTTGCACAATAAGAATGGAGAATACAAGGTGAGAATATGTCATTTCAAAGACTTACAAATAAATTAGTGATTATGAAAATGAAGGACAAGAATAAATCTAAGATTACAGAAAATTTTCCAGTCTAAGTGCCTAAGGAAATGATAATGCTTTTGACACAAACAAGGAGGTTGGGAGCTAGTTAGTGCTTTGTGGGAACTCACCAAAAAACAGAGTAACCTAATTGTACATAATTTAGAACACTTTAATGTCGGAATGTTGTTGTTGTATGCTGTTGAGTTGGTGCCAACCCATAGCGACCTTGTATAGGGTTTCCGAGGAGTGGCTGGTTAGCTTAAACCAACGACCTTGCAGTTCAAACCAATTTGCTAGTCCGGTGCATTAACCCACAGTGCCACACCAGTACACCCAATAGCTGAATAAGAACATGAAATCAATTTTCAAAAGGAGAGTAAAATGTTACTACATCCCAACTCAAATGTAATTTTTTATTCCAATACCTGTGGTACCTGCTGCATAAACAGAGTTGTTGCTGTTCTTAAGTGTTGTAGATTCGGTTCTGACTCTAGGATATATTGTCAGGAGGGGCCGCTCACTAGAGAAGGATATCATGTTTGATAATGTGGAGGGTCAGAGAAATAGAGGAAGACCTCCAGCGAGATGGATTGCCATCATGACAGCATCAATGGACTCAAGAGTGGCAATGATTGTGAGGTTGGCCAAGGACAGGGTAGTGTCTCTTTTTGTTGGTCACAGGGTCGCTATGACTCGGTACCAACTTGATGGCACCTAACAAGAGCAACAATAAAGGCACAGAGTGGCTGGCTTACAAGTTTTCAAGAGGGAGTTAAGTTTCAGAGTATGCAGGGAAAGTAGAATCCCCACTGAATAGTTTTTCTTTTCGCTAGATGGGGAGAAGGAGATGGGGATAGGATTCATTGATTCAGTAGTGACTATTTGTTATCATATCTAATTGCGATGGTCACAACTGTAAAGGTAGAAGATATATAACAAAAAAGGGGGGAGTAGTTAATCTTGCATTCCAGGAACAAAGGACCCAATAGTTAAGACTTAGCTGCTAACCTAAAAGTGGACAGTTCAACCCGACCCAGCAATTCTATAGAACAAAAGACCTGGAGATAATACTTCTGTAAAGACTGTTTCTGTGTGTTACTGAGTCAGTTCCAACTCATAGCCACCCTGTATAGGGTTTCCAAGAGTGGCTGATGAGTTTGAATTGCAGATCATATGGTTATCAATCCAGTGCTTATCCTACAGTTCCATACTTTATGGCCTAGGAAACACCATGGGACAGTACTGTCTCATATGAGTCAGAATCAACTCAATAGTACCAAACAGCAACAACACAAGACCATGAGTTCTTGAGTGGAATAAATGATAAACATGCTTGACAGAAAGTTTGGATGTTTGAGTCTACCATGAGGCACTTCAGAAGAAAGGTCTGGCAATCTATTTCAAAAAATCAGTCCACTGAAAACCCTATGACCCACAGTTCCCTCTGACACACACAGGGTCACTATGAGTTGGAATCAACTTGACAGTTCTGATTAATTGGAAAAAGAGGAAGATCTGAGCAGTGACAATTTTTTCTGTTTATTGTGATGTTGCTTATTGGTCCATATGTAAGAGTTTTTGTTTACTTAACTTTGCCTTTTTCCTGAGCTGCTCTCAGGATCTTTTCTTTGTCTTTGACTTTGGAAAGTTTGATTCTGTATGTCTTGGTGATTTTCCTTTGGGATCTGTCTTTCTTGGTGTTCGTTCAGCTTCTTGTATGCTTATCTTTGCATCCTTCATGATTTAAGGAAATTTTCTTCTAACAACTCTTTCATAATTTTCTCTGTGCTTGTCTCATCCTTTTCAGGAATTCTGATCACTTGTAAGTTTTTCCTCTTCATGATGTCTCACAAACTTAGACTTTCTTTGGATTTTTTTCATTCTTTTTTCTGATTGTTCTTCTAACATACCAATATTGAGTGATTTATCTTCAAGCTCTCTAATTCAGGCTTCCTTTTCATTGCACCTACCCCTTTGCCCTTTCAGTGTATTGTCCATTTCTGCGATCAAGTTATGAATCTTCTGTTTTGTATTGTTTCAACTTTTACATTTATTTTGTCTATTTGTTCTTAGACTGTCTTCCTGAATTCTTCTAAAGTTTTTTTTTTTGTGTTCTCCTTGCTTTCCTTGCTTTTCTATTGATGTTTTGAAGGTACCTAATTAACATTCTTTTGAATTCTTTTCAGTTAGTTCCACTACTCTTTCTTCTTCAGTGATATTTACTGGCTCTGGGATCTTGATTATTTGCTTAAGCCATTCACTCTGTTTCTTTGTGTAAGCTAAAATTATCTATTATCTCAGAGGCATTGTGGGGTTCTGGTATTTGTAAAAAACAAACAGTGCAGTTGTAGAATCTGGAAGAGAGAACTCTCTGATGGGATCATGCAATTCAAGGAGCTCATGAACTGATTGTGGAGGGATGTGACAGCAGAGTTGATGGTCCTATATGAAATTCCTATAGGCCTTGGTGTTACCTATGTTCAGGGCACTGAATGTAGTAGTAGTTCATGGGGGTCCATGATGGAGCTGGTTTCTGTGTTTGTTAGAACCACAGGAAAGCTAGGGAAAGGTGACTGTTTTATCACTGGTCTGGTAGCTCTGTGGATTGTATAAGCCTGGTGCTGAGCCCATCTGAATTCAGACACCAAAGCAGCACACCAAAGAAGCTCACCTGACCCCCAACTCACACTGGTGTGGCTCCCAACCACATGGCTTCGAACTCCTGATGAACAAGGTCTGGTCTGGCGGTGGATGAGAGTGGGAGTTGGCCACACTTCTGGTCACCAGGGGAGCATGGGGGAAAGAAGAAATCACATCTTTCCCAGTGCCTGCTCCAATCTGCTCTGCCAGACCAGAGCTGCTCACAAATGTGGAGCCACATCTGACCAGCTGTTCACCGGTTAGTGTCCCTCTCTCACCATTTCTGCTCAGCCTCTTCTCTCAGTAAGCACGCCATCTATCTCTCTAAACTTTCTTCTGAAGCTCAAGGTGCCAGAATTTTCATTTGTGTCCGTTCAATTTGTTTTCTCATATCTTTGTTATAGGGGATACTTGTAGTGTGTCTGCCTAGGCTATCACCTTGCCAGAAGTCCTCCATATTGCTGATTGTTAATGAGTCTTTCTCTAACCTTGTTGCCAAGTTCTTCTAGATATAGCCTGGTCTCTCAGATTATTTGCTCACCATACAGATTGAATAACTATGGGCAAAGGATACAATCCTTGTGCACACCTTTCCTGATTTTAAAACCATTCAGTGACCCCTTGTTCTGTTCTAACAACTGACCCTTGATCAATTTTATCCATAACATCCTTCAAAATTGCAACTCAAGGCTTGAATTTTTTCTTCAGTTCTTTTAGCCTGAGAAATACTAAGCATGTACTTTCCTTTTGACTTTCGAATACCCAGGTCTTTTCACATTGCATTTAATACTTCACTTGGTCTTCCCAAGCTGCTCTTTGAAATCATCTGCTCAGCTCTTTTATTTTCACTATTTCTTCCATTCTCTTTAGCTTTTCTACATTCAAGAGCAAATTTCAAAATCTCTTGTGACATTCATTTGCTCTTTTCTTTCTTTCCTGTCCTTTCAATGACCTTTTGCTTTCTTCATGTAATTGTCCTTGATGCCATTCCACGACTCAGCTTGTGTTCTGTCATTATTGTTCAATATGTTCTTCAGATGATATCTAAATTCAGGTGAGTTCGCTCAAGGTTGTACTTTGGTTCTCATGAATTTAATTTTCTTTAGCTTCAATTTGAATGTGCATAGAGCATTTGATGGTCTGTTCTGCAGTTGGTCCCTTGCCTTGTCTGACTGATAATATTGAATTTCTTTACCGTCTCTTTCCAGAAATATAGCTGATTTGATTCCTGTGTATTCCACATGTATAGTTGCCATTCATGTTGTTGAAAAAGGGTATTCTCAATGAATAGGGCAATGGCCTTGCAAATTCTATCATGCAATCTCTGGCATCATTTTTATCACCAAGTCTATATTTTCCAAGTATTAATCCTTCTTCTTCTTTTATTTTTAGCATTTATTGTGAATTGAGTGAAGGTTTACAGACAAGACCATCATTTTTACATCCAACAAATAACACACTTTGTCTCATCTCAATGATTGCCATCCCTTCCGTGGAACAACAATCATCTGCTTCCTCTCTGTGGCTCCTATTTCCCGTCCACTCACCTCATCCCTTCTCGTCATTGTCCTCAGGTACATGTTGCCCTTTGATTGTGAATGATTGACCATTCTATCATTCATAGTGAGCATATCTTATTTGTGTTGTTGTTCCCTCTATGCTTTATCTATGGCTTCACTGAAAGTTGTTCCCTCTATAGACCTATCTTCTGCTGAAAGAGGGTGTGTTTCTATCCAGACCCATGGGCTTAGTCTCAGTTTCCTCCATTATCTGACCAGTAAGGCTGTTTTGTTTGTTTGTTTTTAATAAATTTGAATTTCATTTCACACATAATGCCACTATATCCAGGACTTTCTAACTTCTAATGTGATCCCGTTCAGAGCAGTTGGTAGTGGCAGCTGGGCACCATCTTGTTCTTCTGGTCTCAGGGTCATGGAGACTGATACTCACATGTTCCATTAGTCCATTAGACAAGTTTATTCCAAGCATCTTCAATTCTCATCACTCTTCTTTCTTCTGTGCATAGAGACAAATAGCTGTACCTTAGACGGCCACCTTATATAGCCATTCATGAGCTTTTGATATCACCAATAATTATCAATGCATTTATTTCATGTCTTATCAATTTCACAATTCAGAAGTTAGTAAAAATTTTCAATATCTTCATCTTTGGTATTAATGGTTGGTTCATAAATATGAATAATTGTCATATTAACTGGTCTTCCTTGTAGGTGTAGGAATGTTTTATCATTGACAGCATTGTACTTCAGGATAAATGTTGAAGCGTGCTTTTTGACATTGAATTGTGCCATTCTTCTTCAATTTGTCATTTCCAGCATAGTAGACCATACCATTATCTGATTCAAAATGGCCAGTATCAGTCCATTTCAAATGCCTAAGATATTAATCTTTATGCATTTCATTTAATTTTTGATGACTTCTGATTTTCTTAGATTCATATTTAGTACCATCTGTGGGTTAATGTATCAGACTGCAAAGTCATTTGAATCGCAACATCCGCAGTTCAAGCTCACCAGTCGCTCTTTGGAAACCCTATACAGGGTCGCTATAGGTCAAAATCGACTCAACGGCACTTAACAACAAGGAGTGTTATAATTACTGATGGTTATTTGCAGCTGTTTCTTCTTATCTTGACTCATGCCACATCAGCAAATGAAGGTCCTGGAAGCTTTTCTTTCCATATCATTAAGGTCACTTTTATGTGGAAGAGTCTGTTCCCCAGTTGTATTTTGAGTGTTTTCCAACCAGAGGGGCTCATTGTCTGGCACTATATCAGATAGTGTCCCACTACTATTCATTCATAAAGTTTTCACTGGCCATGTTTTTCAGAAGTTGGTTATTGGGTCCTTCATCCTGGTCTGTCTGAATCTGGAAGCTGTGCTGTACTAGGCCTACCTCCTGGTATTTGAAATTACTAGTGGCATTGATTCCATCTTCATAACAACATACCACTGAAAGACATTTTATTACAAAATTTAATATTTAGTGTGGAAAGTTTAGAAAAGACAGAGAAATATGAAGAAATAATTTTTTTAAAAGAAAGAAAAAAATCACTGAAATCTAATCAGCCAAATAATCATTGAAAGTTTAGTTATAACTTTTCAAAATGTGTTTTCCTAATATCTGTATGTATGTATATTCCATAAAGGGAATTGTGCAATAAAGACAGAATGTGACCTCATTTTTTTACTCAGCTTAGATCATGACCATTTTTTGTCTTTAAATATTATTACTATACATTTGTCCATAATAATAATAAATTATGTGAATAGTCATAAATAATGATACACTATAGCAATACTGTGGAGTCCTGGTGTGGCGCTGTCGGCTAGTGCATCAGACTGCAGAGTCATTTGAACTGCAAGGTTGGTGGTTCAAGGTCACCAGCTGCTTCTTGGAAACCCTATACAGGGTCGCTAAGGATCAGAATCAACTTGACGGCAGCTAACAACAACCACAACATAGCAATACTGTAGTGGGCCGGAAAAGTCAATTGGTGTGGTATTTGTTGCAATAGTATTTTATTGAACTCTTGGTGTGGCACTGTAGGATCAGCACAGGACTGCGAACCAGGGTAAGAAATTTAAACCCACTAGCAGCTCCTCAGAAACCCTACCCAGGGTCACTATGAGTTGGAAGTGGTTGGATGGCACTTAAAAACAACAACATTATTGTATTGCCTGTGACAGAATCACTAAGTATATACCCTTAAAATAGCTAAAGACATTTCTCTGAGTCATTTGTAGCTAACTTAGAAGAGGAATCAGGATTCCTTGCTTGCTGAATAAGGGTTTCTACATGTGAAAGTTGATTCTCCTTAAAATTTTGTGGTTTTTTTTCAGGTGACTGAGAATTCTTCGTGGGATTCTCAATTCTGTATATGTGTTGTTGTTAAGTGCTGTTGAGTCATTTCTGACTCACACCGGCCCTTTTTAGGGTTTCCAAGGTGCAGCTGATGAATTTGAACCACCAACCTGTAAATCGACCTTGCAGTCTGGCACATTAACCTGCAATGCCACATCAGGACTCCAATTCAGTACATTTGTTGTTGTTGTTAAGTGCCGTCGAGTCGGTTCCGACCCATAGCGACCCTGTATTGGGTTTCTGAGAAGTGATTGGTGAGCTTGAACCACCAACCTTGCAGTTTAAAAGGCTTTGCAGCCTGGCGCTTTAACCCACAGAACCACACCAGGACTCCAATTCAGTACCTAAAGAGGTTCAAATCTATCACAGGAAGATGCTGTTTCTGGTACACTGGGAACTGCTGCCACCTAAAGGACAAACGTCAAATGCACGTCTAAATGGGAAATCCAAGGCAAAGTTGAGAATGTGGTTTTTCTTCTGAATGAAGGCATTCCCTGCCCTGCCCATCCGCACCCCTTTTTCTTCTTGTTCTTACTGGAATGCTGTATAATTTCAGTTTGCCTACAAGTTGACTAATTGCTTTTGTTATCAGCTTGTGGTTTATTTTTTCTGTGAGGAAGCCCCAATCTAAAACTCCAAAGACTTTCCAGCATCTGAATCCTTCAATAAAGAATGAACAAATCTGTCTGGGAGGAAATACTATCAGAATTAATCCCACCCCTTCAGTACACAGGGTTGACATGAACGGGCAACTTAGACATTGGCTACCCAAAATGGGAAGGGGGGGGTGCTACAAAGGCAAGAAGTGACTGGCTTACAAGCTTCCAAGAAGGAGCCTAGTTCCAGAGGGGACAGGGGAAGGTAGAATCTCTACTGAGTGGTTTCCAATCTGTTGGACAGGGCTAATGAAAGGAGATGGGGATAAGACTCTTGTGATACAATAGTGAATAATTGCCATCAGGACTGACTGTGAGGATTAGAAATGTAAAGATTGATGTTTTGTAACAAAAGGAGGGGAGTGATTGATTTTGCTGGCCAGGAGCGAAGGTCCCTGGGACCATCAAGTGAGAAGAGCAGAGTGCAGGACCCTACCCAGAGAAGCAGTGATACCAGAAATGGAGGCAGAAACAATGATGTGTACAGATGGAGCAGCTGGGGACACTGGACTCAGGGAGGGAGAAGGGCTGTGTGCTGACGGTTGGGGGGCAGGCCTGTGGGGTATACCATTTGGTTGTTTGATGATGCATGGAGGGGATTGTAATCATTGCAATGAAAAAAATACAATAGGATGGATGTAAAGCTGATGTTCTCCCATGTAAACTATCACATAATTTACAAAAAAAAAAAAAAGAGTGAAAAAACCTTTTAGGGAGGAAATACTTAGGTCAGATACATTAGGTCAGAATACCTTAGGAGTAAGGTGACAAGACTTGTTTACTTTGGACATGTCCTTAGGAGGGATCAATCACTGGAATACATCATGTTTGGTAAAGTAGAGAGTCTCCAAAACGGAGGAAGATCCTCAATGAGGTGGATTGCCACAGTGACTGAAACAATAGGTTCAAACAAAACAATGACTGCGGATGATTCAAGAATGGGCATGGCCTTCTGTTATACATAATGATGCCATGAGTCAGAGCTGACCTGATGGTCTCTAACAAGGTCCATGGTTCAAACCCACCAGCCACTCCTCAGAAACCATATACAAGGGCACTATGACAACAACAAAAACTCAGTAACAGCTTTCTATCCCGAGAAGATATGCCACAAATAACAGAGGATAAGAATCTGCCTCACCTAGAGAAGCAATTATAAAAACAAAGAAAAGTAAAGAATCACAAATATGATCTTGATGATAGAAATGATCCTAGAGATCCCATGATAAAAACTTCTTTGTTGGTAACAGGGGTCGGAGGGAGGAGACAGTAGAGCACAGGGTAGGAGATAGATACACCACAGTTCCGGTGTTGGGGATGGCAATACACAAGAAGGGGCACGGGGATGGAAGAACAAGGTAGATAAGGGACCACTTAGGCAGGTTTGTATAGGCTAAATGGGACAGAGATAAATAGGGATGTATGTACAAACTTGGAACAACAAGACTCTGTGATACAGGGATTCAGGCATAGTTTGAATGGGTAAAAGAGGGGAAATCATGTTAACATACTTGGCTGTCTTATGAATATTGGTTTCCCTTGCTTACTGTTGTAAAATAGATACTTGAGTAGGATAGAAAGGAATGTTGGGAAACATGATTACAGAAAACTTGTAAGGCCGTCTTCAGCATATAACTGATTGGAATACCTCAAAGGGGTTCTAGAACTTGCCCAATGAAATAGGCCTCTTGTGGAGTCTTTGCAGTGTATAGGACCTCAGGTGGAATCCTTAGGCCCATCCAGACCCTTCTGAGGTTCCCACTAGAAAAGACAAGCAGACCAGCCTGGAACAGTTAGAGCAACAAAAGATACATCTTCAAAGAAAGATCATCAGGAAAAAACTACAAACAAAAATGGCAGTATGACTGGCTACTACAAGAATAAGTAAGCTGTTCACTGGGAAGCCATCAAGGCAAGCAATCAAGTCCCTTCAGGACAACCCCCCACCCCAAGACTGAAACTCAAAGGGAACACATGAGCAGGCATGTAAACTTGCTGGTAACCACATTAGTCTACTGGAGAGTGGAAGAGGGGGAAAGGCAGCAATAAAGAAATGGGCTGAGTTCAACCATGTTCCATAGACTACGTTGACTTGGAAATAAAGGAGAGGAAAGGAAGGGCTGGTTGGTCCAAAATGTGATGAGATCCGGGGACTCCTGAGCCCATGGACAAGACATAGCCATGGAAGGCAAGAGCTGAGAGTGAAGCATCCAGCTGATATGAAGTGAGGGGAGATGCACAAGAACACCCAAACTTGCAGATAGTACCCATTTGACATAACCACGATGGTTTAATAATCTAAACTCAATTAGAGGATGATCAAAAAAAAACTTTTTTTTAAATAAAGAAATGAGGGTAAGTTGCTACAATTTGATAAACCTGACCTATATTCATGGAAGTAGTAGCTTAAAATACTAACAGAGAGGGAAGCAGTCTTCACATCAAGTATCAATGCTATCCCCTCTGTATACAAGGTAGATAGGGATGGACAACTTAGACATCTGCTACCTAAAATGAGATCTTTGCACATTTTATTGTAAACATTATTATCTGATTGAAGATCTTTAAAATGTGCAAAGATCTGGAATCAGAAAACCAAAAAGGAAGAACACGCTCAGCATTTCTCAAGCTGGGGGAACTGAAGAAAAAATTTAAGCCTCGATTTTCGTTATTGAAAGATTCTTTGAGCAAATTATTGAATGATGCAGAAAGCATCAAGAGGAG
Organism: Chrysochloris asiatica; assembly: GCF_000296735.1. Taxonomy (NCBI): domain Eukaryota; kingdom Metazoa; phylum Chordata; class Mammalia; order Afrosoricida; family Chrysochloridae; genus Chrysochloris; species Chrysochloris asiatica. The sequence continues at coordinate 543,503 of NW_006408653.1, read as the reverse complement.
ATGGAAGGAATTACACAGAGTCACTGTACCAAAAGGAAATGATTAATGTTCAACCATTTCAAGAGGTAGCATATGATCAAGAGCCAATGATACTGAAGGAGTAAGTCCAAGGTGCATTGAAGGAATTGGCAAAGAACAAGGCACCAGGAATTGATGGAATACAAATTGAAATCTTTCAAGAAAGTGAGGCGGCACAGGAGGCACTCACACATCTATGCCAAGAAATTTGGAAGACAACTATCTAGCTGACCGATTGGAAGAGATCCGTATTTGTGTCCATTCCAAAGAGAGGTGACCCAACGGAATGCGGAAATCATCAGACAATCTCTTTGATATCCCATGCAAGTAAAGTTTTACTAAAAGTAATACAGAAACGGCTGCAACCATGCACTGACAGTCATTAGAGAGATGCAAATCAAAACAACAACGAGATATCATCTTACACCAGCAATAACAGCAAATATCAAAAAAGTAGAGGACAATAAATGCTGGTGAGGAAGTGGACATATTGGGACCCTCCTACATTGCTGGTGGGATTGCAAAATGGTTCAACTACTCTGGAACACAGTAGGGCACTTACTCAGAAAATTGGAAATAGAAATATGATCTAGTAATTCCTCTACTTGATATTTATCCACAAGAAATATGAGCCATAACATGAGCAGATATATGCACAGCAATGTTCATAGCAGCACTATTTACAATAGCAAAAAGATGGAGACAGCCTACGTGCCCATCAATGGAAGAATGTATAAAAAAAACTTTGGTACATAAACACAATGGAATATTATGGCTACCTTGAAGAATAACAAGGAAGCTGCAAGTGACCACATAACATGGATGAACCTTGAGGACATTATGCTTAGTGAAATTAGTCACAAAAGAAGAAATACTGCATAGGACCATTATTATAAAAGCTTTTTCAAAAGTACCCACACTAAAAGGAAAAAAAAAAACACAAAACAACTTCATTGGCTACCAGGATGTAGAGGGTGGGGTGCGAGGAGGGAGAAGGAGGTGGAGCACAGGGAAAGGACTAGACACAGGATAGTTTGGGAGGGTGCAATACACAAGAAGGGGGAGGGGAATGTTAGAAAAAGGCAGATAAGAGAACATTTAGGCAGGTTTGCATGCATTATGTGGAACACAGGTAAATAGTAATGCATGCTAAACCTTGGAACAACAGGGCTCTGGGATACAGGGATTGAGGCATGGTTTTAACAGGCTTGCGGAGTGTACCTTTTGGTTGTTTGAGTGGTTTTATATTCCTGAGTGCTTTGGTGTAGTACAAAAAAAAAGAAGGAATGGAAGGAAATGCTATTGAATGCTGATGCATAGAGGGGATTGTAATCATTGCAATGGAACTAAATATGATAGGATGAATGTAAACTGATGTTCTCACATGTAAACTATCACTCAATTTACAAAAAAACTTAAAAAAATAAAAATGAGAGATAAAAAAGGACTTTATCTCATGATTAAAGGGTTAATTGAACAAGATGATACAACCATAATAAATAACTACACTTCCAATGAAAAAGCCCAAAAATACATAAAGAATTGAAGAAAAAAAATAGACAAATCTGTAATAAGTGGGAAATTTTAATACACCACTTTCAAAAAAGGATAGAACAACTAGAAAGAAACTCAACAAAGACACAAGGAACTAAATAATGAAATCAAGCAACTTGACCCTATAGCTGTGTATAGAGCATTCAACGCAACAATAGCACAATACACATTCTTTTCCAGAGCACATGGCGCATTCTCCAGAATAGACCATATGTTGGCCACAAAACAAGCCTCCATAAATTTACAAACATCAAAATATTGCAAAGTCTTTTCTCAGATCAAAATGCTACAAAATTAAAAATCAAGAATAGGAAGACCAAGGAAATAAAGTCAAATACATGGAAACTAAATACCACTCTGTTTAAAAGCTACTTAGTAATAGAACAAATAAAAGGTGACTTTATAAAATTCCTAGAAACAAATGAGAATGAAGACACAACATACCAAAATCTTTGGGACACAGCAAAAGCAGTGCTTAGAGGACAATTTATTGCAATAAATGCACACATCCAAAAATAAGAAGGAACCAAAATCAACACATTAACACAGCATCTCCAACAACTAGAAACAGACCAGCAAAGTAAACCTACAGTAACCAGAAGAAAAGAAATAATAAAGATTAGAGTAGAAATACACAAGATAGAAAACAGAAAAGCTAGAGAAAGATTCAGCAAGACAAGAAACTGGTTCTTCAAAAGGATTAATAAAGTTGACAAACCACTGGCAAACCTAACAAAAGGAGAAGACACAAATAACACACATAAGAAACCACATGGGTGATGTCACAACAGAATCAATGGAAATAAAAAAGATAATAACAGAATACTAAGAAGAGTTGCTATCAAACTAATTTGAAAATCTAGAGGAAATGGATACATTTTTAGGAAACCATGACTTACCTAAACTTACACACAGTGTAGTAGAAAACTTGATTAGACTTATGTTGTCTGTTGTTATGTGCTGTGGAGTTAGTTCTGACTCATAGCGACCCTGTACAGGATTTCTGTGGCTGTAAATCTTTACAGAAGCAGAAAGCCTCATCTTTCTCCAATGGAACAGCTGTTTCGAACTGCTGACTGTGAGAGTCACAGTCCGATTTGTAACCACTACACTAACAGAGCTCCTTGATTAGCCATATAAAAGAAGAAATTGAGGGGCAACCAACAAGATGGCAGATAGGGTAGATTTGCAATGAGGATCTCCATCAGCAATAAGACAGAATACCAGACAAAGCAGGTTCTGAGGACAGTCCCAGAACTCTGAACCACATATAAAGGTATATTTAGAAAGTTTGAAGGCTTACAGCCAGTGAAATTTGTAGTAGAAGTAAGAAATCTAGTGCTTTCAGAGATTCACCAGGCTCAGCATCTCCCAGAGCAGCCATCTTGGATGAGACTGAGCAGAAGAAGGATCAGAGCAGCCATGGAAGCCTGACCAATCTGCAGAGATAAAGGTGTGGTTCTTCTTCTTCTTCTTTTTTAGTCTCTTGCTGTCTGTGCACCTCCATTCTGGTGACTAGAGGAGGAGCCTGATTTAGTGGACATACTACCCCCACTCCCACCTCCACCCCCGGATTGTTCTACTACGCATGTGCACAGATGTCCTAAAAAATTAAAGGAACAGTTGTCATTTAAAACCAAACAGCAGTAGAAAACAGCCACAGCTGGCCCTAAACTGTTTATCTCTAAGAAAAAGGCCTGAATGGGGGTTGTGGAGCAGGATAGGCAGACAAAAAGGAAACAGGCCAAAAATTAAATCCTGAGTTACATCATAGTGACCAACAGTGGCATCTTGAAATTACTCAGGTGGTCTAGAAAGCAAGAATACTCATAGATGGAGACAGAGATGATGACATGGAGGGATGAAGCAGCTGGGGACTTTGGATCCAGAGAGGGAGAGGAACTGTGGGCCGAAGACTGAGGGGGTAGGGAGGAGTGTAGAGCACGGGCTTCTAGGATATGCCCTTTGGTCGGATGATGATGCATGGAGGGGACTGGAACCATGGCAATGTAATGATATACGATGGAATGAATATGGAACTGAGGTTCTTTCATATAAACTATCATATAATTCACAATAAAACATTAAAAAAAATCATACTCATATTAGGCTACAGATTTTTCTTCTTCTTCTCTCTTTTCTGAAATTATAGACTACAGCACATCCAATCTATCTTTTTTTTTTTTTTTTTCTGTTGCTGGGTTTTTGTTTTGTTTTTTTTTGGTCCCCTCTTTACTTTTAGGGGACTATTTCTCTCCCTACATTACTCAAGAAGAGACGGCAATTGCTGTCATATAATCAAGCTACAATCACACCCTAAAAAATCCCAGAATCCTGGCAAGAACCAATACCAGCTGCCATACTCCAGGTAGGCAGCCAATACCTGTGATAGTTACCCTGAGTCGAGTAATAAGAAGAGTAAAAAGGGAAGCCCATCTCCTGATCACACCTACCTGGAGGCAATCAGAAAGCATAAAAAATACCAAAACACACACTCATCTAAGTATTAAGGCTAACTACTGAATATGCCCAAGAAACAGAAAACAATGACCATACCAGCACATATACAGTAATGAGATAACGTGTCTGAGACAAATGACTTGGAGGTAGACCTACACTCCATAGTGCTAGGAGGGCAGGCTTTGGAAATGCCTGAGAAGGAATTTAGAAAATTATTACAAAATATATCAAAACATTTTAAAAGGGAGTTGAGAAAAATAAGGAAGAAGTCAGGAAACTGCTAAAGGAACAATCCAATAAAATAGACACAGCATTGGAAACAATTCAAAACCTACAGAAAGAGGTCCAAACGATTAATAATAGAATATAAGAAATGGACAAAACACTGCAAGGAAAAAGGAGTAGAACTGAAGAGATAGAAGCCAGAACTAGTGAGCTGGACGACAAATCTCTCAATACTACTAAGATAGAAGAACAAGCAGAAAAAAGAATTTAAAAAATCTGGAGAAGTCTAAGATTCATGTTGGAATAATGAATGAGAAATAACTCTGAAGAGGAATAACTTAAGGATTATTGGCATTCCAGAACAGGAAGGATCACGCAAGTCCACAGAAGAGATAGTTGAAGAACTGCTGAAAGAAAATTTCCCTAACATTCTGAAAAGTGAAATGATAAACATTCAAGCTCAACGAACCCCAGGAAGGATAGACCCTGAAAGAAAATCACCAAGACATATAATAGTCAAGTTTTCCAAAATCAAAGATAAGGAGAGAATCCAGAAAGCAGCTAGGGAAAAGAGAAGTGTAACATACAAAGGCAAGCAAATCAGATTAAGCTCGGATGTCTCAACAGAAACCATGCAGGCAAGAAGGCAATGGGGAGATATATATCAAACCCTGAAAGAAAAAACTCTGCTGACCAAGAATCCTTTACCCAGCAAAGCTGCCAATCAAATACGATGGTGTAATCAAAACATTCCAGGATAAACAGAAGCTAAGGGATTTTGCCAAAGCCAACCCTGCAATGAAAAACATCCTAAAGGGAGTTCTGTAGACTGAGAACCAATAAGAACAGACAACAACCAGAGACTGACATACATGGCAGCATCACCTGTAACTCAATTGACAGATGGAAGAGTTGAGGACAGAATAAAACTAAAAGAACAAATTCAGAGAATCTGGGAGGTCAGTCTATTATCAAAACAATTACAATGTGAAAGAAAGTAAACACGTAGGAACAGAGATCCAGATGATGAGAAGATCAGGTAGATTACAGGAAAAGAATAGACTGTCTTAAGTGGAGAAAAAAGTTAATGGAATATAAGGTAGCCACAACAGTGGGGTTTTGGGTGAAAGGGGTGAAGGGTGGCGACGGTAGATCACAGGGTAGGGGGAAGACACGTTACAGTTCAGTGTTGGGGAGGGCAATACAACAAGGGCAAGGCGGTGGAAGAGCAAAGTAAATAGGGGAACACTGAGACAGGTTTGCATGAGCTAAATGGGACAGAGATAAATAGTGAAGCATGCTCAACCTTGGAACAACAGGGCTCTATGATACAGGGATCTAGGCATAGTTTGAAGAAGGGAAATAATACTAAGATGCTTGACTATCTTATGAATATTGGTTTCCCTTTCCTACTGTTGTAAAATAGACACCTGAGTGGGGTAGAAAGGAATGTCAGGAAACATGATTACAGAAAGTTTTTAAAACCATCTTCAGCCTATAACTGAGTGAAATACTTTAAAGGGGTTCTAGAACTTGCCCAGTGAAATAGGCCTCTTGCAAAGCCTTTACAGTGTATAGCACCTTAGGTGGAATTCTAAGCCCTATCCAGAACCTTCTGAGGTAGGACATTCCCACTAGAAAGGACAAGCAGATCAACCTGGAACAGCTAGAGTGTCAGAAGATACATCTTCAAAGAAAGATCTGTAGGAAAACAAAACAAAAATGGCAGTATGACTAGCTACTACAAGAATAAGCAAGCTGTTCACCGGGAAGCCATCAAGGTAAGCATTCAAATTCCTTCAGGACAAACCCCCCTCTAAGACTGAAACTCAAAGGGAACACATGAGCAGGTAGGTAAGCTTGCTGACAACCACTTTGGTCTACTGATGCGTGTAAGAGGAGGAAAGGCAGCAATGAAGAAATTTGCTGAGTTCAACCACATTTCATAGACTCCCATTGACCCGGAGATGAGAGAGAGAAGAGGAAGGGCTGGTTGGCCCAAAGTGTGGTGAGACCTGGGGCACCTGAGCCCATGGACAAGGAAATAGCCACAGAGGGCTAGAGATGAGAGTGAAGCATCCAGCTGATATGAAGTGAGGGAAGATTCATAAAACACCCTAACTTGCAGATAGTACCCATTTGACCTAGCCTCAATGGCTTGATAATCAGAACTTAATGAGAGGAAGATTAAAAAAAAAAAAATTGGTGGGGGGCAGATAAACGAAATGAGGGTAAATTGCTACAATTTTATGAACTAGGCCTATACTCATGGAGGTAGTAACTCAAAATACCAACAGAGAGGGAAGGAGTCTTCATATTCAGTATCAATGCTATCCCCTCTGTACACAGCATAGATAGCGGCGGGCAACTTAGACATTAGATACTTAAAATGAAGTGGCAATAAAGGCATGAAGTGACTGGCTTACAAGATTTCAAGAGAGAGTTTAGTTTAAGAGGTTCTGGGGGAAGAAAGGGTCTCCACTGAATAGTTTTCATCTTGTCTAGATGGGTCTGGGTAAAAGAGACATGGGGATAAGATTCTTATGATTCAACAGTGAATAATAATCATCGTGACTAACTGCAACTGTCACAATTGTAAAGGTAGAAGTTTTGTATCAAAATGGAGTAGTAGTTAATCTCACAGTCCAGAAACAAAGGACCCTAGAACCATCCAGGGAGAAGAGCACAAGTGGAATGTGAGACCTTATCCAGAGAACCAGTGACACCAGAGATGGAGGCAGAGACAGGGATATGGAGAGAGGGAGCAGCTGAGGACTCTAGATTCATAGGAAGAGAGGGACGACTTTCAGAATGTGTTCTTTGATGATGTAAATTATATATGCCTGAGTGTTTAAAAAAAGAGCTAAAGTGAATAGAGAGAAATACTGTTAACTGATGGTACATAGAGGGAATTATAATCATAGTAATGAAACAAGGTGGATGATTTGTTGAATGTAAAATTGATTATCTGCCCTATAAACTTTCACTCAATTCACAATAAAAACTAAAAAAAAAAAGCAGAAGAAATTGATAAGGTCATCAAAGAATTCCAAACCAAAAAAAGCCCCAGTCCAGATGCTGTCACTGATGAGTTTTACCAAACGTTCAAAGACAAGCTGTCACCAATTACACTCAAATTATTCTGGAATATAGAAAAGGATGGATAACTTCCTAATACATTTTATAAAGCAAGCATAACCCTCATACTAAAACCAGGGAAGGACATCACTAAAAAAGAAAATTATAGACCAATATCCCTCATGAACACAGATGCAAAAATTCTCAACAAAATCCTAGCCAACAGAATTCAAGAGCACATCAATAAAATAATACATAATGACCAAGTGGGAGTCATATCAAAAATGATTAAATGTTAGGAAAATAATCAATATAACCCACTATATAATTTTTTTTTTTAAAGAAAAGAACTACATGATCATAGTGATTGATACAGAAAAGGCATTTAACAAAATCCAATATCCATTCCTGATAAAAACACTCAACAAAGAAGGAATTGAAGAGAAATTCCTCAACATAATTAAGAGCATATATACAAAACCAACAACCAACATCACTCTCAATAGAGAGAAACTGAAAGCTTTCCCTTTATGAACAGGGACCAGACAAAGATCCCCTTTATCACTACTCTTATTCAATATTGTGTTGGAAGTCTTAGCCAGAACTATAAGGCAAGATAGGGAAATTAAAGGCATTCAAATTGGCAAAGAAGAAGTAAAACTCTCTCTATTTGTAGATGATAGGACCCTATACATATAAAACCGCAAAAAAATCAGCAAAAACACTATTAGAACTCATTGGAAGATTGAGTAAAGTGACAGGGTACAAGATCAACATACAAAAATCAGTCAGATTCCTCTATACTAATAATGACAGCACTGGAAAGGAAATTCGGAAAGCAATACCATTTACAATAGCTGTCCAAAAGGATGAAATATTTAGTAATAAATCTAACCAGAGAAACAAAAAACAGATACAAGAAAACTACAAAGCACTACTACAAGAAACCAAAAGAGATTTACAAAAATGGAAGAATATGCCTTGTTCTTGGATAGGAAGACTTAACATTGTGAAAATGTCAATACTACTCAAAGCAATCTGCACATATAACATAATCCCAATCCAGATTCCAATAATACTCTTTGAAGAAATGGAAAAATGATTACAGATTTTATATGGTAAGGGAAAGTCCTTGAATAAATAAAAAACTGCTTAAGTATAACAAACTAAGAAACTTCTCACTCCATGATTTCAAAATTTGCTACATGGCTACAGTGGTCAAAGCAGCCTGGGAATGGAACAATGAAAGATACATAGATTAATAGAACAGAATTGAGAATCCAGAAATTAACCCATCCACATACAGCCAACTGATCTTTGACAAAGGGCCAAAGTACATTGAATGAGTTTGAGACATTGTTCAGCAGATGGTGCTGGAAGAACTGAAGATCAATATGCAAAAGAATGAAACAAGACCATTATCTCACACCATATAAAAAACCAACTCAACATGGATTAAAGACCTAAATTTAAATCCCAAAATTATGAAGACCATCAATGAAAAAATAGAGACAAATTTAAGGGTTCTAATACAGGGCACACATAGACTATCAAACACTGCAAGAATTGCACAAATAAAAGATAATTGGGGAGGATCAGACTTTAGCCACCTAGCAGACATAGCAAAATGTCCCTTATCTGATTATTCAGTTATGCTGGTTAGTAATTCAATACATGAGCCCTGGATACCCACAGATAAATGTAAAAACCTTCCCTAAAAGCCGAGACTGTAAATTCCAAAAAGGCAAAGTTTTTCCCAAAAAAAAAAAAAAAAAAAGCTAAAGAGGATAGAGAGAAACTCTGTTAACTGATGGTATGTGGAGGGGACTATAATCAATGTAATGAAACAAGGTATATGAATGTTTGAATATGAAACCGATGATGTGCCCTGAAAACTTTCACTCAATCCACAATAAAAACCTTAAAAAAAAAAAAAAAAAAAAGATAATTGGAATATACTAAAAATTACAAACTTATGTGCATCAAAACATTTCACCAAAAGAGTAAAAGGGAGCCCATAGAATGGGAAAAAATCTTTTGCAACAACATATCAGACAAGCGACTAATCTCTAAAATCTATAGGAAACTACAACACCTCTGCAAGAAAAAGACAACCCAATTAAAAAATGGGCACAGGACATGAACAGACACTTCACCTAGGAAGATATTTGGGCAGCTAACAAATATATGAAGAAATGTTCATAATCATTAGCCATTGTTGTTGCTATTGTCGTTAAGTGCTGTCGAGTCGATTCCGAACCATAGCAACCCTGTATAGGGTTTCCGAAGAGCAGCTGGTAAGCTTGAACCACTGACCTCAGCAGTTCAAACGGCTATGCTGTCTGGTGCATTAACCCACAGCACCACACCAGGAGAGATGCAAATCAAAACAATGGACCCCAAGATGAGGAGATACATGCACACCAGTGTTTAGCGCAGATGATTCGCAATAGCAAAAAAACACGGACCCCAAGAAGGGGATCCAGTTCTTGGTGGAAAACGAACTGCTACAGAACACACCCGAAGAGATCGCCCGATTCCTGTACAAGGGCGAGTGGCTGAACAAGACGGCCATCTGGGACTACCTAGGGGAGAGGGAAGAGCTGAACCTGGCAATGCTCCATGCTTTAGTGGATCTGCAAGAGTTCACTGACCTCAACCCGGTTCAGGCCCTCAGGCAGTATTTGTGGAACTTCCGCCTGCCTGGAGAGGCCCAGAAAATTGACCGGCTGACGGAGGCCTTCGCGCAGTGATACTGCCTCTACAACCCTGGGGTTTTCCAGTCCACAGACACATGCTACGTGCTGTCGTTTGCTGTGATCATGCTGAACGCCAGCCTCCACAACCCCAACGTTCGCGACAAGCCGGGCCTGGAGCGCTTTGTGGCCAGGAACCGGGGCATCAACGAGGGTGGGGACCTACCTGAGGAGCTGCTCAGGAACCTCTACGACAGCATCCGGAATGAGGCCTTCACGATTCCTGACAACAACGACCGCGAGGGCTGGCTCCTCAAGCTGGGAGGGGGCCCGGTGAAGACGTGGAAACGGCGCTGCTTCATCCTGACACACAACTGCCTCTACTACTTTGAGTACACTACGGATAAGGAGCCCCGTGGAATCATCCCCCTGGAGAATCTGAGCACCCGGGAGGAGGACGACCCCAGGAAACCTAACTGCTTTGAGCTGTACATCCCCAACAACAAGGGGCAGCTCATCAAAGCGTACAAGACGGAGGCCGATGGGCGCATGGTGGAGGGCAACGACATGGTGTACAGAATCTCCGCACCCACGCAGGAGGAGAAGAACGAGTGGATCAAGTCTATCTAGGCGGCATGAGCGTGGACCGGTTCTATGAGATGCTGGTCGCACGGACTAAGCGCATTTCTGTCAAGAAGAAGCAGGAGCAGCCCTGGCCCCAGCCCCCAACTCCATTATTTATTTGGGAGCTGCCCCGCCCAGGTGGCCAGACCCCTGGGCCCTGGGGCTGCAGATCCTCGTTTGGAAAATCTCATGATTTGTAATTAACACGCTGTTAGTAATCTTAAAAAACAACAACAACAACACACACACACATCAGCAACAACAGAGAAGTTCAAAAAAGCAGAGGACAATAAAATGACGGTGAGGATGTGGAGAGACTGGGACCATCCTACATTGTTGGTGGGAATGTAAAATGGTTCAAGCACTCTGGAAATGGTTTGGTACTTCCTCAGAACGTTGAAAATAGAAATACCTTATGACCTAGCAATTCTTCTACTTGGAATATATCCACAATATGATCCAGAACACGAGGAGATATATGCACACCAATGTTTAGCGCAGATGATTCACAATTGCAAAACGATGGAGACAGCCTAAGTGCCCATCAGTGGAAGAATTGATAAACAAACTTTGGTCCATACACACAATGAAATACTACCTTGAAAAATAACAATGAATCTGCAAACCACTAAATAACATGCATGAACCTTGAGGACATTATGCTGAATAAAATTAGTCAGTTATGAAAAGACAAAATTGCGTAAGACCATTATTGTAAAACCTTATGAAAATATATCAGACAAAAAGAAAAAAAAAATTTATTACCAGGGGTGAAAGGGAGGGGACAGTAGAACACAGGTTAGGGGATAGGCACATCAGAGCTCAGATGTGGGGAGGGCAGTATAAAAGGAAAGGGAGGACAATACACAAGAAGCGGAAGCTGGGTGGAAGAACAAAGTAGATAGGGGAACACTTCGGTAGGTTTACATGGGCTAAATGGAACAAAGGTAAATAGTGATATATAGTTAACGTTAGAACAGCAGGACGTTGGGATACAGGGATTAAGGCATAATCTGAATGGATAAAAGAGAGGAAATAATGATAAGATGCTTGAATGTCTTATGGATACTGATTTCCATTGCCTACTATTGTAAAACAGACACTTGAGTGGGATAGAAAGGAATATCGGGAAGCATGATGACAGAAATCTTGTAAGCCTGTCGTTAGCCTATTGGAATACCTAAAAGGGGTTCCAGAACTTGCCCAGTGAAACAGGCTTCTTGCGGAGCCTTTGTAGTTTATAGGAACTTAGGTGGAATCCTGAGTCCCATCCAGAACCTTCTAAGCTGGGTCATTCCCATTTGAAAGGAAAAGGAGACCAGCCTGGAGTAGCTAGAGAAACAGAAGATACTTCTTGAAAGAAAGACCAACAGGAAAAAAACAAAAACAGCAGTCTGTTTGGCTGCTACAAGAATAAGCAAGCTGTTCACCTTTTAGCCATCAATGCAAGAAATCAAGTCCCTTCAGGACAAACCCCACTCCAAGACTGAAACTCAAAGAGAACACACAAGCAGGCATGTAAGCTTGCTGGCCACCACATTGGTCTACATGTGAGTGGAAGTAGGAGAAAGGAAGCAATGAAGATGTGGGCTGAGTTTGACCACATTCCATAGACTCCTGTCGACTTGGAGATGAGAGAGAAGGACTAGTTGGTCTGAAGTTTGGGCAGACATGAGAACTCCTGAGCCCAGGGAGGGCTAAAACTGAGAGTGAAGCATTCAGCTGATATGAAGCAAGGGGAGATATACAAGAATGCCCAAACTTGGAGATAGTACTCATTTGACCTAGCTTTGATGGTTTGATGATCAGAACACTACTAGAGGAAAATAAAGAAATTTGATAATAGAAGCAAGTGTAAATTGCTACAATTTGATCAACTTGACCTTTACTTATGGATATGTTGTTGTTGTTGTTGTTAAGTGCCATCGAGTCGGGTCCG
>NW_006408653.1:528477-530439 GCF_000296735.1 Chrysochloris asiatica | reverse complement strand
TGCCATCGAGTCGGGTCCGACCCATAGCGACCCTGTACAGGGTTTCCGAGGGTGTAAATCTTTACGGGAGTAGAAAGCCTCATCTTTCTCCCGTACCTAAGATTGAGGGAGGGAAATATAAAGGCATGAAGTAGCTGGCTTCCAAGTTTTCAAGACAACGTTTAGTTTAGTTTCAAAGTGTGTGGGTGAAGGTAAAATTCCCACTGAATAGTTTCATATTGTCTAGATGGGTCTGCTGAAAGGAGATAGGGATAGGATTCATTTGATTCAAAAGTGAATAATTGTTATCATGACTAACATATGATTGTCAAATGTTGAAGTTGTGTAACAAAAAGTGGGGAGTAGTTAATCTTACATTCCAGGAACAGAGGACCCTAGGACCATATAGAGAAAACAGCATGAGCAAAACTTGGGACCCTAACCAGAGAAGCAGTAACATCAGAGATAGAGCCAGAGATGGCATGGAGAGATACAGCAACTAAGAACTCTAGACTCATGTAAAGAGAAAGTTTGTGTGCTGGTGGCCAGGAGGCTGATTTGCAGAATATGCCCTTTAGTTGTTTAAACAGTTATACATTCCTACGTATTTTTGTGTACATTAAAAACAAAAAACAGAGGGTACTGTCAACAGATGACGCATGGAGGGGATTGTAATCATTGCAATGAAACAAAATATGATAGGCTGAGTGAAAAACCAATGCTCTCCCATGTAAACTATCATTCAATTCACAATAAAAGCTTAAAAAAGAAAAAAGGACATTGTATCTTGCAATACAGTGCTCTATGTGATAGTATAATATTCATATACCTACAAGAAAGACCAAGGTTCTGAGTCACAGCAACCCTGTATAGGGTTTCCGGAGAGCAGCTGATGGGTTTGAACCACCAACCTTGAGGTTCAAACAGACCTTCTGTACTTCTTCTACAGTACCAACACCAGGACTCCTCATATTCTAATTTCAGATATAATTTGTAAAAACTAATCACAGGCCTTGTTTATATATTACCTCATGTACTACTAAAAAATTGAAATCTTTCAAGAAAGTGAGGTGGCACTGGAGGCACTCACTCATCTATACCAAGATATTTTGATGACAGCTATCTTGCCAACTAATTGGAAGAGATCCGTATTTGTGCCCATTCCAAAGTGAGGTGATCCAATGGAATGTGGAAATCATCGGACTATATCTTTTCTATCCCATGCCAGTAAATTATTATTAAAGGTAATACAAATATGTTTGCAAGCATATACTAACAGAGAACTTCCAGAGGATCAAGCCGGATTTAAAAGAGGACATAGAACAAGGGATATCATTGCTCATCTCTGATGGATCTTGATTGAAAGCAGAGAATACCAAAAAGATGTTTACCTGTACTTTATTGACTATGCAAAGGCTTTCAATTGTGCAGATCATTATAAGCTAAGAACTACATTGCAAAGTATGAGTATTCTGGAACACTTCATTGTGCTCATGAAAAATCTGTACATGGACCAAGAGGCAGTCGTTCGAACAGAATGTGGGAATACTGAATGGTTTAAAATTAAGAAAGGTGTGTGACAGGGATGTATTCTTTCGCCATACTTATTCAACCTGTGTGCTGAATAATCCGAGAAGATGGGTTATATGAAGAAAACTTGGCATCAAGATTGGAGGAAGACTCATTAACAACCTGCGATATGCAGATGATACAACCTTGCTTGCTGAAAGTTAAGAGAACTTAAAATATTTACTGATAAAGATAAAAGACCACAGCCTGCAGTATGGATTGCATCTCAATGTCAAGAAAACAAAAACCCTCACCACTGGACCAATAAACAACATTCTTATCAATGGAGAAAAGATTGAAGTTGCCAAGGACTTCATTCTTCTTGGATCAACTACCAACACTCATGGAAGCAGCAGTCAAGAAATCAAATGACGTATTATTACATTAGGCAAGTCTGTTGCACAAGACCTTTTT
>NW_006408653.1:526308-527437 GCF_000296735.1 Chrysochloris asiatica | reverse complement strand
ATTGCTGATGTCAGATGGATCTTGGCTGAAAGCAGAAAATACCAGACAGATGTTTACCTGTGCTTTATTGACTATGCAAAGGCTTTCAACTGTGTGGATCATAGCAAGCTATAGACAACACTGTGAAGTATGAGTATTCCTGAACACTTAATTGTGCTCATGAGGAATCTGTACATGGATCAAGATGCAGATGTTCGAACAGAGTATGGGAACACCGAATAGTTTAAAATTAAGAAAGGTGTGTGACAGGGTTGTATTCTTTCACCATACTTATTCAACCTGTATGCTGAGCAAATAATCCGAGAAGCTGGGTTATATGAAGAAAAACATGACATCAGGATTGGAGGAAGACTCATTAACAACCCGTGATATGCAGATGATACAGCCTTGCTTGCTGAAAATGAAGAGGACTTAAAATATTTACTAATGAAGATCCAAGTACCACTGGACCAATAAACAACATTCTTATCAACTGAGAAAAGACTGAAGTTGTCAAGGACTTCATTCTTCTTGAATCAACCATCAACATTCATGGAAGCAGCAGTCAAGAAATCAAATGATGTATTATTGCATTAGGCAAATCTGATGCACAAGATTTTTCTTTTGTCAAAAATTTATTGAGCATTAATTCAACAAAGATATAAGAAAGACTTTAAGCTGATATTTGTGAATGGTGAGATATTGGGAAGTTGGTACAAAAACTAATGCTGATCAAAAATAACCCTCAGGAAATAGTAGATTTACACAGACAATAATGCCTCCATTTTCCTGAGCTGCTTTTTATGAGTTTCAATTTCCAGGAAACAGGTAGAAGTATTTTGTCATGGTTACTCTTTCAATGGAGGGCATCTAGGTCCATTCATTTGGGGTTTCAAATGAATGTTGAACCTTTCTAAAAACTTTCTCCAAATGGCAATAACAAGAATACTTTTTAAAGCAGCTGACAACTCAGGAAATGAAGAGAGAGCCATTTGTTTCAAGCCTCCAAGAAACATTATGTGGAGTTGATGCTTTGAAAGCAATGAAGTCCTTTGCCACATGGGTGTTTGTTATTGCATCACTCACTCTGCATGGGAGTACAAGACCTTTAAAGTGTTGAAGAGCAAAGATATCTGTTGAGGACTAAGGT
>NW_006408653.1:520753-525242 GCF_000296735.1 Chrysochloris asiatica | reverse complement strand
TCATCTGTGCTTCTCCTCTGACTTCTTAACTTTGCAGAGTCTTTTCCTTTACAGAATGAACATGGACAAGCAGAAAGCGGCTGGATGGTCCAGACACCAGACAGGATGCCCATTTTTTATTTTAAGTCACAGCATTGTCTTAGTGTGAGGCTCCCAGCACTCACTTGGTGCTTCTGTACATAGGCTTCCCCAGGCAGTAGGATTGATACCCCCCTGTTTCCATGCAAACCTCCTGCAAGGAAATTCTATGTGAAAGGTATTTACCAGCACCTTGTCGCATTGTTGTGACATGCAGTGATCTTTTTTAAATGGCTTTGGGAAAATCCTAAAGTTATGAGCTCGTGAGTGATTTTTCTCTCTTCCTTATATTGATCTGGTCTGCTCAGTAACACACACTGTGCAATCACGTGGAAAAGGGCTTATGCTCTTCCGCTGTACTTTTAGAATGTAAACAAGTGGGTCATACACCCCAGTGTTGTAATTTTCCAGCCTGAAATCTGTTTGGCTAACCCAGCAGTATCATTTGTCCTTTTGAAATAGGGCAAAAAGTGTGTGGCAGATCTCCAGAGTGTGGAGGCAGAGACAGAAGAGGGTTCAAGAAGACATTTGAGACAACTCTAAGCATCCTTTAACAACTAAAGGGAAGACAGTGATACCATGAAACTAATCACCATCTTTTTCCTCTGTTCCAGGCTGCTCCTAAGTTTGACCCAGGAACCTTTCTCACAGGAAATTGACTGCAACAATGACGAAGTTTTTAACGCTGTGGATACTGCTCTGAGGAAGTACAACAAACAGAATCAAAGTGACAACCAGTTTATATTGTATCGCATAACCCAGATCACCATGATGGTGAGTGAACTGTGTTTGACTTTGAGGTCATTTGGGATTATGCTGCCTCAAGGCTTACATCTCGGAAAAGGCAAAACTCGGGTTGTGAAGGCAGTCTTGGGGCCACTAAAGCTGGCTATCTGAATGACCAAAGAGGAACCCTCCTCGGGAATAATGAATCAAAGGTAAATGGAATGAAAAGGAGTTCTGGTGTGGAGCTGCAGGCTAAACACTGGACTGCTAACCACAAGGTTGGTGGTTCAAACTCACCAATACTCTTTGGGAACCATATGTTGTTGTTGTTAAGTACCATCAAATCAGTTCTGACTCATAGCAACCCTGTATAAGGTTTCTGAGTAGCAGCTGGTGAACTTGAACTGTCGACCTTGCTGTTCAAATTGACTTTGCAGTCCTGCACATTAACTCGCAGTGCTACATCAGGACTCAGTTGGAAACCCTATACAGTGTGGCTATGAGTAAAAACTGACTCGACAGCACTTAACAACAACAAGCAGAAAAGGAGATTCAGGAACTCAAGCTGCAACCAGAGTAGTATCTGAGCCCCTGGGCTTGATCTAAGATACAAATAAAGGCCTCCACCCTCCGGTGGGGAGAGGCTCCTGAGGATCTAAAAGGTCTCAGAAATGAAATTTCACAGTTGAAGGCATCAAATTTAACAGCAATGACTTAGTTCATTTTTAGCATTTCCTTAGCACTGCAATGATGCACATGCAATGATTCTGGCAGGATGTGAGAGGTCAAAGAAATACAAATCTTTCAAGTGTTTGAATGAATTTCATGGTAAAGAGTTATGTGTCTGGAATAGTAAAGCTCGTTTCTTCAGTGGTTACTCTGTGGGGGATGAGGTTGGGGCTAGATGGAGGGGAAGGGGATCCAACCATTTCACAACTAGAGGATAAAAAGAAGGCACAGTGGATGTGTTTTATTAATTTTTTCCTGAAAGTAAAATGTTTCCATTTTGTTTCACAGTCTAGTGTATTCAGGTGAGGAGAGCTAAATTCCTAAATCCTAGACAAGACTAACATGACCCTCTAGCCTTTGGGGGGCTCTTATGTGACAGTTTGTTAATTTTGTCTTCAGCTATTGATTTTTGTGGCAAACGTGATGTTTTTCTCTAAAATGTCCATGTAATCTCTTCTTTATCCTTACTTCTCCCTGTGGGCACAGTCCAGGCCACTCCTCCTATTGTTTTATACACTGAAAGATTCAAAATCTGAGACCTGGAAGGAACCTCAGAGACTGTCTGTTATCTCCCAGATTCAAACAGTGTGACTCAGAGAGAGTGCAGCCCTGGGAGTAGGAACTCAGGGAGCTGGGGCTGGCACTCCTGAGCCATCCTGCCTGCTCCTGGGACCTCCTTTCTCTCATCAGCAAAAGGAGAGACTGGACATCCTGGCCTCTCAGGTTCCTTGTTGCTGCAGATTTGTCAGGCAGGAGTTTGCATCTGAAAGCTCACCTTCTAAATTAGGACAATAGCACTTTAAAACTTATAGTTACTATTTCATGACCTCCAAGGAAAAAATAAAATAAGAAACAAATACTTTTATTACAATCCTTTCATTAAGCCCATCATTCAGAGACAAATTCACTTTTTTTTCCTCAAAATTAAAAAAGGAACTCTTACCATTTTATTTTCTAATTGGAAAGGTAATATATCTTTAACTAACAAACTTCAAATAAGAGGAGGAAAGGAATATACTGTTTGTTTAAAAGACTACACAAGAAGATTTGTTTAAAGAAGAAAGGGGAAGTCTGTTGTAATCCAAACACCTAACAGATTGCTATATACCCTTCCAGATGTTTTTACATATTATATGTATCTGTTGGCATTTTGGTTGTTGTTGTTGTTGTTTTTAAGTGGGTTAATACTGTGGTTACTGCTTTGTAACCTTTAAAATATATATTTGTCAAAATATTGTGAATGTTTTTTCGCAAGGAATACAACTTTCAATACTTTTAATGAACCCTTGGCCTGACATCATTGAATCAATTTAAGATCAAATACTTATAACAACACCAGATACCACTTCAATTACATTCTTTTGGGTCAGTTGGATAAATAAAGATACGTTTGGTTGTTTGTTTTTTCAGGATGCCTCTGGCATATTTTATTCCTTCAAATATGAAGTCAAGGAGGGTGACTGTCCTGTTGACAGTGGCAAAATCTGGCAGGACTGTGACTACAAAGATGCTGCAGAAGCCGTAAGTTTCTTGAGGGACAGTTCCCACCCCTTCAGCGTTGGCCTTCCAGCCTGCCAGATGTCTGTACTGTGCAGGAAATGATTCATGCTCTGAAGCCTGCTTGTGAGGGATACACATAAACACTCAAATTGATTGTAGAGAAGCCAAATGCTAGATATCTATGTTCTTGCATAGACAGAAAAGGATGGAAAGCTACCATTTAAACATGGAGTAAGAAACCCTCTCCAAACTATGTCAGTTACTGTCAAGTCAATTCTGTGTAGAACAGAATTTTCAAACCTGTGGCTTTTTCAGAAACAGATGATCAGGTCTGTTTTCCAAGACATCTCTAGTGGGTTTGAATGCCATTCTTTTGAATAGTTGTTGTTGTTTTTATGTGCTGTGGATTCGGTTCCAACTCATAGCAACCGTGTACAGGGTTTCCGAGGCTGTATATCTTTACGGGAGCAGAACGCCTCATCTTTCTCCCGCGGAACAGCTGATAGTTTCAAACTGCTGACCTTGTGGTTCGCAGCCCGATTCGTAACCACTACGCTGAGTGCTTAACTGTTTGCACCACCCAAGGATTCTACTCCCATGCAAAGGGAACTCTAATGACCAAGCAGGACACATAGGCCACGCCCCTCACTGCTCTCATCTAGAAGGTGGGGGAAATCAACTGCTATGTCCTGCACTGTCTCCCTTTCAGGACTCTCTTCTGACTAGGAGAGTCTCTGCCATTTAGGAGAATATTTCCTGGAGAATGACAAGACAAGGCAAAATCAATGTCCAATGATAATAATTAAACAGCTACCAATGCTTGGGAGTCCCTGGCTGTTGCAAATGATTTATGGACTCAACTACTCACCAAAAGAATGAAGGCTGGAGTCCACCAAAAGATGCCTTGGAACAAATTCCTGTTGGTCTGCTTCTGAAACATCAACCCTATGGAGAACAGTTCTACTCTGACACACATGGGCTTACCATGAGTTGCAGATGACAATGCTATGAGACAGATGTGGCATTTCTCCTACAGGTGAGAAATGGGGAGTCAGAGAAGCAAAGGGACTTAAGGAGGCTAACAGCAAGTGGCAGAACTGAGACTGGATAGCATTTAGTTTGACTCTAAGGTCTCTGCTTTTTCTAATAAACTGAAATTTATTAGAAGTTTATCTGTGTGAATATTCCTAATGCACTGAAATTGAAAGGTAAATCAGGACAATTTAGCAGGCTGGTTCTGAGACAGTGTGTATTCTTTGCTGACAAAGAAATATCTCCAGGGCTTTAAATAAAGACTCAAGCTTAATTCATACTGCCTTTCCTTCAATATTTCATGAATATCGATGACATAAAATATAATCATTGGTAAGAAAACCCACACTTGCAGATAATACTCACTTGACCTGGCTTTAATGACTGGATGATCAGAGCTCAAACAGAAGTAAAAAGAAGAGGG
>NW_006408653.1:508509-520404 GCF_000296735.1 Chrysochloris asiatica | reverse complement strand
GGAGGGGAGTGATTAACTTTTCAGTCTAGGAGCGGAGGTCCCTAGGACCATCAAGGGAGAAGAGCGGAGAGCAGGATCCTACCCAGAGAAGCAGTGATGCCTGAAATGGAGGCAGAGATGATGACGTGGAGCAATGGAACAGCTGGATACTTTAGATCCAGAGAGGGAGAGCAACTGTGTACTGAAGACCTGAGGAGTAGGGGTGGGTGGGGGGAGGGCAGGATTGCAGGATATACCCTTTGGTTGGTTGATGATGCATGGAGGGGATTGTAACCATGGCAATGAGACGATGAATGATAGAATGCATGTAAAATTAATGTTCTCCCATGTAAACTATCACATAATTCACAGTAAAACATTTAAGAAAAAAAAATATATATATATAATCATTAGGCTACCAAAACATTCATTCTTAAGTCTCAAAACTATTAGAAAAATCTTCACACATTTAAAAGAACAATTGTCATGCTGTAGGATAAGCACTGGACTGTGAACCACAAGATCAATGGTTCAAACTCACCAGCCACTTGTCAGAAACCCTCTGCCGGGTAATACGAGTCGGCACCAACTCGACAGTACTTAACAACGTTTATTGGATCTAGTGAACTTTCTCACCTAAAAGATAATGATAAATTGTCTCTTTCTCTTTTTCCCTCCTTTTTAGGCCACAGGAGAATGCACAGCAACAGTGAAGAAAGGGAATAAAAAATTCATCCTTGCTACTCAGTCCTGCCAGATTACTCCAGGTAGCCAAGATCTGTGGTAGAAATACAGCCATGGGGGAACATTAACCATTTCTGGTTTTGTTCTTTTTGGACTCCTAGTGTGGCACTATAGAATCAGCACTGGACCTCGAACCACAAGGTTGGCAGTTCAAACCCACAGGCTGCTCCTTGGAAATCCTGTATAGGGTTGCTATAAGTCAGAACTAACTTGACAGCACCTAACAACAAAGAACAACCTAGGCCAGGTCCCGCCCCCTACTGGTGGACAGAAGCAGCAATGGCAGTTGCAGCATTTGAGGGATGGGGATGGGGAGTTGCTGTGAGTCGGAACTGACTCAATAGCACTTAACAACAACAAAAAAAACAGCAAGTAGAATGTGTTAGTAATCCAGAGGTTGTTGTTGTTATCAGGTGCCATCGAGTCGGAACCGACTCATAGCGACCCCATGCACAGCAGAACGAAACAATGTCTGATCCTGGGCCAACCTCACTACCGCCGCCACATTTGACGCCATCAATGATGTCACCTGGCTGATCCATCTCGTTGGGGGTCTTCCTCTTTTTCTCTGACCCTCCACCTTACCCAGCATGACATCCTTCTCCAGCGACTGTCCTCTCCGGACAATGTGTCCAAAGTATGAGAGAAGAAGCCTAGCCATCTTGGCCTCCAAGGAGCACTCTGGTTGCACTTCTTCCAAAACAGATTTATTGGTTCTTTTGGCAGTCCATGGCACTTTCAGTATTCTCCTCCAACAGAGGTACAATAATAGAAATACCCAAGTGGGTGATTTTAAGAAAGAAATTTATATTCTTACAATTTAGGAGGCTAGGGGTGTGAAATCAGAGCACCAGCTCTAGGGAGTCTCCCTTTCTGTCAGCTCTGGGGAAAGTCCTTGTTCCTTGGTGATCTCCTTGTGGAACCACATCTATCTCTTCCCAGCTGCACTTTTTAGTTGCTTGCTCTTTACAAACAGATTCATGCAGATTGTTGTTGTTGTTATTAAGTACCATGGAATCGGTTCTAATTCATAGTGACCCTGCACAGGATTTTTGAGGCTGTAAATCTTTATGGGAGCAGAAAGCCTCATCTTTCTCCAGTGGAACAGCTGGTAGTTTCAAACAGCTGATTTGTAACCACTACTTATAATACTGTTGTTGTTGTTGTTAAGTGCCGTCGAGTCGGTTCCGACCCATAGCGACCCTGTACAGGGTTTCCGAGGGTGTAAATCCTTACGGGAGTAGAAAGCCTCATCTTTCTCCCGCGGAGCGGCTGGTAGTTTTGAACCACTGACCTTAAGGTTCGCAGCCCGATTTGTAACCACTACGCTACCAGAGCTAGAGCTCCTTTAATGCAGATTAGCTTTTTTATATCTCAAAAGAGATTGATTTAAGACATACCCAATACACACAAGGTCAACAGTTCAAACCCACCAGCTGCTCCTTGGAAACCCTATACAGGGCTGATATGAGTTGAACCCACTCAATGGCATTTAACAACAACAATATATTAACCTAACAAAGAAAACTCATTCTTAAATGGGATTATAGCTACAGGTATAGTTGGATTTGCAAAACATATGACCATGTATTTTTGGAGACAAGATTCATCACATGCATTTTCCTGACGAGGGGCCCAATAAATTTTATTAGATTCCATGACACTTGGAATACAGGTTAGGTTCAGGCTGAAAAAAACAGCATCCTTGGTACCTACTGTAATTCAGTTCAACTGCCCCTCCCTGCAGCATACTCATGTTCTAGTAATATGTGATTGTGTCCTATGCATGCCCTTGTATGCACACATCCCATGTCTCTTCACCTCAAGTCCTCCTGCTTTCTCGGGAGCCTTGGAAGACAAGCTTGGCAATCTGCTTCCTAAAAGTCACACCCTTGAAACCGTCTTGGAGCACGTCTACTCTGCACACAGGAGGTTGCTATGAGTTAGAAGCAACTAGATGGCTACTAAAAACAAACAGTGAATGATAATGTTAGTTCACCTCTGAGGTGTCTGTGGGTGGTGCAAATGGTTAAGAGCTTAGCTACTAACCAAAAGGCTAGCCATTCAAACCCACCAGAGGCACCTCAGAATAAAGGCCTGATGATCTGCTTTCCAAAGATCACAGCCTTGAAAACCCAATGGAGCACAGTTTTACTCTGTTCATGTAGGGTGGCCATGAGCAACATGGAATCAACAGCAACTGCTTTGCTGTTTCTTTTGCTTTTTAAACCCTCTGACTGGGAAGCAGTTGTGCATTCTCTTTTTTCCTAATTACATGGTAGGATTTACTGGAAAGCCTATTTATCAAGAACTTCTAAAGTGCCTTGTTTGTAAAAGGCAATATATCTGCATGCTGGGAAATAAAGATTGGTTTGAGTTTTTAATTTGTTCTTTTTGCCAACTCTTTGTTAAGCGGAAGGCCCTGTGGTGACAGCCAAGTACAACTGCCTGGGCTGTTTCTACCCAATATCAACCAAGAACCCTCTGCTGGAACCTATTCTGAAACACACCATTCAGCACTTTAATAACAATACTGCGCACGCCTACCTCTTTACCCTTCAGGAAGTAAAGTCGGCTCAAAAACAGGTTTGTTCCTTGATCTTTCATTCATGCATTGTAGTTAAAACTTGTTTAATCTTGATGTTTAGGGCCTCGCTAACTACAATAACTAATCTACAGAAGGAAAATATATTATTTCATTACTGGTGTTAAGGTCTTCTGTGTTTTGGTTTTTATAGCTAGCACAGAAGACAAAGGACTTTCTATTTACTCAATGTGATTACTCAATGTAAAGGAAAAAATGGTTAATCTTTCCAATATTTGCTTTGATATTTGTACAGCATGAATGAGTCATAAGCATTAAGTGTTTTTCCTAGAAACAAGCAAACAAAAAAATCATTGACTCTAAAATATTCAGAAAACTGTGTCATCATTTATCATGAGTTAAACAGGACTCCAAAATGTTTAAATGTATCTAACAAGGTTGGCAGGGCTTCCTGGGTACCCTTTAATTTATAATTTCAATGAGTCCTGGTATGGCACTATAGGACAAGCTCTGGACTGCTTACCACAGGTTGACACAGTTCAAGCCCACCAATTGTTTTTCAGAAACCCTATACAGTGTTGCTAAGAGCAGAAATGACTCGGTGGTACTTAAAACAAAAACAGTATGTAATCAAACCATCACTCATCTGTCAGCTTGTTGTATGTAGTGGCTTTGTGTTGCTGTGATGTTGGAAGGTATCTGTTATCAGTATTTCAGGTATCAGCAGGGTTACTGTCATGAACTGAATTGTGCCCAATGAAAATACATGTTATCATGAGTGGGCCATGATTATCAGTGGTTTTCCATTTATGTGATGATATAATCATCTCCCATGATGTGATCTGATGTGCTCAACCAATCAGTTGTAAGGGATCAGGGTGGGATACAACACATGAACTTAGGTCATAACCCTGGTCCAATATAAAGGGAGTTTCCCTGGGGTGTGGTCTAACTCAAAATGAGAAGAAACAGCTACAAATATCCATTAATAATCAGAAGGTAGAATGTGCAAAACATTAATCTAGGAAAACTGGAAATCATCAAAATTGAAATGGAATGCATACATATTGATGTCCTAGGTATCAGTGGGCTGAACTGGACTGCCATTGGCCATTCTAAATCAGATATCCTGGGAATGACAAATTAAAGAGGAATGGCATTGCATTCACTGTCAAAAAGAACATGTCATGATCTGTCCTGAAGTCCAATGCTGTCTGTGAAGGACAATGAAGACCAGTTAATATGACTATGACTCAAATTTATGTACCAACCACTAATGCCAAAGACGTAGAAATTGAAGTTTTCTCCAACTTCTAAAGTCTGAAATTCATTAAGCTTGCAATCAAGATACATTGATAATGGCAATTATAATGTGACTGTATGATAAGCATTGGACTGTCAACCACGATGTGCTTCATATGATAATTTTGGACTTGCAACCACAAGGTCAGTGGTTAGAGCCCACAGCTGCTCCTCAGGAGAAAGATGAGACTTTGTGCTCTCACAAAAGATACAGCCACAGAAATGCTATACAGGGTCGCTATTAGTCGGAACTGACTTGGCCGCACCTAACAACAATGGCATAATGTGAAAGTTGGAAACAAAAAAGGATCAATAGTTGAAAAATATGGCCTTGGTAATAGGAATGATGCCAGGGATCACACGATAGAATTTTGAAAGACCAACTAGTTATTCATTGCAAATACCGTTTTCAACAATAGAAAGAGTGAATATACATGTGGACCTCATAGGATGAGATACATCACCTACATCTGTATGCTGATCTTCTGAGCTGGACTATATAATTCAAGAAACTGGATTCTATGTAGAATAACATGGCATCAGAATTGGAGGAAGGCTCATTAACAACCTATGATATGCAGATGGCATAACCTGGCTAGCTGGAAGTGAAAAGAACTTGAAGCACTTAACTGATGAAGATCAAAGACTACAGCCTTCAGTATAGATTACATCTCAATGTAAACAAAACAAAAGTCTTAACAATTGGACCAATAAATCACATCATGATAAGCAGAAAAAATTGAAGTTGTCAAGGATTTCATTTTACTTGAATTCATAATGCAAGCAACAATCAAGAAATCAAAGGATGCCTTGCATTGGATAAATCTAATGCAAGTGACCTCTTTAAAATATTACAGAGCAAGGATGTCACCTTGAGGACTAACTTGTGACTGACAAAGCAATGGTATTTTCAATCACCTCATGTGAAAGCTGGACAGTGGATAAGGAAGGCCAGAGAAGAACTGATGCCTTTGAATTGCGGTGTTGGTGAAGAATATTGACTATACTGTGGACTGCCTGAAGAATGAGCACATTTGTGTTCAATACAGCCAGATTCCTCCTTACAAGCAAGGAGGGTGAAACTTCATCTCATGTACTTTAGACTTGTTATCAGGAGAGACCAGTCTCTTGAGAAGAACATCATGCTTAGTAAAGTAGAGACAGGGACAGAGATAAAGAAGATCCACAACAAGAAGGACTGACACAATGGCTACAACAATTGGCACAAACATGTCAATGGTTGTGTGGATGGCACACGAGTGGGCAGTGTTTCCTTCTGTTTTATATAGAGTTGCTGTGAATCAGAAACAACCCAATGGCACCTAACAATAACAGCAATGTCATCAAACAAGGAGGTCCTTGGTCATCCAAATGATTAAATGCCAAGTGGAAGGTTGGCAGTTCAAACTCATCCAGAAGTGCCTTAGAGGGCAGGTCTGACAATCTGCTTCTGAAAGATCACAGTCTTGAAAGCTTCCTGGAGTGCAATTCCATTCTGCACTCATAGGGCCGCCATCAGACAACAATGTAAATACCTTTAAGTCTAGTCCTTTCATTGGCTCAGTTTACCAAGTCCTTACTAATGGTTGACTGGGCCCATTATATTTTATATTTATATATTTTATATTTTAGCCTTTAATTTTATGTGATTCACTTTGATTAGTAACTTTCCCTGCATTTAATAGACCTTCTGATTTACTTTTCTTCATGATATATGTTCTATTCAATTAGCATCATATATCACTCTCAGGGTGGGCACAACCTGGTATAAAACAGATGAAATTTCACTCCTTGGCAATTTGGAAACTCAAAGACCCACCAGTAAAGGCCACTTCATCTCCAAAATTTTCTTAATCCATCCAGAAGAGCAGTACCAATATTTTTTTTAAAAACTCAATAGAATATATTTTCTCTCCAGCCTGGCAGAGGACAAGTGGCTAGGTCTCACTTAGGGAAGTACAATAACTGTATCTATGTATTTCTTTTCATTTCAGATGTACTGGATGTGTGTGTGTATGTGTGTGTGTGTGTGTTAAGGACTACGAGAGTTTCAAAATGTTCCATATGAATTTGGTAATGACTTTTATCAAGTATTAATAATTATTACTGTTGTAGCATAATACATTAATTAATATATTATTAATATTTATATAATTATATCATAATATATAATATTACATAAAAATATTAGAACACTACTTGCCAGATAGTAAGCTTCTTATATCAGGGTCATTTATATCTCACTGTGAATAATGTTTAAACTCCCTTTAATAATCAATCCAAAAATTGTTTTAGGTGATGGCTGGATGGAACTTTGCAATTTCCTACACAATTGTGCAAACTAACTGTTCTAAGAAGAATGTTCAATTCTTAACTTCTGACTGCAAGTCTCTGTTGAATGGTGTAAGTATGCAAAAACCTAATCATTAAGTTCCTAGTATTTTGTTTACAGTATTTACAGGTGTGGAAACAAACTATCAAGTTGTATGGGAAGACTTCATCACTAAAATTTAAGATGACATTCAGCAATTCTTATTCACATTCACTACAGAACCCTAAAGTTCAAGTTATGATTCAGGTTGTATTACCTGCCTATCAAAGGATACACACATCTTGCAATAATACAGATTTACAGAGGAGAACTAGGGAATAGGAATACCCTGGGTGGTGCAAACGGTTTACATGCTCAGCACTAACCAAAGGGTTGGAGGTTTGAATCCACGAGAGATATCTTGAAAGAAAGGCCTATCCGTTTACTCCCCCCTCCCTACCCCCCCAAAAAAAGCATTAAAAATCCTATCTATGGAATACAGTTCTACTCTACACACATGAGGTCACCATGTGAAAGAGTAAAGTGGACAGGAATTGGTTGATTGGTGGAATAGCCTGTGAAATGAAAAGTTAGTAGTTTGAATGAAAATGAAAAAATAGTTAAGGTTTTGTTATATCTTCACACTTTCTTATCTCCTCTTTCTCGTGTGCTAAATAGCCTTATGGGGTTCCTTAGCTCTAACCCTAGATACGTAAGTTAATTCTGACATATAGCAACCTTATTTGATAGAACAAGGCTATAATCTTTATTGGAGTCCTAGTGTGGTACTGTAGGATAAGCACTGGACCGCAAGTTTGGCTTGACCAAAAGGTTCAAACTCACCAGCTGCTCCTCTGAAGTCCTGTACAGGGTCACTATGTTGAGAACTGACTCAATGACACTTAACAACAACAACAACAATCATTATAGTAGCAGATTGTCACATTTTTCTTCCACAGAATGGTAAGGGAGTTTGAGCGACTAACCTTTCAGTAGCAGTCTTTACTCAGGACAATTCCTCACTTCAAACTTTTTTCTTCTTACTTTCCCTACCTTTGTTTTTGTTTTGTTTTAAAAGTTATTATTGTGAATTGAGTGAAGATTTACAGAACAGAACATCAGTCCCACATTCAACATATTATACATTTTGTGTCATTACAATGATTGCAATCCACTCCTTGTACCATCAATTAGCAGAATTTTAGCTCTATTCACTATATTTTGTTTCCTTCTCTCCCACCCCCTGCTTGCCTTAAACCACCACAGAATGTTTCATTTAGCAAGAAAACCTTTTCTTAACTTTTTACAACAGTGGTTTCATGCAATATTTGTCCTTTCATGATTTACTAATTTTACTCAGCATAATGTCCTCCAGGTTCATCCATGTTATAAGGTGTTTTGCAGATTCTTTTTATTTTTCAGCATTGCATAATATTTCATTGTGTGTGTGTACCAAAGTTTGCTTAATTATTCTTCTGTTCATGGGCATTCAGGCTGTCACCGTCTTTTTGCTGTTGTGAGTAGTGCTGCAATGAACATGGGTGTGCGTACATCTATTTGTGTCACAGCTTATATTTCTTTTTCAAAACAACTTTTTTTTTTTTTTAACTTTTTATAACATTGGTCTTATACAATGTGTGTCCTTTTGTTTGACTAATTTCACTCAACATAATGTCCTCCAGGTTCAACCATGTTGTGAGGTGTTTCACAGATTCATCACTGTTCTTCAGTGTTTTGTAGTTATGGAGTCCTGGTGTGGCATTATGGGTTAATGCACTGGACTGCAAAGTTGGTTTGAACCATAAAGTCAGTGGTTCAAGTTCACAGCTGCTCCTCAGAAACCATATACAGGAACTCACTTGATAGCACTTAACAACATTGTGTGTGTGTACCAAAGTTTGTCTAACCATTCTTCTGTTAATGGGCATTTCGACTGTTTCCATCTTTTTTATGTCTCTTGTAGACAGCTTATTGAAGGATCCTGTTTTCGTATCCATTCTGCTGTCTCTTGACTGGTGCATTTAATCCATTTATAGTCAGTGTAATTATCAATTGGTATGGTTTGATTGCTGTCATTTTCTGTGTCTTTTTATTGTTGTTGTTGTAATGCTGGATTTTTTTGTTCCATATAAATTTCCTTGCTGAGTTCATTTTGTCTGGAGGGTTTCTTTTCATTTTCATTTCTGTTGTATTAATGTTTACTAAATCTTTATTTTCCTCTTCTTTTTATTTTGATATGCAGGTGTATTATTTTTCTTCAAGTTTAACCTGTAATTTATTAATGTTTTTACTGATTAAAACAGTCTGTTTCATCTTGAAATCTACTTGACTTCCTTGCCATTTGGAAGTTCTATATCTACTGTAGTCCTTCTTTTTGCTTTGAGATGATGGCTTTATTATATATTGTTATCTTTGGTTCCCTATTTTCGATTTTGTAGTTTGTTTTATTTTAAATATTTCTCTATCTGGATTGAGTTCTGTCTGGGTGGTATTGTTATGTATGGTAATCACAGATTGATATCTGATGTTGTTGGTTCTCAGTCCAAGGAATACCCATTATTTTTTTGTAAATTGGTCTTGTTATTACAAATTCCTTTAAATTCTGTTTATCAGGAAATGTCCTAATTGCACCATCATATTTGAAGGACACCTTCACTGGTTATATGATGCTTGGTTGGCAATTATTTTCTTTCAGTTTTCTGTGTCTATCATCCCAATTCCTTATTGCTTGCATGGTTTCTGCTGAGAAATCAGAGCTTAGTCTTATTGATTCTCCTTTGTAGGTAACATTTTGTTTTTCCCAGGTTGCCCTTAATTATGTTGAGGAGTTTTTCCTTCTATTCCTAATTTTGTTTAGTGTTTTTATCAGCAATGAGTATTGGATTTTCCAATACTCATTAAAATAATCCTGAAAGATGAGAAAACTGGCATACAAGAAGTTGAACAAGTTCCAAACAGGATAGATCACAAAAAAAAAATCACCAAGACAAACCATTATTAAATGTTCCAAAATCAAAGACAACAAAAGAATCCTGAGATTTTGGTTTGTTGACTGAACCAAAGTTTTGCTAAAATGATGTATCTCAAAGAGGCAGTGATTAGTGAGTATTAAGGCATGATACCTTCCAGGAATATTTGCATTTAGCACAAGAGTATACTTTAAGGGCAGATCGCTACAATGCCCTTTAACAATTCTGCTGCTAAAATTCTATTTTATGGCATGGGGAGGAGAGAAATCCACATAGCAAGATGTAATTTCAATAATGTTATTAATTAAAATAACTTACATGAGTATTTAACCACTATATTTTCATATATATTAGTGCTGTATGGGTTGAATTTATTGTCTTCTATATCCTTTGCCTTATTTCTCTTTGGGATAAAACTTACTGATTTGTAAAATGCTAGTTACATAGTTAAGATATCAATTCTTGGTTATATTTGCTGCAAATATATTTTCTAATTTTTTATATTTTAATTTGGACTATGATATTTCTGACTTATAAATTGGTTGTGCTTATAGGTGAGCAAATTTATCCATATTTTTCTTTTGAATTCTTCTACCACTTGTTCAGCAGTCATCTTATTTTTTTCCCATTTTTTCTATAGTCAATATTTTAATATAACTTTCCAATCTACCTAGAATTAATTTTGTTGTATCCTGTGTTATCAAACTGATTTTTTCAAGAAAATAATCAGATATCTCAACATTCTTCCCTGCTACATAAATTGTAACTCCACCTTTGTCTCATAATACTTCTTACAAATTCTAAAATCTGTTCCCTTTTACTACAAGTACCACCATGTTTTAGTAATAATAATTTTATAATAATTAAAAATATATGACTTATTAGTCTAGTGTTTATATCTTCTAAACAAATCTTAGAATGCTTTTACAAGGCAAACTTACACTGTCACATTGTTTGGAATTTCAAGTTTTCTTTTATATTTCTAACATTGAATGCTTTTCTTTATGTATACACATTTATCACTGAAGTTATTCCTGTTGTGCTTTTCTGTTTTGATTGTTGCTATTAGGGTTGAATTTCATTGTTTCTCTTTTTATTTTAGTGTCTTTAATGTTACTACTATTAAAATGTTTAAATCTATCATTTTTACAGCTTTACTTGATATCCAATACCTTTAGTGAACTTTCTGATCAATTCTGCCAGGTTTCTATTGATTCTATTCATTTTACGAGGCATGTAGCATGCAGGACAGGGCAGCATTTGAGTCAGAACTGACTTGATGGCACATAACAACAAAAACAACAATTCTTTTAAATGCATTTAGATTCTATTCCTAGTTTATCTAAGAATTGTACTTCTCCATTTATAAGAGTGATCTACAGTTTTCTGGATGCTATCTTCTCCAATTTTGGTACCAGATTAAAATTTTATAAAATTAGTTGGTAGCTCACCACTATTTTTCTATAATTAGAAACAAGATATGGAAATGGTGTTTCTTTAATTAAGAAAATAATTTACCTATAAAACTGCATAGGCTAATTGGAGGCAAGAAAGGGAATGAAAGTTGAGAGTAATAACATTCTCTTTTCCTACTTTAGACATATTTCCATTCATGCTTTGTTGTTGTTGTTGAGTCAATATGGTCATTTATGGTGATGGTAGTGGTGGTGGTGTGCTGTGCAGTTGGTTCCACCTCATAGTGACCCTAAACTGCACTTGTGGATCTCTAAGATTATTGAAATAAACACCTAGTTTTGTGTGTGTGGGGGGGTGTTTGTCATGTTTTATTTTTTATTTTATTTTATTGCTTGTTTTAGTTTGTATTTTGTTCTCTTTTTAAAAGTATATACCACTGAAGGCTGCTCCAGCAATAGTTTGTGAAATTCTCAATTTTGTTGTTTTGATTTTCATTGTTTCCTTTAGCCAAGGAAGACCCCAACTAATTAGGGAGATATGTTTATATTTCCAAGACACCATGGTGGCAAAATGATCAGGTGCTTGGCTGCTAACAGAAAGGTCGGCAGTTTGAACTCATTAGCTACTCT
>NW_006408653.1:489699-508364 GCF_000296735.1 Chrysochloris asiatica | reverse complement strand
ACAGCACCTCACCAGGATTCCTTGGAAATCCTATGGGTGCCGTTCTACTCTGTCCTGTAGCGTTGTTAGGAGTCAGAAAGGACTTGACAGTAATGGGTTTATTAAAACTTTAAAATAAATCTTTATCGTTAAAGTCTCCTCTGGCCTTAATTATTTTTATCCATTTAGTCTGAATATCCATAAAGATCAAAAAGAAAAAAGATGAAAGGAGATTATAGATTTCTAATTGTATATAGTTTTCCCATCACATTTCTTTCTATACATTTCCAGTCATATATCTAATATTTTATATTTCGATTCCAAGCCTTACAGACAATATCTTTTTTAAAAATTAAAGCTATTATTACCAGTCTTATGTTTTTGTTACCTTGAATTTTTCTTCACACAATATTAATAGCACTCTGGTATCTTTTTATGGTTCATAATCACTTTATAGAGGTCTGCCTGTCTTTTATTTTTAAGCTTTCTTTCTTTTCTCTTATGCAATGATTTGGAAAGTACATATATATTTTTAATCTTACTAGTTGTTTGTTTTTAAAGCTTCTCAAAAACATTGTTTCATCATGTGCTTATTTTTAAAAACTAGGATACCGGTCAATGTACAGATTCTGTGAACATGAATATTCAGGAAATAATTACTTCCGTTGAGCAGAAGTGTGACGTCTATCCAGGTACCCATACATGCTTGTCTCTGATAGCTGGCTAGGTCTCTTTTATGTGAATTGTGTTTTGCCTGCCATGGTACATCACAAAGTGTATATAACCTAAGACCTTCCAGTGAACATGTCCATCGATAGTACTCCTCGAGTGACCATAAAGGAATATGGTAACAAAGGGAAATATGTTTTCTCTGGGCAAAGCTGGCCTCAGAGTGCAATGCCAGCTGGCCATCCTGTGTGAAGATGTGTCTCAGTCAGAAGCTATAATTTGGGAGACCTGTACCTCATTTTCAAGCACTCAGAATAAAATCTTTTCAACTAAAACATCCCACCCCCCGTATATGATAATGAGGGGCAGGAGGAGATAGTTTGAGTTTATGGCCAAGTCAGTATTTCTTATAACAAGAATTGGCTTGTCTCCTATTTGGAAGATAGTCGTGTATGTTGTACATTGAGAAGCATTCCTGACACTGGCTGCTCATCAGGGCCATAGGGCTTAGACTATTCCCCATATTAGAAAGTCAGTCCTCTAAGTTAAACATTGCTCTGTACACATTTCCACCCCAAATGCAAATACTCAGAAGTGTGGCAGGACTGAGTCCCTAACAGCTTCCACCTGAACACCATTTCCTAACCCCACTGGGCTCTGAGGACAGGAGGAAAGAGGAAACAGGAAGGCAGAGGTCAGCCAGACAACCATCTCCCACTCGTTAGTTTTCCCTCTAAAATCAGGGAAGCTGTGGTATGTACAGGAGCTGTGCTAGGCTATGCTGCTCTGTCAATACACACACTAACTTCAAATCTGAATCTTTTAACAGCTGAATTTGCACTGCCACCTTCCAGCAATTGCCGTGGATGCCCCAGGGAGATAAGTGTCAACAGCCCTGAGCTGCAGGAGGCTTTAAATCATTCCATCACAAAGCTTAATGAGGAGCATAACGGAATGTTCTATTTCAAGATTGAGCGTGTGAAAAAAGCAACAGCACAGGTGTGTACATCACATTACTAAATAGAGATACTGTTCTGAGCAATTGCTGACTTAGTTTGCCACGGGTCTAGGCTCAATATTGATAGACAGCAAGCCGTATTCCTTTCCGGTCACTAGTGGAGTAGTCTTGATGGACATGTTCACTGGAAGGTCTGTAGGTTACATACAGTTTGTGACGTACCAGGGGAGGCAAAACACAATTGAATTCCAAGTCCCACCCTCACAGCATACTTGATATGGGATCTTAAGCAGGTCATTTAAAACATTCTCAGAAGTTTCTGTTTGTAGAGGAACAAACAAGATAATGTGTGTGAAATCCCTTTTCAACCTCTAAGATGCTATATAAATACTGTTGTTGTTGTTGGGTGCCATTGAGTTGGTTCTGACTAACTGTGACCCCATTTACAACAGAACAAAACACTGCCCAGTCCTATGCCATCCTCACAATTGTTGTTATGTCTGAGCCCTTGGTTGTAACCACTGTATGAATCCATTTCATGGGGGTCTTCCTCTTTTTCTCTGACCCTCTACTTTACCAAGCATCATGTCCTTCTCCAGGAACTGGTCCCTCCTAATAACATATCCAAAGTTGGTGATAAGAAGTCTCACTACCCTTGCTTCCAAGGAGCATTTTGGACTCCTGGTGTGGCACTGTAGGATCAATACTGGACTGTGAACCATAAGTTTGGCAGTTCAAACCTACCAACTGCTCCCTGGGTCACTGTGAGTCAGAACTGACTTGACGGCACTTAACAACAAGAAGGACCATTCTGCCTATATTTCTCCTGAGACAAATTTGTTCATTCTTCTGGTAGTCCATGGTATAATATCTAATATTCTTCACCAATACCATAATTTAAAGATATCAATCGTTCTTCATTCTTCCTTATTGTCCAGCTGTCATATCACATGAGGTGATTAAAAATGCCATGGCTTGGGTCAAGCACAATTTAGTGACATTTTTGCTTTTTAAACGCTAACAGCTATTACATACTGTTGTTAAGTGCTATTGAGTCAGTTCTGGCTCCTAACAACCCTGTATAGGATTTCTGAGGAGCAACTGGAAGGTTTGACCCTACCTCACACACCCCTCAACCTTATGGTTAGCAGTCTACTATGGCTCTGTGGGTTAATGCGTTGGACTGCAAAGTCGTTTAAACCGCAAGGTCAGTGGTTCAAGCTCACCAGTCACTCCTCAGAAACCCTATACAGGATCACTATAAGCCGGAGCCAACTCAGTGGTAATTAGCAACAACAATGTATCTTATAGTTCCATACCAGGACTTCTACTTAGTATAATTCAGAGTTAGGTAAAGCAAGATTCAGTCTTTGCTGTTTCAGACTTATTTCTTATTATATTATCCCCTAATACCTTTAGTTGTTGTTGTTGCTGTTTTAGTGCCCTTGAATTGGGTTTCTGAGGAGGGGCTGGTGGATTTGAACCTCTGAACTTGCAACTCAAACCGGCCTTGTGCTTCAGTGCTCATTCTATTGTGTCACACCAGGACTCCATACATCTTGGGCTGAACCACTCTAATTAGTCTATCATTGAACCTGACTCTCTTCATATTTTCTTACCCCCATATCATTTCTCCCACTGTTTCTTCTGCTTGGGTGCCCTCCCCGCCTTTAAATGTTCCTATAAGCTCAGGGGGTTCCAAGAAGCCCCTGAAATGTTATGCTTAATAATTTGTTAAAAGTACAGAACTCACTGAAAGCTGTCATACTCATGGTAATAGTTTATTATAGTAAAAGGATAATTCAGAGACTTATGGGTCCAAGTGAGCTTCCAGTTGACACTTCCTAGTGAAGTCACTGATAGCATTGAACTCCCAGCAACACTGTGTGGTGATTGTTGTTGTTTAGTGCCATCGAGTTGGTTCCACCTCATAGAGATACTTTGTGTGGCACCAAGTCTTAGGCAAGCTTCCCTGGCTGCCAATAGTCCACGCATATTGTGTGGCAATAGGCTTGTCTTTCCTTTTGCCCTGCTGTAATGACATAGGATAAACACTCGCCCGCAAGGTTGGTTTAAACCGCAAGGTCAGTGGTTCAAATTCACCAGGTGCCCCTCAGAAACACTATACAGGGTCGCTATGAGTCAGAACCAACTCGACGGCACTTAACAATATCCCACCCTTAGGAGGCCTGAAATGACACACTGGGATAAAGCACTGGACCATAGGAATCCCTATGCAGGGTCACTATGACTCTGTAAGTGACTTATCCTGGTGTGGCACTGTAGGATAAGCACTTAACCTCAAGGTCAGGTTGAACAGCACTTTATAGCAACAACAACATCCCACCTTTAATCCTGTTATTGATTTATCAGATCAAACCACTTCATGAAGGATCATCACGTAACTACCAAACCACCTAGAATCATGTCCAAGCCAAGCTGACATGTATTTTGAGGGGACATAATTCAATTATGATAGGACTCCATCACTTTGACATAGCTGACTGTCTGTGTGGTCAAGCTGACCTTGGTCAAGCTGACCTAAAGCCTCCACTGTAAATCAGTACTATTGTTATTCAGTGTGGCTCAAAGCCTCCAGCTAAATAAACACACTGCTATTGGTCAGGACATTCCAAGCAAGTATTGATTACCTCCTAGTAGCTTAGTGGTTAAAAGTTGGTTACAAGTTGGGCTGCTAACCTCAAAGATGAGGTTTTCTATTCCCATAAAGATTTACAGTCTCAGACACCCTATGCAGGGTCGCTATGAATCAGAACAGACTCCATGGTATAGCACCACCACCCCAAGACAAAGGTCAGACTCTCTCTGGGCAAGGTTAATTCTTTGCCACAAAGTGCCTTCTACAAATTTATCTTTATTTCTACACCATATCAATAGAGAATAACTACTTACCTGATCTAAGGCTCAGAGAACCCAGTTCTACTATAGCAGCGATCACTTACTTTTGGGTGACCCCAGGAAGTGATTCAAATTCAGCCTTTGTGATTCCAGCTGCAAAATGAGTGGCCATAGTACAAGAACCCAAATCCCTAGTCTATAATCCATGTATTCAAAGGCAGCCTCCTATTCTAGAGCTTTAAAATTTACTTCCCCACATACAAGAACAGCATTCCAAATAGCAAGCCAACATGATCTTTATCATCTTATGGAATTTTTTTAAACTTCCTAAAAATTTTTGTACCAACTGTGCTGTCTAGTGTTTTATCCCACAGTACCACACCAGGACTCACTCCATAGCACTACACTTGTTGTTGTTGTTGTTAAGTGCCATCGAGTCGGTTCCGACCCATAGCGACCCTGTAACAGGGTTTCCAAGGGTGTAAATCTTTACGGGAGTAGAAAGCCTTATCTTTCTCCCGCGGAGCGGCTGGTAGTTTTGAACCGCTGACCTTATGGTTCACAGCCCGATTCGTAACCACTACGCTACCAGAGCTCCTTATAGCACCACACTAGGGGGCTAGATAAAGTAGAAATAGCCCAGAACTCCTCCCTGTATCGCAAGGCAGAGGCTGCTGTTGTAGAGAGAACCATTCATTCTCAACCATGAGTATTTCTCTTAGCAGTCACAGTACTCCCTGTAAATGAACTAATCAACGTGCTTGTACACTTGGTTATACAAGTAAGGGAAGGATGCCAAGGAAGCACCCATAGGTAGTGTTGTGAATTGAAGGGAATTGATAGTCTTTCAGTTGCTAAATCATTCTGAAATATTGGCAGAATTTCAAACATAAATTTAAAAGATGAATCTTTACTGAATTTAGGATTTTAAGAGAGAACTTTGGCTTCTCAGACAAAGTCTCTCGAAACAATATTGGCAAAAGCAGCCAATTTACTGGAAATCAACTTACCAAAGGACAAGCCCAATTTCCAAATGCCCCATTTGCTGAATTGCTGAAAATTGATTTTATTGTGTTGGTATTGTTGGCTTTGCCAATCTCATTTGGAAGACTATCCATAACAAATTGGTTTCACATTTCAGATGCATAAATCTCCCATTTTCACATGCAAATGACTGCAATTGTGTTAATATGCAGTTACCTTTGTCTTGCCCTTTGCCTTCTTTTCTGTCGCCTTTGCTGTCTATTGCTGCCCTGACTTGGCTCTGGTGGATAATGTCAAGGATCTGTGTACACAGTCAGGAATTGTTTTTTGTTTTTGTTTTTTTAGACAAAGTAAGTCCTAGAAGGGAGTCCTGGTGTGGCGATGTAATTGATAAGCACTGCACTGTAAAGTCAGTTGGTGTGGAGCTGTAGGATAAGCATTCGATTGCTAACAGCAAGGTTGGCCCTTTGAATCTACCAACCGCTCTTTGGAAATCCTAAGCAGCAAGGGTGGGGAAACTTTTAATCTGCCAAGGATCATTTGGATATTTTTAACATCATTTGTGGGCTATATAAAATTATCAACTTGAAAATTAGCCTGCTATAGTTGACCAAACATTTAATTAACTCACCCCTAATGTCCTGGTGTGGCGCTGTGGGTTAATGCGCCAGACTGCAAAGCTGTTTGAATTGCAAGGTCGGTGGTTCAAGCTTACCAGCTGCTCCTCAGAAACCATATACAGGGTTGCTATGGGTCAGAATCGACTCAACGGCACTTAACAACAACAATGTGATGGAGTTCTGGTGTGGTGCTGTGGGTTAATGTGTTGGACTGCAAGGTTGGCTTGAACCACAAGGTCAGTGGTTCAAAATCACAGCTTCTCCTTGGAAACCCTATATGAGTCTCTATGAGTCAACACCAACTGGACAGCACTTAATAACAATAACAATTTGATGGCTGGAACTACGGTTGCCTTGGCAGGGCCAGACCAAATGTGTCATTGTGTGGCTCCCTAGGATAAGCACTCGACCTGAAAATCAGTTTGAACTTCAAGGTTGGCAGTTCAAACTCACCAAACACCCCTCAGAAACCCTAAACAAGGTCGCTATGAGTCGGAAGCCACTCGATGGCACTAAACAACAACTTTATCACCAGCGAGCAAGACATTCACTGCCCCTGCCAAACCCGGCCACTATGAGTCAGAATCGACTCGACAGCACGTTAACAGCAACAACAGTGATTATATTTTCTACTTTAAAACTAAAACTTGGACAAGGTTAAGTTGAGTTTAACCCAGAAGACTTCTGGTAAAAATGAGTCTTGATGATGATGATGGTGTGGATGCCAGGTTGAGGCCACCAAATGGAAGGTATTATTGGGTTTACTTCTCTTTTTTTGGACAGTGAATAGAGGTTGGGCATTAGCTATGATGCTTTCAGATGTTGTCAACTTTCTTAAGAAACAGTATATTGATCAACTTTAATGTCAGAAAGAAAGATTGGATTAAGGTGTTCTCTGAAATGAGCAAGACAGGTTTATGATCACCAACATACAGGGGGCTTAAAAAGTTCATGGAAAAATGGACTTAGGGATAATGGAAAATTTCCCCAAACTTTTTGAGGTCCCCTCACAGAGATTTAAAAACACTTTTGGAGCCTTCCTCCCCAACTTCCACATACATGTGAATTTTAAAATGGTATTTCTTAAATTTTACTTAAAAATTTAACCATACTTTAACCATCCAACAAAACAGTACCAAAGCAGGTAGAGAAGGAATTTAGTTCTTCCTATGACTCATTTTTTTTTCTCCCACCCACCTCTTACCACACCATTTTCCATCCCATTAATAACATATGAGATAAAGAAGACTATAGTTTCCTTTTATAAAATTAAAATAACCTTATTACCCTGCAATTTCCCTTTTTCAATAATGACCATCCCTCCAGGTCAATAAACATAAATCTCTTGCATTATTTTAAATAAATAGTTGCATAAAACCCCTATCGCCTTAGAGGACAGGATGGCCAAACTCCTTAGATGGCCAAACTTCGTCTCTCATACTTCAGACATATTGTCAGGAGCGACCTGTCTCTAGAGGATATTGTGTTTGGTAAGGTGAAGGGTCAGAGAAAAATAGGATGACCCTACCTAGCAAGATGGATTGGCAAAGTGGCAGTATCAATGGTCTCAAACGTGGTAACAATTGTGAGGTTGGCCCAGGACTGGGCAGTGTTTTGTTCTGTTGTGCCTAGGGTGGCCATGGGTCGGTGACGACTCAATGGCACCTAACAACAACAACAACCAGACCTACACATATAACTATAAATCTTAGAACTAAGTAATGAATAATTTGGTTGAGAAATTGAGTCACGATTATTTATGAAAGATAACAATGTATAATGATTATAATTGTTACTAGAGATTAAAAGTTTTTAATACAAAAAAATTAAAATAAAATAAAGAGAAGCTAGAAAACCCAAATGATTTTCCTCATTATATTATTTACCCCATATAATTTCACTCACAAGACTGACTGGAGATTTGGCAGGACAAAGCATGTTTAAAGAAAATGTTTACTTCTTCTTGCTTCTCTTAGGTTGATTACATTGCAACTTGAGACCTTGAAATATTTAGTGAATTCTTCAGTTGTTGAACAATAAAACTAAAAAAAAAAAAAAAATTAAATTAAAATTATCACCTGCTTTTATTTTTTCCTTAATATTATCACATTTAGGGAACAAAATGAGATCCAAAATCAGCCAGAGAGTTTAGACATGTATACAACTTGGAAATGTTATTGTCAAACATTTATACTTTTTTCATATAACTTTCATGTAGTCAAATTCCTACTTAAAAATCATGTACTAAAAAAAAGATACCATTTTTTATTATATCAATATTAAGCACCAATTGTGTGCTAATTAATCTTCCAGGTGGTGGCTGGAACCAAATACTCTATTGAGTTCATAGCCAGTGAAACGACATGTTCCAAGGGAAGTAATGAAGAGTTGACTCATAGTTGTCCAACCAAGGAAACTGGAGTGAGTACTAATGAAACTGTCTTGTTCCTTAGAACTCGATTTTAAAGAATCATTGGTTTAAGTACCTCATAGACAACATTATTTTCTCTTTCGGCTTCCATTTTCTTGGATAGAAAGTTCTAGAATGTAATGCTGAAGTTTATGTGGTACCTTGGGAGAACAAAGCTGACACAACTGTCCACTGCCAATCACTGGTAACGGTATGATTCTTATTACTGTCTATTGGGGTTTGATTTTGCTCATTCTGAAAATTGTATTTTGGGGTTGTAAATTAACCTTTTATGAAAGGAATTGGGGTCAACTATCTTTTAAAAGTGGGAAGAAATATCCTATTTCTGTACTGATTTTGCCATGTGTAATATATATATATATATTACATTCATGAGAAAAAAAGAAGAGGCAAACTGCATTAAAGGATGTGGACCTGTGAATTATTTCTACTTGTATTTTTACTATTAGTGAAATGTTATGCTTGGAGCAGTCGGGTCCAGGAGGCCAGACTCTGCTAATGATCAGCATTACGGTAGAAGACAATGGACTCTGATATGATCTAGATTTGAATTGAGCTCCATTACTTATATTGGCCATGAAACCCTGAACAAATTACATGAGCTTCATTTTTGTTAGGTGTAAAATAGAATAATAGCATCCATCTCAAAAAGTTATAATGATGACTAATATGTGTGAATCCCTTAGTACAGTGTCTGGTACAGAGGAAGACTCCATATATATTTATGGAGTCTTGACGTGGCACTATGGGCTAATGCGCTGAATTGCAAAGTCAGTGTGAACCACAAGGTCAGC
Organism: Chrysochloris asiatica; assembly: GCF_000296735.1. Lineage (NCBI taxonomy): Eukaryota > Metazoa > Chordata > Mammalia > Afrosoricida > Chrysochloridae > Chrysochloris > Chrysochloris asiatica. Next base: position 499,070 of record NW_006408653.1, on the reverse strand, counting down.
GGTTCAAGCTCACCAGCTGCTCCTTGGAAACCCTACACAGGGTCACTATGGGTCAGAAATGACTTGGTGGCCCTTAACAACAAACAACAGTATATGTATAATCTTATAGTCTAACACAAATTGTATACAAAGACTGCATTTCAAGCTTGTGAACATGCTTTAATGTGCTTAAGATCAACCAATTCATTGTGGCTATAGACACCCTGTCTGTAAAATTTCTCAGGGCCTTTTTTGTTACAAGTAGTATGAGTCAGCTAATAAACAGTGTGCCATGGACTTACAAAACCACAGGCTGTAAGAAGGTAACCTAGAAATTTTGTAGTTCAACTACCTATTCTGTTTTGTTTGGGTTTTTCCCAGATGAAGAAAAAAATCTCTTCAGATTATTGTAGAGTATTATTAAAAACAATAATCAATGTCTCCAAATTTAAAAATTAATCAGGTGAGGAATGCATATTGTTTATTTCCATCCTTCCTGGAATATTAATATAATATTAAAACGTAGCAAAAACCTGTTCCATTGCAAACCAAGATAGCATTGTCAGATCTCATTCAGTCACTTCCCTCTTCATTGATAGTGTGGTTTTCACTGTAATGAATTCATCTTAATATTTCCTGTTAGGACTCATTGAGGAAAAGGCCTCCAGGGTTTTCACCTTTCCGATCATTGAAAGAAGAGGAAACAGGAGAAATAACAACTGTAAGTCCACCTCACACTTCCATGGCACCTGTACAAGATGAAATGCGGGATCCAGGAAAAGAACAAGGACCCACTTGTGGGTGTGACTGGGGTCATGCAAAGCAAATAAAGCATGGCGTTGCCCATGGCAGTAAACATGAGCATGACCAAGGCCATGGGCATCACAGGGGACATGGCTTTGGCCATGGACACCAACATCAACATGGCCTTGGTCATGGACATCATCGGGAACTTGATTATGGTCTTGAACACCAAAGGGGGCATGGCCATCAGAAGGGACGTCGCCTAGCCCATGGACATAGACATGAGCATGGACATGGCCTTGGAAAACATAAAAGTAAAGGCAAACACAATGGAAAGCACAATGGTTGGAGAACAGAGTGTTTGGCAAGCTCTTCTGAAGACAGTCCAACATCTTCTGCACAGACACAAGAGACGACAGAAGTTCCAACACCCATCCCTTCCCTAGGTCAGCCACGTGTAGCAGTTACCTTTTCTGGCTTTCAGGACTCAGATCTCTTTGCAACTGTGATGCCTAATACATCACCAACTCTTGCAGAGAATGATGATGACTGGATCCCAAATGTCCAGCTAGAACCCAGTAGCCTTCCATTTAAAATCCAGGTATCTGATTTTCCAGAAACAACCTCCCCCAAGTGTCCTGGACGCCCCTGGAAGCCAGTTAACCGGATGAATCCAACCGTTGAAGTGAAAGAATTTCATGATTTTGATCTCTCTGATGCTCTTTTTTAACTTATGAAACCATGAGTATTTTCTTAACCCTTTATCATCCCTTCTCCCCATGTCCAGACACAAATATCCTTTTAAAATATACCATTAAATGTCACACAGCCCACAGTGAAGTGGTGAGACTTCCCAATGAAGTCTGTCAGTCTCTATGGACTATATAAAACTGGGTGCAGAATTCTAAATACATTCTGAGTCTTCCTCACAAGGTTTCTATGCTAGCACAGAAAATGGATCAACTAATTTGTCTCATGGCCTACTGTTATTTTTTGATACCAAATGTGTACCTTAAAACCTACATCATCCATTTTCATATATTCTTCACATTTTGAATAACCAGTCCCTGATCCCTGAAAACACATGAAAATAAGGGGAGTAAAGAACTACTTATTGAAAGGGAAAAAACAAAAATTTTCATACATCAAAGAGGGATAGCAAGAAAGAGAGAAGAGAAAATAAAGAAGAAAGTAGTAAATTAATTAACTTTCAGTTTCCTAAATGGGCTACTGATTTCAAATAGTCACTCTCATTTGACAAAACTGTTCTGATATTTTCTTTTCTGGATGTTTCTCATAAGTCAATAAGTTCTGTTTACTCATTAATTACTCCTTCAACAGAACTTTCAAATAGGAATGATTTGCTTGTAGTTGCCAGGGCCAGATTGAGTCATCTTTAGATTTAAGAAAATTGGGGCTTAGTGATAAAAGAAGGAAAGCAGAGAACATAACATAAAACTTGCTAAGGAATCTTTTTTACTGTTGCCAAGATAACATCATGGGAGGGGATGCAAACATTATTCAGTAATTTTGTAAAACAGCTCCACTCTAGCCTCACTCTATAATTGAATTGCCTTTTTGCTGCCACATTGAAGACCATTGACTTTTGCAAAAGAGAATAATATGATTGCTTCCATTGTGCTGTGATACACTGGAAGTATATATTTGATAGCCCTTTCTGTAGTTGTGGCTAGAGAAAGAAGACATGGGTTTAAACAGCTGCATTTGCCTTTGGATATATGTCACAGTTACTTCAATTTTATTTGAAGTCTCTATGTTTTATGCCATTTCAATTATTATCTGTACTTTTAAATAAAGAACCAGTAACAACAGGAAAAAGCTTTGCCTCATTAACAAGTAGCTTCATTGTTTTTATTGAACGACAATATCAAATTAATGAAGTTTTACTTACTTACAGAGGCAACTAAGGCCTTGCAAGTACAAGGGCCGACCCCCGAAGGCAGGGGCAGAGCCAGCAGCTAAGCGTGAGGTCTCTTGAGCAGTGGCAGAAGCTTCACATCTGGCACTAAAGTCCCAACGGCCTGTGTCAGCAGCCCTGATTGGAACAACAAGAAGATGGGATAGAATTTAAGTAGAGAAGAATGCCATTATTATCCTTCTGTTCCTGAGTGAAATAAAGTTCAGTTTTGATGTTAATTTACAGTGGGCTCCTCCTTATAGCCATGTCCATCCTGCAGCAAATTCAAGCTGTCTTGAGAGTCAGTACTCTGGCTCTGCCACTGGGCTCAGTTCCTGGCCCAAGCCTGGAGCCCTCTCTGAGCAAGGCAGAAATCTCTTAGACAGGCTTTCCTACCCCAACATGCTAAATGGTTACTTGTAGCCATTGATCGAGTCAATTTTGACTCATGATGAGTCCCTGTGTTACAAAGTGTTGTTGTTGTGTGCTGTGGAGTCAGTTCCGATGCATAGAGACCCTGTACAGGGTTTCCGAGGCTATAAATCTTTACGGGAGCAGAAAGCCTCATCTTTCTCCTACGGAACAAGCTGGTAGTTTCGAACTGCTGACCCTGAGGTTAGCAACTCGATTCATAACCGCTTCGTGTTAGAAAGTAGGGTTGCTCCATAGACTTTCTTGGCTAGAATATTACCAATGCGATCACCAGGACTTTCTCCCACAGTGCCACTTAGAGAGTTCAAACTATCAACCTTTAGGTTAGCAGAAGATCAAACAATTTGTGTTATCTAGGGACCTTCTAAATCACAGTTAAAAAAAAGAAAATAGAAACTAATGCATCAACTCAATTCCAAATGAAAGTGATTTTATAGGACATTGTACAATTGTCCCTTATAAGAGATTGCACAATTGTCCCTTTCTCCCATATCTTTTAATTAGTAGCCAAGCACTTTAACCACAGAGGTTCCTTAAATCAAGATCTGTTTTTGTAATGTGACATCGAGTCACTTTCAACCATCACCCTTCAGGTTAGCAATTCAGTGCTTATTCCACAGCACCACACCAGGAATTCGAGGCTTAGTGAGCCATATTTCTACCAGCAACATAAACACTCTTTTTGAGCTTTCTCTTCTTCCCGTTTGGTCTGCATTATCGGACCAAACTATGAGTAATTTGTCTTATTTATTATTGCTTTTTATAATCCAGGTAGCTTTTTATAATTCAAAAAGAAAAAAAAAAAAAGCTTCTTTGTTCATATGCTGTCTACCAGATCCTAACTATCATCTCAAAAGAGGTTAAACAAAACAATGAAAATCAGAAATGGTGTTTCTGATCTGGGGACAAGGAAAAGAGAAACCCCAATAGAATAAAAAATAATAGAGTATACAAAGCTTCTGTAATAAAAACATGTACCTAATGTCTTTCAATCATTTATTATGCTAGAAAAAAATCAATGTGTGTGCTTGCATAATGGAATCCTCACACCACTCAGAGGTCCCCATGCTCATCTTTCTTTTGCAATGAAGAAATAGTCACATTTTTATCTGTGCTTTAAATAAAGACTCCTACCCAAGGTCACACAGTGAGTTTGGCATTCAAATTTACCCTTTCCATTTGAACTCCATTACATCAGGTTTTCATGAGACTATGATCATCAAAACTGACATTAAAAAAAAAAACACACCAAAATAAATTCCAATTCTGAGATTACCAATAGCTCAAAACAAAATCCTTATTAGGTATCTAATTGTGGCTGGTGCTGTTCTTGGTATAGTTCAGGGTAAACTATTAACTGAATCAGGTTGACTGGCTTTGATTGATTGTCATATGCCTCACATTAAGTCCTGAAGAAAAGAGAAATAGATTTTAAAAGATATAGATCCTTTCTCTCAAAGAGCTTACAACCACATTGGGAAGTGAAGACTAAAGCATAGGAAGCAGAAACTCAATTCAAACCATGAACACTTGTGGAGCAACAAGCTGACCTGGTCAATGGAACAGGTAGATGTTGAAGAGGTTAGGCCAAGGGACTGACTCAGAAAGGTAGAATGAAACCAAGTTGAGATTTGAGATTGAAGCAGGCAGTAGGAGTCCTTAAGTGGTGAAATCAATCAACACACACTCTACTGCTAACTGAAAGCTTGGCAGTTTGAGTCCACCAAGAAAAGAAGAAAGGCTTGGAGTCTACTTCTCAAATCTCAGCTATAGAAAATGCTACAGAGCACAGTTCTACTCTGATGCACATAGGGAGCCCATGACTCCATGGTAACTGGTTTTGTCAATAGGATGCCATTTATAGTTGCATGATGCAAAAAAGCACGTGCCTAGCCAAGCCTTCAAGTAACTGCAGGCTCTCAAGAAGCTGCACCTGAACCCTTCAGCTAAGCCATTCCTGAATTCCTAACCACAGTAACTACAATAATAAATTTTGTTGCTTTAAATTACAAAAAAGAAGTGTTTGAGACAAATTATCCTAAAGGTTTGGAGCAGTGTTGATTAGAGTGACAGGAGCTAGGAAATGGGCAGTGTCCTATTAAACAATAAGCAAGGGAAGCATGGGCTTACTTGTGCTTACTTACTACATTGTAGTAAACAATTTGACATTTTTCACTTCATCAAAAGACTCTTCTGGCATCTGTCTCCCTATCCAGCAGCACATTCCCACAAAATCAAAGTCTGTTTTCAAATTTACAATCCCTGAGTACCCAGTAAGCAAGGTAAGCAAAGGCTTATGCGAAACCCAGGTGAAATGGTTCACTACAGATTAGTAAATAAGCACAAATAAGTCTCTGCTTACTTTGACCTTAGAAACAGGCAATGTTGATCCCATTTTAACAGAAGCACCATCGTCTAACAGTGCAGTGGTCCATAGAGCCAACAGTTCTCACTGTAGTCAACAGCCTGAAGTACTTCCACTCCAGGGCTTGGTTAGATAATAGAGTCATGAGTTTCCTGTGACTCAGCTCATACTTCTCTGACTTTTTAAATATCCGTGGTGGTGGTGGGTGGTGGTGGTGTGCCGTGGAGTCAGTTGCAACTCAAAACAACGCTGTACAGGGTTAAACTACCAGCCGCTCCATGGGAGAAAGCTGAGGCTTTCTACTCCTGTAAAGATTTACAACCTCAGAATCCCTGTACAGGGTCGCTATGGGTTGGAACCGACTCGATGGCACTTAACAACAACAACAACAACAATCTTTATGGGAGCACAATGCCTCGTTTTTCTACCGAAGAACAGCTGGTAATTTCAAATTCCTGATCTTGAGGTTAGCTGCCCAATTCATAACCACTGTGGTGCCAGGGCTCCAACTTCTGAGCCAAAGGCACAGCCGATGTTTATGGCATTGGCTATGGAAGCACACAACTTGATCATTTACACTGCTTATAAGTGCAGGAATTAAAACCCCACCTAACTACTGAAAACAAGAAAACACAACAAAAGATCTCAAAACATGACCAAATACAGAAAAGAGTAACTGAGACAAATGATCTGGAGACAAACAAAGGCTCTCCAGAAGAGGAATAGCAGGTTTTGGATTTGCCTGAGAAGGAATTCAGAAGAATGATATGGAAATAATTTCAAACGCTCTGAAAAGGGGTGGAGGAAAACAAGGACGAAGTCGGGAAAGTACTACAAGAGCAATCAAACAGGATCAATACAGCATTGGAAACAATTGAAAAACCTGCAAAAAAGAGGTCCAAATGATTAATAATAAAGTATCAGAAATGGACACTACACTGAAAGGGGGAAGGCGCTGAACTGAAGAGATGGAAACCAGAACCAGCAATCTGGAAGACAAATCTCTCAATACTGCTAAGATAGAAAAGCAAGCAAAAAAGAGGATAAAAAAATCTGAAGAGAGTCTAACATTCATGCTGGATAACATGAAGAGGAACAACTTAAGAATTATTGGCATTCTGGAACAGGAAGAATCACAGAAGTCCACAGATGAGATAGATGAAGAGCATCTGGAAGAAAATTTCCCTAACATCTTGAAGGATGAAAAGATAAACATTCAAGAAGCCGAATATGCTCCAGGAAGCATAGACACCAAAAGAAAATCACCAAGACATATCAGAATAAAGCTCTCCAAAATCAAAGACAAGGAGAGAACCCTAAAGGCAGCCAGGGAAAAGACAACTACTACTTACAAAGGCAAGCAAATCAGTTTAAGCTCTGACTTCTCAGCAGAAACCATGCAGGCAAGAAGGCAATGGGGAGACATATACAAAACCCTAAAAGAAAAAAACTGCCAACCAAGAATCATCTATCCAGAAAATATGATCAAATATGATGGTGCAATCAAAGCATTCCAGGATAAACAGAATATAAGAGTTTTTGTCAAAGCCAATCCAGTACTTTAAAACATTTTAAAGGGAATTCTTTGGACTGAAAACCAACAAGATCAGACAACAACCAGATACTGACAGGGGTGACAACACCACCTGAAACTCAGACGATGGATAGCAGACGCCAGAGCAGAAAAACCTACAACAACGAATTCAAAGGAGCTGGAACGTCAACCAAAGATCAAAATAATATTAATGTCAAAAAGGGAAAAATGTAGGAACAGAGATCCAGCTGGTGAGGAGGTCAGGGATATTACAGGAAACAACTCATTGTCTTAAATGGAGAGAAAAGTTAATAGACTATAAAGTAGCCTCAAAGAAGTTGTTGTTGTTGTCAGGTGCCATCGAGTCGGGACCGACTCATAGCGACCCTATGCACAGCAGAATGAAACAATGTTCGATCCTGAGCCAACCTCACCACCGCTGCCCCACCTGAGTCCATCAATGATGCCACCTGGCTGATCCATCTCGTTGGGGGTCTTCCTCTTTTTCTCTGACCTTCCACCCTACCCAGCATGACATCCTTCTCCAGCGATTGTTTCCTCTGGACAATATGTCCAAAGTAGGAGAGATGAAGTTTAGCCATCCTGGCCTCTAAGGAGCACTCTGGCTGCACTTCCAAAACAGATTTATTGGTTCTTTTGGCAGTCCATGGCACTTTCAGTACTCTCCTCCAACACCACAACTCAAAGGCATCAATTCTTCTACGATCCTCCTTATTCACTGTCCAGCTTTCGCATCCATATGAGACTATTGAAAACACAATGGCCTGGGTCAGGCGCACCCTAGTCCTCAAGCTGACATCTCTACTCTTCAACACTTTAAAAAGTTCCTGTGCAGCAGATTTGCCCAGTGCAATACGTCGTCTGATCTCTTGACTGCTACTTCCGCGAGTGTTGATAGTTGATCCAAGAAGAATGAAGTCCTTAACAACTTCAATCTTTTCTCCATTGATAACAATGTTGTTTATTGGTCCAGTGATGAGGATTTTTGTTTTCTTGACATTGAGATGTAGTCCATATCGAAGAAGTTAATACTTCACAAATTACTATGAAAATTATCTTCCAAATAGAACATGAAAACTAAGAATAAACCGACAAGAAATAACACAAAAAACACAAACTCAATTAATTGTTGCCATTATGTTAATTTTTTGGTAGTGCTGTTTGTTCCTTTGTTCTGCATGCCTTATGTTTGCATGCAGAACATAAGGCATGCAGAACAAAGGAACAAACAGCACTACCAAAAAATTAACATAATGGCAAAAATTAATTCATAGCTATCGATAATTACATTGAATGTCAATGGATTGAATGCACCAGTGAAGAGACAGAGAGTGGCAGAATGGATAAGAAAACAAGACCCTTCAATATGTTGCCTACAAGAGACACACCTTACACACAAAGACAAAAACAGACTAAAAGTTAAAAGATGGAACAAATTATATGAAGCTAACTACAACAGTAAACAAGCAGGAATGGCAATACTAATCTCTGTAAACTTTAAGACAAAAACCACCATAAGAGATAAAGAAGGACACAATCTCATGATCAAAGGGTCAATTGTGCACGGCAACATAACCATAATAAATATCTACACTCCCAATGAAAAAGTACCAAGATATATGAAGCAAACCTTACTATAATTGAAGAAAGAAGTAGATAAATCTACAATTTTAGGGGGTGATTAATACACCACTTTCGAAAAGGGACAGAACAACCAGAAAGAAACTCAACAAAGTTACCGAGGAACTAAACAGTACAACCAACCAACTTGACTTCATAGATGTGTACAGAGTATTCAACCCAACAATAGCACAATACATATTCTTAACAAGTGCACATGGAACATTCTCCAGAGCTAACCATTTGTTTGGTCAAAATGCAAGCCTCCATAAATTTTCAAACATCAAAATACTACAAAATACCTTTCAGACCACAGTGCATTAGACGTTGTTGTTGTTGTTGTTGTCAGGTGCCATCGAGTTGGAACCGACTCATAGCGAACCCATGCACAGCAGAACGAAACAATGATCCTGAGCCAACCTCACTACCGCTGTCACACTTGAGTCCATCAATGATGCCACCTGGCCGATCCATCTCGTTGGGGGTCTTCCTCTTTTTCTTCGACCCTCCATCTTATCCAGCATGAAATCCTTCTGCAGCAATTGTTCCCTCCTGACAATATGTCCAAAGTATGAGAGATGAAGTTTAGCCATCTTAGCCTCCAAGGAGCACTCTGGCTGCACTTCCTCCAAAACAGATCTATTGGTTCTTTTGGCAGTCCATGGCACTTTCAGGATTCTCCTCCAACACCGCAATTCAAAGGCATCAATTCTTCTACGATCTTCCTTATTCACTGTCCAGCTTTCGCATCCATATGA
>NW_006408653.1:435225-470966 GCF_000296735.1 Chrysochloris asiatica | reverse complement strand
TTCCATTTCATTTTTGACAATTTCTTATTTTCCTGGATTCATACTTCGTACACTCCATGTTAGGAGCTCTGGTAGTGTAATGGTTACGAAAGGGCTGCAAACCTTAAGGTCAGCAGTTTGAAACTACCAGCTGTTCCTTGGGAGAAAGATGAGGATTTCTGCTCCTGTAAAGATTTACAGCCTTGGAAACCCTGTACAGGGTCGCTATGAGTTGGAACCGATTCCACGACACATAACAACAACAACAACATTCCATGTTCCGATTACTAGTGGGTGTTTACAGCTGTTTCTCTTCATTTTGAGTTGTGCCCAATCAGCAAATGAAGGTCCCACAGGCTTTACTCCATTCACGTCATCACAGTCAACTCTACTTTTTGGAGGCAGTGTTCCCCAGTCACATTTTGAGTGCCTTCCAAGCTGAGGAGCTCATTTTCTGACACTATATCTGATAGTGTTTCTCTGCTATTCACAAGGGTTTCCGTGACTAAATATTCAGAAGCAGTTTGTCATTCTTTCTTCCTAGTCTGTCTTTGTCTGGAAGCTCATCTGAAACCTGTTCACTGTGGGTGACCTGCTGGTATTTAAAATAGTGGTGGCATAGCTTCCAGAATCACAGCAACTCACAAGCCACCACAGTATAACAAAACTGATAGAAGAGTGCTCTGAGTCCTAACTGACTCAGAGGCAGTGGGTTTGGTTTTGGTTTGATTTTGTTCTGTAAATGGTTTGATACTCCAGATTGGCACAGAAGCATTTGTAATTCACTTTCAGAAAGCCGTGTAATTTTAGATCCCAGGCAAGAAGGACAGAGTTCTGGTGTGGCGCTGTAGGATAAACACCGGACTAGTAACCACAAGATCAGCAGGCTCACTATGAGTCAGAACTGACTCGACGGCACTAAGCAACCACAGGTAAGAAGAGTTTAATTTTTCAGAAAGGATCAAATGCAAATGTGGTAAGCACAACATTTTTAGAAACACAAATATAATGCAGGGTTGAGACAATGTGGGCTTGTACTGACTTTACATGAAATCCTTTTAGTACTTGTAACTTAAACCCTGGCGTTTACCATGCCATACCAGTCACCGTGGCGTCAACTCCGCTTCATGGTGACCCTCTAAAACATGCACCCAAGTAGAGCTGTGCTCAATAGGGGTTTTAAGTGGCTAGTTTTCAGACGCAGATGGCTAGCCCTTTCTTCAGAGGTACATTTGGTGGATTTGCTGGGTTAACAGCTACATAAAGTATTTGTATATCCAGTGACTCCACCCTAGGGCTTACTGTTGTTAGTTGCCAATGTGTGGATTCTGACTCATGGTGACCAATGTGTGTACAGTAGCAACACTCCAAAGGTCTTTCAAGGTTAGAGTTGATTGGAAGCATATTGTCAAAACTGCTGTTGAGGCGTGTCTAGGTGGATTCACAATGCCAATCTTTTAGTTTGTAATGCCATATTTAGCCTTTATTTATTTCCTTTTAAGAGATCTATGGAAATCCCCCAAAGCATATAGTAGTATTGGTGCACCTTAAGAAAACACTCACCTATTATGTATTAATTGCTGATTGATTTTGCCCCAAGACTCACACGAGCATAAATGGTTAGCCACTTTTCTGATTTAATTTTGTCTTCAATTTTTTTAGACTCAATTTTTGTTAGTAGAGTTTAGATGTGACGGTAAACATCTCTGACCACCATGCTAGGAAATGCCTGACATCACCTCAGTTCTGGATCTCAATATTGCAGGGGGTGGACTATGGGCACTGTTACTATACTGACAGTCCATCAACTTTGTCAGCTTGCTATTCTAATTGTTGTCACAGTTCCTGCCACAATAATGATTTTTTCCTTTCTTCTTCTTTTTTTTTTTTTTAAAACAGTTGCATCACAGCCAAATTATCTTCTATAATATAAAAAGTATCTAAGACTTTTACCAGTAATTGCACTTCAGGCTGCTCTCATTTGAGTAAGTTTTCTTGAGTATTTGTGATGATACAAAGACAGAGAGCCTCAGACACCCTATACAGGGTCAGCACCAACTCAAAGATACTAACACCAACAATGCTGTGTAGTTCTGGTGTGGCACTGAGGATAAGCACTGGATCGCAAGGTTGATTTGAACGGCAAGGTTGGCAGTTCAAATCCACCAGCTGCTCCTTGGAAACCCTATACAGGGTTGCTATGAGTTGGCATCAACTCCATGGCACACCCCCACCACTGTAGGATTTCTGAAGCTGGAAATCTTTATGGGAACAGAAAGTCTCATCTTTCTCTAGCAGAGCGCTGGGTGGGCTCAAACTGCCTACCTTCGCTCCTTACAAGGGCTTATCAGGGCTCCTTACAAGGTCGCTATGAATCTGAACTGACTTGATGGCACACAATCAACACCAATACCACCAGAGGTCTTTGCGGGAGGAATCCATCTCGAAAAAAATGCTGAACACACATTCCATTAGCATAACCCTATCACAAGGTCTCTGGTAGCGTAGCAGTTACGAATCGTGCTGCTAACCTTAGGGTTGGCAGTTCGAAACTACTAGCTGTTCTGTGGGAGAAAGATGAGGCTTTCTGTTCCCATAAAGATTTACAACCTCGGGAAACCCTGTACAGGGTCACTATGAGTCAGAACTGACTCCATAGCACATAAAAAATAACCACCACCATCACAAGGTCAGCAGTTTAAACCCATCAGCTGCTCCTGATGAAATCCCTATGAATGGAGTCCTGGTGTGGTGCCATTGGATAAGCCCTGGACCTCAAAGTTGGTTTGAACCATAAGGTCAGCTGTTCAAAATCACCAGCCACTCCTCGGAAACCCTATACCGGGTCGCTATGAGTAGGAACTGACTCAACGACACTTAAAAACAACAACAACCCCTATTAATGGACTTCTGGTGTGGTATTATAGGATAAGCATTTGAATGCAAACCATAGGGTCAGCAGTTCAAACCTATTAGTTGCTCCTTGGAAACTCTACACAGGGTGGCTGTGTTGGAACCTACTTGACAGCACTTAAGAACAGCAACAACAATCCTTATGAATAAATGTGATGCCTTTTCTTTATTCAAAACATTTTAAAACCCCAGCAAAGCTTTTGTTTGCAAAGAGAGGGTTAAGCCTCTTTCCTATAATCAACCTTTCCTCACAGGGAAACCCTGCCTCACCTGACTATTCTTAATCAGTAGAGGGAAGGCAAGAGCCCTCTCTTGTAGGATGGAAGTGTGATTAGCACTTCTGGTAACAACACCTTACAGCATGGGTTGTTGTTAAGTGCTGTCGAATCTGCACAGAGTATAGGGTTTCCAGGTGGGTTTGAAGGCATTATGGTTAGCAGTCCAGTATTTATCCTACAACATGGGTTTGTTGTTGTTGTTAACTGCTGTGGAGTCAATCCTGACTCATAGTGACCCTGTATAGCTTAGGAGTGACTGGTGAGTTTGAACCACCAACCTTGTGGTTCAAACCGACTGTGAGATCAAGTGCGCATCCTATGGCACCACAAAGTTAAACGACTATATTGTTTTTAAATTTTGATCAATGGAGCTGAGTTGAAGTTACAGTTGAAAATCTAAGTTTAAGAATCACATAGCTTAAGTAGCAAAGAATACAAGGAAACAAAACAAAATTCCTCCACTGCTGTCAAGCCTGCCTCATAATGACTTTATTGCAGTTGTTACTGCCCTCGGGGGTTTCCATTCGGTATAGTGTGTCCTAGGAGCGACTGGTGAGTTTGAACCGCGGACCTTGCGGTCCAGTGCAGTGGCTTTATAAGAAAGAGGTCAGAAGAGAACTGCCCCATAGGGTTTTCTTCTTAGGAGTCTTTCTTTGTTGTTGTTGTTGTTAAGTACCGTAGAGGAGTCAGTTCCGACTCATAGGGACCCTGCACAGGGTTTCCGAGGCTATACATCTTTACGGGAGCAGAACGCCTCATCTTTCTCCCGCGGAACTGCTGGTAGTTTCGAATTGCTAACCTTGCGGTTCACAGCCCGATTCGTGGTAGCGTAGTGGTTACGAATCGGGCTGCGAACCATAAGGTCAGCGGTTCGAAACTACCAGCCGCTCCGCGGGAGAAAGATGAGGCTTTCTACTCCCGTAAAGATTTACACCCTCGGAAACCCTGTACAGGGTCGCTATGGGTCGGAACCGACTCGATGGCAAACAACAACAACAACACGCTACCAGAGCTCCTAGGAGTCTTGCTAGGGAGGCTGTAAAATCTTTACCATGCCACATCTTTCTCCTACATTTCTTCAAAACGACTGATCTTTTGGTTAGCGTGGTTTAATTTCTTGGCTGCTCACCTAGTCAGTGGTTTTGAAAAAATATCCAATACAGACGGAAACCAAAACATATCTAATTCCAAACTGCAAGGGGAGCTCCCGGAAGCATCTATTGAAATTCCTCCGTTATAAGAAAATTTACTTTAACTTTTGTCCATTTGCCGTTTGTAATAATTAGAATTATCAATCAAACCTGTTAGGTTAGCTTCAAATTATTAGTGTTAATTTTAAGAGAGCAAGAGGAAACCAGAAGCAACATGAATGTGGAGTTGGCTATTCTAGAGACACTTGCAAATGACACAACATGTATTTCTCGCCGTGTAAATGTACCGATAAACACGATTTTCTGGGACTCGTCTGGAGCTTCACAACCTCCTGTCCTGAATGGAGCGAGGTTAAACGCTCGGGCTAAAAGCCAGGCGGCTTTTCAGGGTCAAATTAAATGGCGCTGCGAAAAGGCGCCAGTGCAGAACGTTGTCGTCAGCGAGCCCCCAGCTTACTCTCACTCGTCCGCTGCGAAGGCCGGGCTCCCCAGGGTGCAGTGCACCCCACGCTTCCGCCTGCCGGTCTGCCCGGACTCCCAGACCCGCCTCTGCGTCAGGAACGTGAAACCCCGTAGGAGCAGGGCGGGCGGGCAACGCGATTCTACGCGATCATTTGCTGCAATATTCTTCCGCCGAATATCAAAGAGTCCCAACCCTTCCCCAGGGTTTTGGGATTTCCAGAAGCCCTGAAATATTGAGGAATTATAAAATGTGGGGTTCTCCACCAATTTATACTGCTAGTCATTTGAGGTAACGACCTCAGAATTAAAATTTTCTGGCGGGGCGAAGAGCGACAGAAAATTCCTCCGCTAGAAACGGGTTCCGGTCGTGAGCCTATAAAAAACGGGCAGCACAGCTCTGCTGTCTTTTCAGTCGAGCGCTGAGTGTTTGTTCGGACATGTCTGGTGGTTCCGCGGATTACAACAGGTATGGTGCTTTTTCGTTGATACTATTTTGCTGTGAAAGTCATGCGACGCCTGGCAATGTTGTAATATGATGGCATGGAGGCAAGAAATTCAGCATTCGTTTGCGTTTCCTTCAGGGGCTACAGCTCCTGTGCCCTTCGAGAAACTTCCATGGTGGGAAGGGCCCCAAATTGCCGGGAAATCTGTCAAGGGTATTAAAAAGAATGACTAAAGGGTGCCTTTAAAGACGTTCTGCATGTCAGCGGTGCCTCCTTGCGACATGCAGAGCACGGCAAACATGAGCCGAGATGCAGCCCGCGTTCGGTACTGGGAGGCCGGGCCCCGGAGCATTTACGTGAGGCCAAGGGCGAGCCTTGAGTGACCAGCTGCAGGGGCTGGGAGTGTCAGCACCGACTGCGCCTGCCGGGCCCGAAGACAGCGGGGTCGGGGCCCCGCGAACCGTTAAAATCCTACCGGGCCTCGCCGCCGCGTCAATCTCCCGGCTTGCGCAGTGCGAGGGGCCGAGCTCCGCGCCGGTAATTATCGCGAGAAGTTCAGCGACCAAAAAGGGATCGTTTTGTGCTGGGGCACTAGAGACGAGTTTCCGGGCGCCCTGTCCTCAGCCGGTCGGTAGGGCCCGGCGCGCAAGTGTGCACTGCGCTGCCGCCTGATTGGCTCCCAGGACGTGCTTACGGGGGAGGAGCATGGGGGCCTGCAGGCTAGGGAAGGGATCGGAAAGGGTGTCTGGTGAAGGGAGGAGCTCTAACTGCAGCATTCTCGCCAGCAGAGAACATGGCGGCCCTGAGGGAATGGACCCCGATGGTGTCATCGAGGTAAGAAAGGGAGGTGTGGGTTTTGAAACTCGGGGAGATGATGAGCCTATTACCTCTATTTAATACATTATATATTTTTTAAACTTAAACAGAGCAACTGGAATGAGATTGTTGATAACTTTGATGATATGAATTTAAAGGAGTCTCTTCTTCGGGGGATATACGCTTATGGTTTTGAGAAGCCATCAGCTATTCAGCAGAGAGCTATTATTCCTTGTATTAAAGGTAAAAAGCAATCTTTGGCCTTTTTAGAAAATGAATTCGCTGTTCTGCATAGACTTGGACCATAATAGGCTAAGTAACGTGGGGGTCTAGCACTACTTGGTATTTAAAGTGAAATGATGGCAATCATCTTTCGGGACTGACCTGAAATGAAGAAAATACTCATTGCTGATCACTTAATTATTCGGGCATAATTCATGTTCCAAATAGAATACATGGTGTGAACTAGAAGTGACCGTTTGATGTGGGATCGGTAAATATGTATCCTACTTTTTTTAGGGTATGATGTGATTGCTCAAGCTCAGTCAGGTACTGGCAAGACAGCCACATTTGCTATTTCCATCCTGCAACAGTTGGAGATTGAGTTCAAGGAGACCCAAGCACTAGTATTGGCCCCCACCAGAGAACTGGCTCAACAGGTATTGATAGTGTAGTTCAAAAACTGCTTGCGTGTTGCATAGATTTCAGGTTTCACAACTGAAGGATTTAACTGAGTGTAAATTGGTCCTGCCAGAGCCCTCCTTTGAATTGCCCGTGCATGCAGGGAGTTCTGTAGGCAGTTAAACTAGGAGTTGGGTATGCAGATAGTGGTTTGCAGGGTTGTTTCCCAACATTTTGAGAAACCGAAGTTTACTCTTGGAGTGTCTGAGATGTATACCCATTTTTTTTTTAAGTTTGGGTGCAGTTGTGCAACATGAAAACTGCAGTGACAGGTTAACATTTGACTGTCTCAGTAGTTTGTGATGCATCTGTTGCATGCTCTATTTTCAAAGCTCAGTTACATTGACTTTGAAGTAAATCTTCCTAATAAAGCTGTCAGCTTCACTTAGGACAAGACTAAAGCACAGTATACACCACGGGAATTCTTTAACTCATTTTTCCTAGTTGTGATAAGTTACTGATTGACCTATCCTACACATTGAAGAATGATGGGAGTATTTTTAGTAGTATTAGCTGTAGTTGTAAAGAAACAGGATCCCAAGTTTGGCAAGGTTCAAGAATAATACATTGTTTTAAAGGAATTTTATCTTGAAGCAGTTCGTTCAGTCTGCATTTTATGCTTGGAAGTAGTTGTGCTGTGCATGCATAAAAAAACTGTTTGCAGACCAGATTTCTTGACATTGTTTGGGTAGTTAATCGATAGATCCTGTGATATTCTGTAGGATAATAATTGAGGCTTCTGGCTTTTAGATCCAAAAGGTAATTCTGGCACTTGGAGATTATATGGGAGCAACTTGTCATGCCTGTATTGGTGGAACCAATGTTCGAAATGAAATGCAAAAACTGCAGGCTGAAGCACCACATATTGTTGTTGGTACTCCAGGGAGAGTGTTTGATATGTTAAACAGGCGATATCTTTGTAAGTATTGCCTTTTTCTTAGCATAGTGATTTTTTTTTTAATGCTAATGGTAGATTGGCTAGGGGAATCAAATTGTATCCATGAGAATCCAGAAATGATAGTATGATGTTTTCAACAGCTCCAAAATGGATCAAAATGTTCGTTTTGGATGAAGCAGATGAAATGTTGAGCCGAGGTTTTAAGGATCAAATCTATGAGATTTTTCAAAAATTAAATACAAGTATTCAGGTGAGAGTTTCATTTCACCCCTTATGAGATTTGGTGGACATGCAGTACTGACACTTAAGTGTTTTATGTACTGCTTAAAGCAAAACTAGCTGAATTCTCCATATAGTCTACACTTGGTCTCAAATATTTTTTACTATTGCTGTGTGATATACTTTGGTGTTCCACCATAATTTTTTTTTTTTTTATTCCATTTTAAGGTGGTGTTGCTTTCTGCCACAATGCCAACTGATGTGTTAGAGGTTACTAAAAAGTTTATGAGGGATCCAATTCGAATTCTGGTTAAGAAAGAAGAGTTGACCCTAGAAGGAATCAAACAGTTTTATATTAACGTTGAAAGAGAGGTAATTTAATTATAAAGATAAAATGGTGTATAGCCTTGAGTTTTTCCTTCTTGTATAAGTACTGTGCTAAAATTTCAGAAACTAGGACCATGTCTTGGTTTTTGTAATAATGCTAGCAGAGTTACACACAAGAAGAAAAGTAAACGCACTAGATTGGAAAAGACTGGGGTGGACCTCTTTCTTAATGTCCAGTGTCCTTTGTCTCAAGATTTGGTGCAATAAGTCTTCTGGACCTATTAGATTGCATTTTTAATGAAAAAACTTTATAACTTTATTACATTTTTACTTTTTTTTTTTTTTACATACTGTAGGAATGGAAGTTGGATACACTTTGTGATTTGTATGAGACTCTGACAATTACACAGGCTGTTATCTTTCTCAATACAAGGCGCAAGGTGGACTGGCTCACTGAGAAAATGCATGCTAGGGACTTCACAGTTTCTGCACTGGTAAGTAAGTTTTTCTAATGTTTTACTTTGATTACAGCAGGATTTAGACTACAACAGAGCTGCTTTGTGCTGTGTTGTCGTTCCCCCTGCTCAAAGTAAAGTTGTTTCTTATCTATCCCTGACTGCTTTTCACTTGTAGCAGCCCAGGGACGCTTGGTCTCACACATACTGATAAAATTAAATAAGTGACCTTGACTGGTGATTCTTCAATTAAGAATTATAACTTTACAGCATGGTGACATGGACCAGAAAGAGAGAGATGTGATCATGAGGGAATTCCGATCAGGGTCAAGCCGTGTTTTGATCACTACTGACTTGTTGGTAAGTGAATTTTGTTACAACTTTTATATTACCTACCAAAAGTTATTTTGGGGGCAAAGGTTTTTTAATAACCTTTTACCATTTTGGGCTATTTGGGAGAATAAAGAAAAGACCACACTCCACAGTGGGCTATATAACACTTAGTATAGCTTACTACTATTTTGTGGCCTACATTAATAGGTGTCTACTTTTTTCTGGATGAGCATTTGAACATATAACCAATTGTATTTTAGGCTCGTGGGATTGATGTACAACAAGTGTCTTTGGTAATTAACTACGATCTACCTACCAATCGTGAAAATTATATTCACAGGTGAGTTGATGGCATCTTTATATTGGTAAAGTAAATTTAAATAACTTTTTTTCCTGAACGGTAACATCAAATCAGGGAATTGATGTAGAAAAATGACCTCATAATTAAAAATGTAAAAATGACCTCATAATTAAAGTGATCAGAAGAGTGGGAAGACTTGTCAGTACACAGTGGGAAAACAGTTTACAATGTTTGCCCCAATTATGAAGTTTATTACAGGAGCAGGTTTAAATAGGTTGGACTTAGCTTAGGTGTTTTGACTTTTCATGTTGCTCTTGTGGTTTACATGTGCTTTCTTCATCATTGATTCCTCTGTAGTTGGGATTTTCTTGGTGCCATCTGGTAGCAATTTTGAGTTCCCTGGTTAGTTAATAGTGGCTTTATCCCTAAATAAATTGAATTGTGCTTTGTTATGTGATGTAAAAAAAGACTTTTTAAAAAATACAGGAGTCGATAGCAGCAGTTGATGACGAGATGGCGCTCAGAAACGGCGACGTAATTTAGGACGTGGAATCATAAGCGAAACAGCACACTGTTTGAATAAAGAGCGAGTCGGTATTTATATTTGTTTTTCTTTTGTCATGATTATTTGATATTTAAGTTGCTCCAGTCAAGCATTTTTTTTTTCTTCCATGTTAGCCTTTTTCTTAGGTGGTTTTGTATTGTCTGTATCAGATAGGTAGATGCTTTGGAGGTATTAAACACGTTTGAGTAATTTGAGTTTTTACGTGTGTGGGACAAACTGAAACTGAGCAAAAAAGCAGTGATAAGTTTGGGTTACCATACCAAAATTTTGTTTTCCCACTGAAAAAAAAAAGGTTTAGAGAGTAGTTAACCTTGCACCATTTGTATTTACAGTTCCAGAAGTGCGTCGAAATGGATTACATTACATAACTGTTCTTTCTGTTTCATCCCTGGTGGTTTACATCTGTCCCAGGCTGACACCTGCTCTTGGCTGGCCCAGTTTGGTATGGGCTTTAATTTCACTACCCCAAACACTATATATACTGTCACCTGCTTTATAAAAAATAATGCTCAAGGCACCTGTTAAAATCTCATTTTTGCAGCCAGACAGCCTTTGCATCCTTTTGGCACTTACTGCAAAGGAGGACTCTTTGAGTAGAAGCTATTGCTCCAATTAGAAGCACAAATCTATAACCTTGATAAGTAAACAGCCGCTGATGGTTAACAAGTGGATCGACATGTGCAGTAATTCATAACAGTGCTTGTGAAGTAACATAACTGATGGCTGATTTTTTTTCCTTTTACACAGGATTGGCAGAGGGGGTCGATTTGGGAGGAAAGGTGTGGCTATAAACTTTGTTACTGAAGAAGACAAGAGGATTCTTCGTGACATTGAGACTTTCTACAATACTACAGTGGAGGAAATGCCAATGAATGTGGCTGACCTTATTTAATTCCCAGGATGAGAGTTCTGAATGCCGTGCTCCCTGTTGCTGAATGGGCGATCACAACGTGCATTGTTTCTTTCTTTGGGAATATTTGAATCTTGTGTCTCAATGCTCATAACGGATCAGAAATACAGATTTTGATAGCAAAGCGACTAAAGTCGTAAGCTCTTGTGAGGAAAGTCATTGACTTCATCCTCTTTAGAGTAGACTGTTGGGTTTGGGTATAAAAGATGGGGTCTGTAAAATCTTTCTTTCTTAGAAATTTATTTCCTAGTACTGTAGAAATGGTTGTATTAGATGTTCTCTATCATTTAATAATATTCTTGTGGACTAAAAGATATAAGTGCTGTATTAAATCAGCCAATTATGTTAAACTAGCATATCTGCCTTTATTGTGTTTGTCATCAGCCTGAATAAGAAAGGCCTTAAGAGTGATTTTTTTATTTTAGAATGCATTTGTTTGGTATTGTATTTATTCAATAAAGTATTTAATTAGTGTTAAGTGTGAACCTGGACCCTGTTGCTAAGCCCCCCAGCAAGCGATCATATCCTAGCTAGGGTTAAACCCCCAGTCAAATTTGCCATATTGCACATGTCTTAATGAAGTTTGAATGTTAAATAAATTGTATATTCACTTTAAATGGATTTTTGTCTTTTTATTAACACCACAAAGGATTCATTACAATGCAATCTTAACAATTCTGAGTTAACTGCTGCATTACTGTAGCACAGAGGCTAATCAGCTGCAGATGTTCATCAGCACCATCTGTTAGGCATTTATCCACTTCCTATAAGGAATACAAGGAAAACTGTTAGCAAGTGAAGAACACTTTAAAGGTGTTCAGAACATGTGAAAATGTCTACTTACTGCAAGCTTTTCTGTGATAATAGACTTCTGTTTATCAGAAAGGTGGTTTTCTACTACCACATCATGAAGTTGATTTACAACTTGGGTTGCTGCATGACCCTCATCAATCAGGTCCTTTATAACAGAAGTTTTCATTTGATTAATTCCCAATTTTCAGTTATTCCTTACTAATAATAAAGCCCCAGTAATACATTTTACCTTTACCACAGCTTCTAGTTTATCAAAAGAGCCGCTCTGACATGCAACAAATATTCCATCAATTGTCTCAGCTGGTATTACCTAAAAAAGTTAAAAATTTTTGAAAGCTCAGTTACTGCCTAGTCTTGTAACCTAGACCTGCCATAAAACAGCTGATACCCATATAAATTGATCTGGAAAGCTAATGGTTGTAAAAGCTAAATTTACAGGTGAATTTTTTAAATCTCCCTACAGCTGGTTGTCATCCACTGCAAAGGTGTACATCTTTGGAAACCCACAGGGTTGCTGTATGAAAAACGTGCACCAGCACTACCTCCCACCAAGACTCCTTGCCAATAAACTTGAGTGGTTCCATTATGTTAATTTGCATCCCAACAGTGGAAAGTGCCATGGAGTTGGTTTTGGCTGAGCAATCCTATATAGGGTTCCAGAGGAGCAGTTTAGTGGATTTCAACTGACATTCTAGAATATAAGGGTACTATAACACTGGAGTCCTGGACTGCTAACCCCAAGGTCAGTTCCAACCCACCAGCCCTTCCTCACAAACCCTATATAGGGTTACTGAGTCAAAACCAACTCGACAGCACTTGAAGGATATGAAGCCATGTTTATACATGACCCACCCATGTACAGATTTTTATATGGAAGAACAGGATATTTGCTAAAACAATTTTTAATGCCACATAATTTACCACTTAAACTAGTGTAAGTTCATTATATAGCTTCCTGAAATATACCTTGCTATTAAACATGTCTGACAAACTTTGAAAAAGATCAATTTAGTACTGCCAAGTCCTGATGTGGCACTGTGGGTTAATACGCTGGACTGCAAAGTCATTTGAATTGCAAGGTTCAAGCTCACCTGCTGCTCCTCAGAAACCCTATACAGGGTCGCTATGGTTTAGAATCTACTGCACGTAACACCATCCTAAAGCAGTCTGATGTTCTCAGGTTATGCCTAAATTGTACTATTTTATTTATACAGTGCAGTGACACAGTAAGCATTCAGCACACATTGGATGAAAATATTTTTTTTAAAGTCAATATAGAGAAATCGAGTATCTAATGCTCTTACCCCAGCAATGTCTGTGATCACTTTCTCTGTGACCTCCTTTCCACCTGTTAATCGCGTGGCACTTTGAAGAAATGTAATGGCTTTTCTTAAGTCTCCTTCTGATACTTTAACAAGATAAGCTATTCCCTTAAGAGAAAAAAAAGTGTTTTTTTAACCTGTAGATTTAGTCAATGGGAGAACTCAGAGAAAGCATCAGTCCAAATAGGATAAAAAAGAGATCTCTGGCTTTGAAAGACATTCAGAGATGAAAAAATGTTCCGTGCTCTTTTTTTTTTTTTTTTTTTTAAATCACATGAAGAAAGCGGAAAAAGTGTGAATTAGGTAAAAGTCTTATTACAACAATGTTATCAGGCCCAGAATGTCATACCAACTTAACTTCTTAAAGTCAGATATTAGCTAGGAGACTACTATCTTGTCATTATGCAGAGAGGTATTACTGAAGAATGTATATGCATGAAATCTGCCTGTTTGATTTTCTAAAATATTAACAGATAACAAACTAGCATTAATGCCTCTTCAATAATAACAGGCTGAACTTAATAATTCTTAAGCATTCCAACTGCTGCTCAGTTTGTTTGAAGAACTGGCATCAGGATTGACACGTTTAAGGGCCTCCCCGTTTGCATTCATCAAATATATTAGTAAATAACATTAGTTACCTCATTGCTAATTTTGACATTTTCCTTCTCAGCAATGTCTAGTAATCGCTGCTGTTGAGTTTTATCTGACAGAGGTTTGAAGCGGAATTTAGAGCATCTAGAGGTTAGGGGTTCAATTATTCTGTAAAAGAGAAGATTGGAAAACAAGTCAGGGCCTAAAGAAAGAATTTAATAAAACCTAGTCAGTTTGATTGATGGAGGAGCAATTAAAGAAATGTTGCCTTGAAAGCATTAGTAAATTGATTCCTTTCTAACTGGGATTATCAAAATCAGATAATGTACTGGACCACAAGGTCAGTTTAAATCACAAGCTCAGTGGTTGTTCAAACTCACCAGCTTCTCCTCAGATAGCCTATACAGTATTAGTATGGGTTGGAACTAACTCAAAGACCCTTAACAACAACCATCTATCCTGGAGTCCTGGTATGGCACTACAGGATAAGCACTCGACCTCAATGTCAGTTTGAACCACAAGATTGGTGGTTTAAATTTGCCAGCCACTTTTTGGAAATCCTACACAGAGTCGGTATGAGTCAGAACTGACTGGATGGTATTTAACAATGAGAGCAACAATCTATCTTGGCTAAGGACCTTATACATACCGACTGACATAGTTACAGATGAGACAGAAGCGGGTAGTTTTAGACTCTTTCTCCATGGTACGTCGTAAAGCTGCCTGAGCAGCTGAGGTCATGGAATCAGCTTCATCCAGAATCACAATCTTAAAAGGAGGACATGGCTTCCCACTGATTCAGGGAAGCACATTAGAGTTAATACTACTAAGATATGTGGACATTGTTTTTTGTTAACAGTCTTACTGGGATATCATCCATAAACCATATAATTCACCCATTTTAAGTATACATTTTTTAAAGAAATTCACCGGGCTATACAACCAATGCCACTATTCTTAAGAATATCTTCATGACTTCAAAAAGAAACCCTATATCCATTAGGAGTCACTCCTCCAACTCCCCCAGCCCAAGGCAACCACGCATCTACTTTCTCTCTCTAGAGGTTTGTCTAACTCATCACAAGATCATATAATATGTGGTATTTTATGACTACTGTTGATTCACGGTAAGTATCACAAAATTAGTCACTCACTTTCTATGAATTTTGCAATATGTTTTGTGTTTTGATAATAAAATTTATATGTGTGTATGTGTTCAGGGTCCAAAAATTTAATCTCAGAACTTTTGCCACCTAAGGAGTATAGGATACAGAAGTACATCACTGTTTACTTCAGGGTAAGATCAAAATTTTGTGTGTGTGGTCTTTTGAATTTAAAAAAAAAGAAGAAA
Organism: Chrysochloris asiatica; assembly: GCF_000296735.1. NCBI lineage: Eukaryota > Metazoa > Chordata > Mammalia > Afrosoricida > Chrysochloridae > Chrysochloris > Chrysochloris asiatica. The sequence continues at coordinate 456,155 of NW_006408653.1, read as the reverse complement.
AACTTCACTGAAGGTTTATAGAGCAGATCATCAGTTTCATATTCTAACAGCCAAATACTTTGTTTCATTGTAATGACTGCAATCCCTCCATGCACCATCAATTAACTGTATTTACCTTTATTCAGTTTAACTCTTGTACTCCTCTGTGTGTCTTCTATTACCTTCATCTTTCCTCTGTCAACCCCCTCTTGTATACTAAGGTAGCTTTATTATAATTAGTAATATTTTCATCCATTCTAAAGCTGGTCACCCTAGCTTTATAAAGCACATACTAAAGCTAAAGTTATCTGACAGAAAGGGATTTTTGTAATGATTAGATACTACAAGACTATCAAATATGATTAATAAATACTCCTTAGATAAAATATCAGTAAAAACCTTGAGGGCTATGCAACTTAAAACTGAGTTATTATAATAGAAAATAAGCTTAAATAATTTAGATAAAAATACAATCAAACATAAAAATGGAGTTGGGAATCCGACATGCCATAGAGGAAGCAGGCTTGCTTACTCTGAGCGACTTCCTGACACAGTTAATTGAGCAAATGTCTTCACTTTCTCTCGGACTACTTGAATTCCACGTTCATCAGATGCATTTAACTCAAGAACTCTCAATCGAAAAAGTTCAGGCCTATGGCAAAATGAAACAAATATAAAACAGCATACAGCATAAAAATAACCCAGATTTACACTACATTTTAATATTTACATACTTTCGAGTAATACAAGATACAAGTGATTGTACTAACATTTTTGGCACTTTTTATATTTGTTTTTTTAAAAAACATAACAATATATATATTTTAAAATTAGTTTTCTACTTTGCATTGTATTGTAAGCATTTAACCATGTGATCAAAATCATTGTAAACACCACTTTAATAGGTGTCTGATATTCCACTCTTGGAACTACCATTGTTTACTTAATTAACATTCTTCTATTGGTAGACAGGGCTACTGGTGTGTCACTGTATGGTCAGCATTGCACTGTAAACCACAAGGTCAGCAATTCAAACCCACCGACTGCTCCTTGGAAATCCTATACAGGGTCTTATGAGTTTGAACTGACTCCTCACTTAACAACAATTGTTAGACAATCTGTTTTAAATATATTACAATTTAAAGTATATGTTGCAAAATAGCACATTTTTATTTGCACAACGAAAATGAGTTAAGGCATGAACAGTTTTTTTTTTTTGAGTGAGTGTTTTTGTTTATTTAAAAGTGCATATGCTCACTGTAGAAAACTTAGAAAACCAAAAGAAATTTTTAAATGACTAGCACAACTTGCCAAGCAATTATTCTGAAAACTTTCTTCTACCTGGGAGCTCTGGTAGCGTAGGGGTTACGAATCGGGCTGTGTACCTTAAGGTCAGCAGTTTGAAACTACCAGCCGCTCCGCGGGAGAAAGATGAGGCTTTCTGCTCCCGTAAAGATTTACAGCCTCGGAAACCCTGTACAGGGTCGCTATGGGTCGGAACCGACTCAATGGCACTTAACAACAACAACCTGTCTTTCTACATATATACAGGTTTCCCCTGCTATTTGAAAGTGTTGTTGCTATTTGAAAGAATATTCCTAATGAAACTTTTTGTATGCTGAAACCACTTAAAGCAAAAGAAGCAATTATCATTAATTTACATGGGAAAAAAATTTGAGCAATCTCATACTCCAAAATTAGCCTCAACAGAGTAACACCAAATCCACTGATTCCAACCCATAGTGACCTGGTGGGACAGAGTAGAACTGCTCCTTAGGGATTCTTGGGACTTTACGGGCACAGCCAACTTCATTTATAGTTCTTCATTTTCCCCAATTAACATGATATTCTAAGCGTTTTTCCATAGGTGTAAATATTTAGATTCCCTGTTAGTTCTAGAAGAACAAGCGCTATGTATTTTATACAGAATATGTAACAAATAATTAACGCCTAAACAGTTTCATTATGACTACAGCAGTAAGGTTAGTTGAGCCTGGATCTGATTGAGTTGAGAAATAACAAGAGATGCTCTTTCATAAATTTCTTGAGAAACAAAAGTTGCTGACAAAGAAATGTTAGGCTCACAGCAACTTCCTGCTTTTTCCTTTTTTATATTTTGACAAGACTAATGAAACCCTATATAGGGTCACTATGGGTTGGAACCACCACCACCAACAACAATGGTTCTTACATATTTGGTGGCTTCAAGGACATGTTTGAATTATTATTTTTATATACAAGATTTCAGATGTGCCCTTTGGCCAAATACCCCAAAATTCAAGAGAGCCATTGCTATCTTGGTGCATGTTCCAGAGATCTCATATAAGAGTTTGTGGAAAACTTCCATTACCTTTACATTCCATTTTTTGCAAAAACTTTTTGAAGTCCCCTCACATATTTTTTTTTAATCTCTAGGTAAAGGGCTCTTGAATGGTTGGCAAAGGCCAAAGAGTGAATCTAAGGAGAAACTACAAAGATAGCTTGCAGAGAGATTTTCTGGTGCAGTGGAACACACTACAGCAACTACTACCTATTCTGCTTCTACTCAGGGAACGTGAGATCAGGCGGCTAACCTCGAGGCTGCACCTCAGAAGGCAAGAGCACAGGGAACCCAAGGAGTGGCAGGGGGGTCAACAGCATCAGATACAGCCAATTAAATTAAACAACCACACAGATATGCAGGTTATCAGTAAGAGGACCCAACCTGTCTCTGTATGCCTGGAGGTGGGGTGTGCCCTCTGGGCTCCAAAATCTTAACAAAAAAGTTAAAGAAAGTGATGGGAAGGAAAAAAAACAACACAAGGCTCCCTATGTTATAGCACATTAAAAAGCACATTTGAATGAGAAGTACAAAGATGTAGGCAAGGTAATTTATTGGAGGGGGGAGTGGAGAGAGGTGAGGAAAGGGTAATGGGCTCACTGGATTAATAAAATAGAAAAATAAAGAAATCCAACAAACAACCCTACAGAGAATTCAAATATAAATCTTTAGGGAAAGAGACAGTTACAGAGATTTTTTTTGGTGTAAAAAAAATAAATAAATAAAATCTCAACTTACCCAAAGAGTTCTCGAGCTGCTGCCAATATAGTTGATGTTTTTCCAGTTCCAGGTGGCCCATAAAACAAGAGATTTGGAAGCTGTAGAAATTAAATTTTATTTGTATAAATTATATTCTGGCACAAACAGATAAAAAATAATAACTAAGAATGTCTACAACATATCAGACTTCCTAATATCAACAAAAACACAAAAAACCTACCAGATGCTCCTTAGGAGAAAGATGAGGCTTTCTGCTTCCATAAGGATTTACATCCTTGAAAACCCTATAGAGGGTTGCTACTGAGTCAGAATTGACTCAATGGCAGTGGGTTTGGAGGTTTTTTGGTATTATTTGTGAAGGGAATCCCAGGCATCTGTTAGTTATTTATTCCAAAGCTTTGTAGAGGACTGGGTGAGAGTTTGTATCTTCTAAAGATGTCAGTTGTTTAAGAGTACAAAGAGACCACTGGTACCATTGAATTTGACAAACGGGAAAAAAAGGAGCAAAAACGGTGTAGCAGGCTTTTCCCAAGATCAGAAGCATTAAAAATAAATTAAGCACCTATCAAGTGCCAGGGACTGTGCACAATGCAGAGATGCCCGCATGAATTAGGGACCATTCATCAGAGGGAAGGGGAGGATAAGATTTTAAGTGATTAGCTATCTTCTCTTATAAGAAGTTCTGGTAGCATAGGGGATTACGAGTTGTGCTGCTAACTGCAGAGTCAGTAGTTCAAATCTACTAGCCAAAGAAAGGTGAGGCTTTCTGCTCTCGCAAAGATGTACAGCCTTGGAAACCTGATATAGCTATGAGTTGGAACCAACTCGGTGGCGCACAACCACTGCACCATCTCCTTTTATACCTTGGATTTAGCTATTTTGGCTTATATTAAGGAAGGAACTGATCTGTGGTAAAGATTAACGAATTAATGAACAAAATTCTATGAGCTCTTTTAAAAAACTATATTTTTCAATATGTCTTTTCATATAGGGAAATCACTGCATATAGAAGTAGGTAATGTAGTTTAATTGCTTCCACTCTTGCCTAAACTTCTTCATTCCTATCACTCTGACTTAACACTCAAGAAGAATACAAAAAAAGCTGCTGTTCCCACAAACTGGGATCTGACCTTTTCTTCCTGCCTGGCCAACTCCTAAGTCAGAAGTCTTTCCTAATCACCCTTTTGAAAGCGAATCCCCCGTTAGTCTCTCACACAAGCTTTATGGCAGTTGTTACAATTTGCATTTATTCATCACTTATTTTTCTATTGGGTTTAGTTGTAAAATGCCGATCTCCCTCACTAGATGTAAAATTTAAGACCAAAAACCTTATTTGTCCTGTATATGTCTGTATTTCCAGCCATCTACTGCAGTACTCAATTATCTATTTGTATACGCTGACATAGAGACAAATCTGTTAGTCAGAAGACTATTCTTGTTACATAGCTACTACAGAGCTTAAAAACAAAATACAAAACTTCTAGGCCTCTTAGTTTTTAAGGTTATAACTATTATTATGATCTGTGCATGACTCAACATTTGAACAATTCATTCAGGTATCAACCATATACAATATTCTTAAAATCTTTTTTTTAACACTATAAAACTATTAAAGCTTCATTATATGATTAAGCTCTGGTAGCGTGGTGGTTACGTATTAGTACAGTTGGGCTGCCAACCTCAAGGTCAGCAGTTCGAAACTACCAGCTGTTCTGCAGGAGAAAGATGAGGCTTTCTGCTCCCATAAAGATTTCCAGCCTTGGAAACCTTGTGCAGGGTTGCTATGAGTCAGAACTGACTCCACGGTACTTAGCAACAGATGATTGATAGATATATGTGGTGCATTCCAGAACTGTAAGTTTAGTATCAGTTTTTAAAACTGATTTCTGAATAAAATCCTCTTAATACACAAGTAGACCCTGACTTAAAATATATTTGAGTTAGACAAAACTACATTTAAGATCACCTGGCCTTTTATTTATTTGGGGGTGTGTGTGTACATTTTATTGTTAACAATATATACTACATACATATAACGTTGAAGCATGTAATTTGCTGTTATTCTCAGATGTTCACTCACAGATGCTGAGAGGTTGGGTTTCTATAGATACTGACCATCAAAAGCAATAATAATGAGGAGAAAAAAAAAAAGCAGCTGATTTACAAAGGAGTTTGTTGGACTAGAACCCCATAGTAAGTCAGGCATTAACTGTACTTTAACCCTTCAAAGAAAATAAAGAAAGAAATATTTCCCTTTGCTATGTAAAGTTTAGGAAAAAAAAAAAAAAAAAATCATTCATCTTTAAGTTTTACAAAACTTTGCCTTAAAAGAAACACAAAATATTAACCAAGAGGTTAAAGATCAAATTTTTTATTCAGTGTCGTATGTTAGATGCATGACATAAGGAACTGGATCATAATTCTACTACATTTGCCCATAGTTGAAAAGACTAGTAATTAAAATAAATCTTATCTTGTCATCTGTGAAAATATAACTAATTAAAAATTGTTAATGACAATAAAATTACAAAGTGAAAGGGTTGTTGTTGTTAAGTGCTGTCAAGCTGGTTCCAACTCATAGTGACCCTGTACAGGGTTTCTCAGGAGCAGTTGGTGGGTTTGAACCCCAGTGCATTATCCTACAACAATGCACCAGGACTGAAATCATAAACAACAATAAAATTAAAAGGTAAAAGGGTATTTACCTCAAATCAAAACAAATAGTAGCAAGAACTCTTTTTACATTGTTTTATAGATATAACTTCAGGAACGTGTACTATGGTAGTGTAATTCCAGGAAGAGTGCTAATGGCAGGCAAAACCAAAATAATCTCTAATTAAAATCAGCCAGGATTAAGGGAGGGAGGCAAATCTTGGGAATCACGTAAAAGTTACATCCTAATTTCATTTACAATTTCCCCCATCTCTTCACAGTGCTCTTGAAACACTTTGGGCACTTCATCACACACATTTTTAAACTGCTAATTCTTCACAGGTCTCTGAATAATCTATAGTGCAAGACACTAATGGACATTTTAACCTACACTAGGAGACACAATGCTATATACATTGTTTTCTTATATTGTGGTTTAACCCAAATCCTCAAGTTAGAGCAATTTTACCCTACAGATTAATGGTTAGATCCAGAGGGCCTTGGGGAAAAGGCCTGGTGGTTTGTTTCCTGGTTGCAGCCAAGAAAACCCTATGGAATGCAGTTCTATTCTGCAACATGTGGGGTTAGAATCAACTCTGTGACAACTGGTTGCTTGGCTAGTGTGTATGATATGATAAAGCCACATAAGAGTGAGTAGGAAATGCTCAATAAGTATTTGTTGAACTAATTATCCATTGTACATATAGCTATCAAGGGCCTGCTGTATATTCAGGAGTCCTGGTGTAGTGGTGTAGGATAAGCACTGGACTACTGACTACAAGGATGACAATTTAAACCCACCAGTTGCTCCTTGGGAATCCTATACAGGATCACTGTGAATCAGAACTGATTTGATAGTACTTAGCAACAACAACAACAACTGCATATTCCTTATGACATTTAATTGGGGGGAGGAGATTTTAAAGAAAAGAAGAGGATTTTAAAATTAATTCTTAAGCTCCCAATGACATTAAACACAATTTTCAACTCACATCAGCTCCTTCTAAAGACTTTTTCAACACTGCAACCACCTCTTCCTGGAAAGCAACTTCATCCACACATTTTGGGCGACTGGAAAAAAATAGAGGTTATTTAATATATTAAGGAGCTCTGGCAGCATAGTGGTTACGAGTCAGGTTGCTAACCTCAAGGTCAGCAGCTCAAAACTACCAGCCATTCGCAGGAGAAAGATGAGGCTTTCTGTTCCCATAAAGATTTACAGCCTTGGAAACCCTGTACAGGGTCATTATGAGTTGGAACCAGCTCCACAGCACACCACCACTACACCACTACCACCACCACCACAGGAGTCACAGAAAAGTGTAAGTGACACGTCTACAAAAATATCAAGGACAATGAAAAGAGAAATTGTTTCATAACTGTAAGTAGTTGGAAACATCATCTGTATTTATCTTAAGCAGATACAAACTGAAGGAGTGAAATATTTTTCACTTTCCATCTGCATTTTTGCATGTTATGTTACAAAAATTATGCAGCGACTTTATTTTATTACACTACAAAAGCCAAATGGTTAAGAGTACATAATAGTTTAGAAAATATTTTATTTTGACAAGAGCATGAACCTAAGCTTAGAAGAAAGAACTATTTAGTAACCCTGGAATACCCACTGCTATAGATTCAGCTCCGACTCATAGCGACCCTATAAGGGATAGAGTAGAACAGCTTTACAGGAGTTTTGAGACTGTAAACCTTTACAGGAATGGACAGCCTTATCTTTCCCCTGAGTTATTGATGGGTTTGAACTGCTGACCTTGCAGTTAGCAGCCCTGTGCTTAACCCACTCAACAAACAGGGCTACTTAACCTCAAGACAGGTAGTTCTAAAGTTGTCAAGACCAATATCATCAGCACATAAACAAGGAGACCTGTTTACTTCATTAAAGACTAACAAGTTTAACCAATGTAAAGTATAATGTAATTATATAATTTTATTTTCACATTTTTAACTAGTGGTTTCAAGAGAAGCTAGAAGAGAGTTACACTCCCAACCCTAAGATTAGGTACCGTACTCAGTTAACTAATTAATCTTCTCGAATTAACCAGGTCCATACTAGACAGGAATGTCAGATGTTTTACGGGGAAACTAGTGTATTGTACAGTCCTCTGGTAGCATAGTGGGTTACAAGTTGAGCTGCTAACGACAAAGTCAGCAGTTAGACTCTACCAGCTGCTGCGTGGGAGAAAAATGAGGTTTCTGTTCCCAAAAAGATTTACTGCTTCGGAAACCCTGTACAGGGTCGCCGCATCAGAACCGACTCGACTGCACACCACCAACACCCCCAGTATAGTGCATAAACCAGCACCACATATACAAATACTGGCTGGGGGCAGGCAGATTCTGAGAGTGAACAAAACCACACATAAGACAAGACAAAATAATGGAGACTATGGCTCTGTAGGAAAAGCGCTGGACTGCTAAAGCACAAGACTGGCAGTTCAAACCCAGCAGCTGCTTTTTGGAAACCCTATATAGGGTTGCTGAGTTGGAACTAACTCAATGGCACCTAACCACAACAAGGCAAAATGAGGAACACAGCCCTTTCCAATATGAGAAGACGTGCCCAGATCCACCAACCGTCATATGAGAATTTGCATCTATTGCTACCTGCCCCAAAAGATGGACAAACTAGCTTTTTATGTGAAAATTTCTATTTTGTCCTTGTTGGGGTCAAATAAAACACAAGAGGGCTTTCTTTGGCCTGGAAGTCATCTGCAAACCCTTTACTTAGCTGGCAGTGCAGTGTTTAAGCTCTTGGCTGCCAACAGAAATGTTGGTGGTTCACATCTATTAGTGGCTCCATGGGAAAGGAGAAGATGTGGCAGCCTGCTTCTGCATAGCCTTCAAACACCACACAGATAGGTGTACTCTGTCCCACAGGGTTACCATGAGTCAGAGTCTACTTGACCGCTATGGGTTTTTATCATACATTGCTTAGCTGATTGACAATTAATGTAGCACTTCAAGTGTTGTTTTGCCAAAATGCTTAAACACTAATGATTTCTACCTATTAGTAATGAAATTACTAAATTACTTGGCTGAAAGCAGAGAACACCAGAATGATGTTTACCTGTGTTTTATTGACTATGCAAAGGCTTTCGAGTGTGTGGATCATGACAAGTTACAGACAACATTGCAAAGAATTAGTATTCTGGAACACTTAATTGTGCTCATGAGGACTCTGTACAAAGACTAAGAGGCAGTTGTTTAAAAAGAACAAGGGAATACCTAATGGTTTAAAATTAGGAGAGGTGTGTGTCAGGGTTATATTCTTTCACCACACTTAGTCAATCTGTAAGGAGCTCTGGTAGCATACTAGTTATGAGTCAGGCTACTAATCTGAGGTCAGCAGTTTGAAACTACCAGTGGTTTCTCAACAGGAGAAAGATGAGGCTTTCTTTTTCCATAAAGATGTACAGCCTCAGGAACCCTATGCAGAGTCACTATGAGTCAGAACCGACTCCACGGCACATGACCACTACCCCCGCGCCCCTCAACCATTCATTCTGTACGCTGAGCAAGTAATCTGAAAAGCTGGGTTATATGAAGAAAAATGTGGCATCAGGACTGGAGGAAGACTCATTAATCACATGTGATATGCACATGATACAACCTTCCTTGTTTAAAGCGAAGAGGACTTAAAATACTTATGATAAAGAAAACAAAAACCCTCATCACTGGACCAACAAACATCAATATAAATGGAGAAAAGACTGAAGTTATCAAAGACTTTATTTTGCTCGGATCAACCATCAACACTCATGGAAGCAGCAGTCAAGAAATCCAGTGACACAATGCATTAGACAAATCTGTGGCACAAGACCTTTTTAAAGTGTTGAAGAGCAAAGATGTCAGTTGGAGGACTAAGGTGTGCCTGACACAAGCCATGGCATTTTTAGTAACCTCACATGCATGCGAAAGTTGGACAGTGAAGGAAGACCACAGAAGAATTGATGCATCTGAGTTATGGTGTTGAGGAATATTAAAAGTACCATGGACTGCCAAAGGAACAGATCTGTGTTGGAAGAAGTATAGCCAGAATGTTCCTTGGAAGCCAGGATGGCCAGACTTTGTTTCTCATACTTTGGATAGATTATCAGGAAGGACCAATCCCTGGAGAAGGATATCATGTTTGGTAAAGTGGAGGGTCGGAGAAAAAGAGGAAGATCCTAAACGAGATGGATTGGCACAGTGGCAGCAGCAATTGGCTCAGACATAGCAACGATTGTGAGGTTGGCCCAAGACTGGGCAGTGTTTTATTCCAGGGTTGCTGTGAATCGGCACTGACTCCATGGCACCTAACAACAGCAACAGTAATGAAATAGGGAACAGATTGTTTAGATGTAAATAAACTCCTGAACAAGGGCTCCTAGAAACTTTATTTTCTTCACAGCTGCATCCAGCCCCTAAACTGTACTTGTTGTTAAGTGCTGTTGAATCAGTTGCGACTCATCTGCTGACCTGTGGTTTGCAGTCTGTTGCTGAACCTACAGCACCACACCAGTGCTTAGTGTAGTGAAACCTTGGTTTAATTTATGAAATAAGGTAATTAAACTAGATCATTTTAAGGCACCTTTCAGTTCCAAGTCTCTGTTACCTAAACAATTGTGTGATATTCAAAGACAGTATCTAAGGAAACCAAATCGCCCTCTAAGTAAAACACTGGTTGTTGTAGTTGTTAAGTTACTGTGGAGTTAATTCGGACTCATGGTGACTCCATGTGTATACTTTTCATGGTTGTACAGAAGCAGATCACCATGCTGCCAGGTCTTCCCAAGTGCCCCTGAGGGGGCTCAAACTGCCAACATTGTTGCTAGCAGTTTCCTCTACCCAGGAACTCCTGGTGCTGGTGATTATGTACTGTGGAGTTGGTTCCAATTCATGGCAAATCTGTATATCTTTACAGCAGTCAAAAAAGCTGTCAATCTTTACAGGAGCAAAAGCCTCATCTTTCTCCCACTAAGCGGCTGGCAGATTCAAACTGCTAACCTGTGATTAGCAGCCTAATTCGTAGCCCACTAACTACCAGAGCTTCTTCCTAGGCAGAGAAGCCCTTTGTTAATTGTTTCAAGAAAAGCAAAGCATACTTACTACTTTTCTACCCATGGGACAGGTTTGGCTTTCTTGTTCTCTCCACTGCTTCCAGCAGTGGCAGCAACTCCTCGATCCTTGCTCTGTGGTTTAGTACTGACGGATGCACCTTTTAGAAATGCCTGCATGGTGAAGTATCTATAAAATAAGGAAATGACACTAGATCATTTTAAGGCATCTTTTAGTTCCAAGTGTGGATGATTTTCAAAGACATCTAAGCACAGCAAATCATCCCCCTTCAATAAAACAAGTGATCAAAATTGGTCGTTGTTTTTAGGTGCTGTGAAGTCAATTCTGGTGAAGTATCACCCTGACCCATGGAAGACAGAAAAGGAAAAGCTATTCTGAAACCATTATGAAGATATACTACCTGAAAGCACCCTAACTTTATGCAAAGATATTCAATAAGTACATATGAAATGAAGGATATCACCTAATGACCTAGGGTCCCCTGAATGCATTGTACTGAGAACTACAGGCATGTGTTACTGTTGTTAGTAGGTGCTGCTGAGTCACTTCCAACTTGTAGTGACCCTATGCATAACAGAGTGAATCACTGCCTGGTCCTGTGCCATCTTCATAATTGCTGTTATGCTTGATCCCATTGTTGTTGACACTGTGTCAATTTATCTTTTGGGGGTTCTTCCTCTTTTCCGTTGACACTCCACTTTTCTAAGCATGATGTTCTTTTCCAGGGACTGGTCCATTCTGACATATCCAAAAAACAAGAGACAAAGTCTTGCCACCTAAATACTAGGGAGCATTCCAACTATACTTCTTCCAAGATACATTTGTTTGTTCTTCTGTCAGTATATAGTATATCCAATATTCTTCTCCAATATCATAATTCAAGTAAATTGATTTTTCTGCGGTCTTTCTTATTCAGTGTCCAACTTTCATATACATATGAGTCAGTTGAAAACACCATGACTTGGGTCAGGGGCGCCTTAGTACTTAAACTGCCATGTTTGTTCTTTAACACTTTTAAGAGATTTTGTACAGCAGATCTGCCAATGTAATGCGTCATTTGATTTCTTGACTGTTGATTTCCATGAGAGTTGATTGTGGATCCAAGCAAAATGAAGTGCTTGATGACTTCCATCTTTTCCTAAGTTCCTTAAGGAACTTAGAATCTATATGCAATCCATATGTAATGCAGGAGTTATAGAATTTAGGGAGTTAGAAAGCTAAAGATAAATCTTAAGTCAGAACCCAAGCACCTTTTCATAAGCATTCCAAATTCTTTGATAAATATGTCACTAAAGGCCAAACTGTGTGCAGGCCTCTACAGTGTCTTCCTTTTCCGCCGAGGGCTTTGTACTAACTGAGGCCCTGGGATGATGAGCTCAGCAATCAGTAGTGCTAGGACCATACATGAGAACCTCCACTCCTTTTCTTGAGCACAGAACATATTTTACTATAGAGCCAATGGCTGCCTTCAGAGACCTTTTTTTTTTTTTTGTGGGGCAAGCAGGGGACACTGTTGTTAAAAATGGAAGGAGTTATATTTTAATTACGTGCTCATTATAAGAAATCAAAACATGTCACTTATTATACATAAATACAACTGGTGTATGCTGTACTGCATTTATTCTCAGCAATAAAAAATTATATTTAAAAATCAAAACAATGCAGAAACACATGAGGAATTAAAAATTCCTAAGAAATCCCACCCAGAGACAATTAATTCAAGTACACATTCTTACAGGCAGGGGAAAGGTTAGAAAAGCATCAGGGATAGAAAAGCATCATTAGGTTGCTTAAGAATTCCAGTATTAGTGGCAAATCAATTTTGTTCCCTGCTGTCTCCTTAGTGTCTACAATAGTGGTTTGTTGTTGTTGTTAAGTGTCTTCGAGTCAGTTCTAACTCACAGTGACCCTGTATAGGGTTTCCGAGGATCGGAAGGTGAGTTTGAAGCGCCAACCTTGTCATTCAACCCGACCTTGCATCCAGTGCATATCCTTCAGCACTACACCAGAACTCCAGAATCGTGGTAGAGGTAATAATATTTAGTGAAAGAATTATCATCTGAGAGAATCAATTTCCCTTTCTGTAAAAGAAGTTACAGCCTATTCCATAAGGTAACCGATTTAAATGAAAGCATGTATGTGCAAACACATAGTTCTGTGCTTGGTATGTGGGTATATTGCTAACATTTGTTAAACAGGGTTTTAAACGTTAATCACAGCATGCTTGTGATGGGCTGATGACCACTAACACTGCCCAAAGCAGGGCTCTGAAACATACTAGTGGCACACCGTTTCACATGGGATGCACGGTGACTAGGCGGGAGCGTGGGGACAGCTGCCGTGCACTCTACGATGGAGGTGGAAGACCTCAAGACGTAGTAGAGAAGAAGGCGAGGGCACCCCTTGCAACTGCTCCCCCGACACCACCTGCTAGCTCCCACTCGGCGCGCGAGTAACCGGGCATAACCTGGGCCTTTCAGCCACTCGTCTCCGCAGCGAGGACGGCGCCGGCTCGTTCCTGAGCTTTCTGGGCGATGAAAAGGGCAAGGTGGTCGTAAAGTGTTGGCTCCGTGCCCCAATCTAAAAATAACGGGCCCAGGAGGCTCCAAGACACCAGATCCCGTAAAACTCACAGTCGGCGCGTCACTCCATCAGCCTCAGTTCCCGCCACGGAACGGTAAGCGCAGAGCAGGGCGGGAATTCGTGGGCGCACAGCACGTCACTTCCTGTCTGGAGCTCGCGCCCCTCGTCCGAGCTGAGTGCAAGGGATTGGTTACTTAAACAGACTTGCGTATATATAGACGTTGATCGCCATATAGATTGGAACAAACATGTGCGTTGTTCTTAAGTGCCATTGTGGCGGTTCCGACTAAAGGCGACGCTGTATGGGGTTTCCGAGGAGCGGATACCCCAGGAGGTGTAAATAAATGTCTGCGCTGTCCCTGTGCATTCTTCGGACAGGGATTACTGGGTAGCGACGCGCCTGCAGGACCGCCCTTGGAGGAGTGGGGTCAGAGCAAGCAAATAGCGGGCTGGACTCTGCGGTCACTTTGAAAGTTCAACTACGTTTTGTCTGTTGCCCTTTGAAACAAAATCGACCTGCACCTGGAGGTATGGCACTGTTGGACTGCTAACCACAAGGTCGGCAGTTCAAACCCACCAGCTACTCCTCCGACACCCCACCCCACCCCCACCAGTAGATGATCGCTAAGTGTCGGAAACGATGCTACGGAATTTAACAACAATAACAATAAAAAAATGAAAGACTTTGATAAAAATAAGAAAGAAAAGAGATGTCAGGAGTGGGAAAAAGTGGACGACAGGGCCAATTTTAAGATCAGAAAATGCAGATGAAGTGGATGCAATGGTATGTCACATTTCAGTACCGATATACCCATTTCCCCAGTACCTGGAAGTACTGACAGCTCTCAGCTTAGTCTTTCTCTAGCAATTGTCCTCAGCCAAACAGAGCCACTTTGTCACATTCCCTCCTTGCAGACACCCTACCTTTAATTGACTAGTCTAAAGTCTTTGACAACTTCAATCTTTTCTCCACTTATCATATTATTTGTTGGTTCAGTGGTGAGGATTCTTGTTTTCTTTACATTGAGATGCTGTGGTCTCTGATCTTCATCAGTAAGTATGCTAAGCCCTCTTCACTTTCAGCAAGCAAGCCTGTATCATCTACATATTATTACAAGTACCACTTTCCTCTTCTTATAAACCATCTTCTCATATTATTTGTGCAGCATACAGATTGAATAAATATGGTGTAAGAATACAACTCTGGTATACACATTTCCTGATTTTAAATCATTCAGTGCCCCCTTGTTCTGTTCAAATAACTGCCTTTTGGTCTATGTACAGGTTCTTCATGAGCACAGTTCAGTGCTCTGGAATGCTCATTCTCTGCAACGTTGTCTATAACTTGTCATGATCCACACATTCAAAAGTTTTTGCATCGTCAATAAGTCACAGGTAAACATCTTTCTGGTATTCTCTGCTTCAGCCAACATTCATCTGATGTCACCATTTATATCCCTCATTCCACATCCTCATCTGAATCCATCTTGAACCTCTGGCCTGTCAATATACTGTTGCAGCCATTTTTGAATTATCTTTAGCAAAATTTTTCTTGCATATAATGTTGATGATATTGTCTGATAAATTCAGCCTGCTTTGAGGTCACCTTTCTTTGGAATGGGCAGAAATATGGTTCTATTACAATTAGTTGGCATCCAAATTCATTGACATAGATGAGTGAGTGCCTCCAGTGCTGCATCCATTTGTTGAAAGGGTTCAATTTTTAGTCCATCAATTCCTGGAGCATTCTTCTTTGCTAATGCCTTCAGTGAATATTGGACTTTATCCTTCAGTCCCACTGACTTGATCATATGCTACCTCTTGAAACGGTTGAACATCACCCATTTCTTTTTGGGACAGTGACTCTGTGTATTCCTTTCATTTTCTTTTGTTGCTTTCTTTATTTTTCAATATTTTGCCCCCAAATCCTTTAATATTTCAAGTCGAGGCTTAAATTTTTTCCTTAGTTCTTTCACCTTGGGAAATGCTGAACGAGTTCTTTCTTCCCTTTTGGTTTTCTAACTCCAGATCTTTGCACATTTCATTTTATTTGACTTTGTCTTCTTGAATTGCCCTTTGAAACTTTCTGTTCAGCTCTTTTACCTCCTCATTTCTTCCATTTGCTTTATCATATCTAGGCTGGAGAACAAGTTCCAGAGACTCTTTTGGCATTCATTTTGGTCTTTTCCTCGTTTCTTGTCTTCTTAATGATCATTTGCTTTCTTCTTGTATGATGTTCATGATGTCATCCCACATCCCTTTTGTTCTTTAGTCATTAGTGTCTAATGCATCAAATCTGTTCTTGATATCTCTAAATTCAGGTGGGATATGTTCAAGGTCATATTTTGGCTCTCGTGGACTTGTTTTTACTTTCTTCAGTTTCATCCTGAACTTGCATATGAACAATTGATGGTATGTTCCACAGTCTGCCCTGGTCTTGTTTTGGTTGATGATATGAAACTTTTTCACCATGTGTTTTCTCAGATATAGTCAATTTGATTTCTGTGTATTTCATCTGGTGAAGTCCAGGTGTATAATCGTCTTTTATGTTGCTTAAAAAGGGATTTGCAATGAATAAGTCATTGGTCTTGCAAAATTCTACCATGCAATTTCCAACATCATTTCTATCACCAAGGCCACATTTTCCAATTACTGATCCTTCCTCTTTGTTTCCAACCTTCATATTCCAATCACCAGTAATTATTACTATATCTTTTTTTTTTTAAAGCTTTCATTATGAAGTAAGTAATAGTTTACATTGTAGAAAATCGGTTTTGCACTCAACCTATCATATTTTGTTTCATTGCAATGATTACAATCCCTTCCATGCTTCATCATTTAGCAGTGTTTGCCTCTATCCCCTCCTTTTTTATTTTTTTTTAATGTACGCAAAAACACTGAGGAATATATAAGCATTTAAGCAACCAAAGGGCATATTTTGCAAGCCCGCCTCTTGCCCACCAACACACAGCCTTTCTCTTTCCATGAGTCTAGAGGTCCTCAGCTGCTGTCTCTCTCCATGTCATCATCTCTGCCCTGTCTCTGATGTCACTGCTTCTCTGATTAGGATCTCACACTCTTGCTCTTTCCTCTTGATAGTGATCCTCTGTTCTTGGAATGCAAGATTAACTACTCCCTCCATTTTGTTATGCAACTTCTACCTTTACAATTGTGACAAATGCAATTAGACATGATAACAATTACTACTGAATTAAAAAAAAAAAATCCTATTTCCATCTCCTTTCACCATACAAAACTTGACAAGATGAAAACTATTCAATGGGGATTCTACCTCCACCCATTGCTCTGAAACTAAACTCCCTCTTGAAAACTTATAAGCGGGCCACTTTGTGCCTTTATGTTGTTGTTGTCAGGTGCCATCGAGTCGTGCCTTTATAGCCCCCCTATTTTATATAACCAATGGCTGAGTTGCCTGTCCCTATCAACCCTGTGTACTGAGGGGATAGGCTTGATCCTTTATGTGAAAACTCCTTCCCTCTCAGTTGGTATTTTGAGCTACTACATCCATAAGTAAAGGCCAAGTTCATAAAATTGTAGCCATTTACACTTGCTTCCTGTATCAAATTTCGTTATCTTCCTCTAGTAAAGTTCTGATCATCAAGCCATTCAAGCTACGTGTCAAATGGATACTATCTGCAAGTTTGGGCATTCTTGCATGCCTTCCCTCCCCTACCCCATTTCATATCTGCTGGACTCTTCACTTTCAGCTCTAGACCCCAGTGGTCTATGGTCAATGTCCATGGGCTCAGGAGTTCTGGTGGTGGTGGTGGAGTGCCGTGGAGTTGGTTCCAACTCATAGTGACCCTGTACAGGGTTTCTGAGGCTGTAAATCTTTGCGGGAGCAGAAAGCCTCATCTTTCTCCCCTGGAACAGCTGGTAGTTTTGAACTGCTGATCCTGCGGTTCACAGCCCAATTCATAACCACTACGCTACTAGAGTTCTAAGTCTCACCAAACTTCAAACCAACCAGCCCTTCCTCTTCTCATTCTCATCTGATGGTCAACAGAAGTGTATGGAACATGGTCAAACTCAGCCCATGTCTTCACTACTGCCTTTCCCCCACTTCCACTCACAACTAGACAAACACGGTCACCAGTGAGCTTGCAAGCTTACTTGTGTATTTCCCTTGAGTTTCAGTCTTAGAAGGGGGGTTGTCCTGAAGGGACTTTATGGCTTGCCTTGATGGTTACCAGATGAACAGCTTGCTTGCTTGTCCTTGTAATAGCCAAACAGTATGCTTCCCACCCACCCACTTACCCCCCACCTTGCTGGTCTTTCTTTCAAGAAATATCTTCTGTTCCTCTAGCGGTTCTGGGCTGGTCTTAATGTCCTTTCAAGTTAGAATGTCCTGCCTCAGGAGGTTCTGGATGGGGCTCAGGATTCCACCAAAAGCCCTATATTCTACCAAGACTCCAAAAGAAGTCTATTTCAATGGGCTTCTAATCAGTTATAGGCTGAAGATGGACTTACAAGCTTTTTGTAATCATGTTTCCCAACATTTCTTTCTATCCCGCTTAAGTGTCTATTTTGTAACAGTATGCAAGGGAAGCCAGTATCCATAAGATAGTCAAGCGTCTTAACATTTATACCCATTCAGATTATGCCTCAATCCCTGTATCACAGAGGCCTATTATTCCAAGGCTGAGTATACATCACTATTTACCTTTGTCCCATTTAGCCCATGCAAACCTACCTAAGTGTTCCCCTTTCTTCCTTATTCTTCCACCCCCTCCCCATTCAAAATTTGATGGCATGTTTGAACAATTTCAGAATGTAGAAGTTGGTAGAATTCTTCAATTGCATCATTACTGGCTTTAGTGGTTGGTTCATAAATTTGAATAATGGAGGTATTAACTGGTCTTCCTTGTTGGAGTATAGATATTATCCAATCATGGACAGCATTGTGCTTTAAGATAGATCTTGAAACGTTCTTTTTGATGATGAATTCTACACCATTCCCTTAAATTTGCCATTCCTGGCATAGTAAGCCATGGTATTGTCATATTCAGAATGGTAAATGCCAGTACATTTGAGCTTACTAATATCTAGGGTATTAATATTTATGCATTCCATTTCATTTTTGACAACTTCCAATTTTCCTAGATTCATACTTTGTACATTCCATGTTCTAATTATTAATGGATGTTTGCAGCTGTTTCTCCTCATTTTGAGCTGTGTCCCATCAGCAAATGAAGGCCCCGAAAGCTTTACTCCATTTGCGTCATCACAGTCAACTCTACTTTGAGGAAGCAGTTCTTCCCCATTTGTATTTTGAGTCCCTTCCAAATTGAGGGACTCATCTTCTAGCACTATATCTGATCATATTCTGGTGCTATTCATCGTGTTTCTGTATTCAGTATTCTGGTGCTATCTGACAGTGTTTCACTGCTTTTCATAAGGTTTTCAATGCCTAAACATTCGGAAGTAGTTAGCCTCTCCTTATTCCTAGTCTGGAAGTTAAAAGTTTAGCTGGAACTTGTCCACCATGTGTGACTTTGTGGTATAAGTTCCAACATCACAGTAACATTCAAACCACCACAGTGCGACAAACTGACAGACAAGTGGTGGAAGACACTCAATGGCACTTAACAACAACCCTGCCCTGTATGGTTTGCAGCCTCGTTAGCATCTAGGTGATGGTGGAGGTGGTGTCCCAGGTTACAAGATGGGGATTATCAGTACCTTATCTCTGTAGGGACTTCTGGTGTGGTTCTGTAGGATAAGCACTGGACTGCTGACTGCAAGGTCAGCGGTTCAAACCCACCAGCTGTTCTTTTGGAAACCCTATACATGATCGCTATGAGTCGGAGCTGACTCCAAGACCCTTTAACAAGAGCAACAACTTCTATATGAGCCATGATGGTACAATTGGTTAGGTACTTGACTCGTAACAATTGTGAGACGGCACAGGATTGGGTTGTGTTTTGTTCTGTTGTACATAGGGTTTGAATGCGTCAAAACTGACTCAGTGGAATCTAACAATAAGAAGAAAGAAAAAGATGTATACATTTAAATTCATGTTTATAGAATTCTATATGTGTGGTGGCCTAGTTCCTTTAATACTTGCTTACTCAGATATGTGTTTGTATATCTTGTAAAATATATTAAAATCCACTTAAATTTGAATGTTGATTTTTTTTTTTTTTCTTTTTCTTTCCAGAATACCATAGGAACCCTGTACAGGTTTTCTGAGGCTGTATATCTTTACGGGAGTAGAAGGCCACATCTTTCTCCCATGGTGCAGCTGGTAGAGTCAAGCTGCTGACCTTCGGGCTAACAGCCCAACTCATAATGCAGTATGCTACTGGGACTTCTTAGATAGATATAGGTTGTTGTTGTTACGTGCCATTGAGTCATTTCTGCCTCATAGCAAACCTATATAAGGTTTCCAAGGAGCAGCTGGTTGGTTTGAACCACTGACCTTTTGGTTAGCAGTCCAGTGCTTATGCTACAGTGTCTCAGGAGTTATAGGATAAGCACTGGACCACAAGGTTGGTTTGAACTGCAATGTCAGAGGTTTGAACTCACCAGCTGCTCCTTGAAAACCCTATACAGGGTGGCTGTGAGTCAGAACCTACTTGATGGCACTTAGAAACAGCAACAATAACACGAGGACTCCAGATAGATATGTGTTGTTGTTGTTTAGTGCTGTGAGTCAGCTCTGACCCGTAGTGACCCTGTATAGGGTTTCTAAGGAGCATCTGGTGAGCTTGAACTGCTGACCTTATGGTTCAAACCAACTTTGCTGTCCAGCACATTAACCCACAGTGCCACACTAGGACTCCAGATAGATATATGTTGTTGTTGTTGTTAGGTGCCATCGAGTCGGTACTGCCTCTTAGCGACCCTATGCACAACATAACGAAACCCTGCCTCACCTTGGGGCAACCTCACAATTGTGGCCACGCTTGAGCCCATTGATGCTGCCACTTTATGAATCCATCTCGCTGGGGGTCTTACTCTTTTTCTCTGACCCTCCATATTGCCAAACATGATATCCTTTTCCAATGACTGGTCCCTCCTGACAATATGTACAAAGTATGAGAGATGAAGTTTGCCCATCTTGGCCTCCAAGGAGCACTCTGGCTGCACTTCTTCCAACACAGATCTGTTGTTTCTTTTGGCAGCCAATGGCACTTTCAACATTATCCTCCAACACCATAACTCAAAAGCATGAATTCTTCTACGGTCTTCCTTATTCACTGTCCAGCTTTTGCATGCATATGAGGTTATTGAAAATACCATGACTTGGGTCAGGTGCACCTTAGTCCTAAAGCTGACATCTTTGCTCTTCAATACTTTAAAAAGGTCTTGTGCAGCAGATTTGCCTAATGCAATATGTTGTCTGAGTTCTTGACTGCTGTTTCCATGAGTGTTGATAGTTGATCTAAGAAGAATGAAGTCCTTGACAACTTCAGTCTTTTCTCCATAGAGAAGAATGTTGTTTATTAGTCCGCTGGTGAGGTTTTTTTTTTTTTTTTTCTTTACATTGAGATGCAATCTATACCGAAGGCTGTGGTCTTTGATCTTCATCAGTAAATACTTTAAGTCCTCTTCACTTTCAGCAAGCAAGGTT
>NW_006408653.1:423961-434685 GCF_000296735.1 Chrysochloris asiatica | reverse complement strand
GGAATGGGCACAAATATGGCTCTCTTC
The DNA here is from genome assembly GCF_000296735.1 of Chrysochloris asiatica. Classification (NCBI taxonomy): domain Eukaryota; kingdom Metazoa; phylum Chordata; class Mammalia; order Afrosoricida; family Chrysochloridae; genus Chrysochloris; species Chrysochloris asiatica. The sequence goes on along the minus strand of NW_006408653.1, from coordinate 434,658 downwards.
CAATCAGTCGGCCAGATAGTTGTCTTTCAAATTTCTTGGCATTGATGAGTGAGTGCCTCCAGTGCCGCCTCACTTTCTTGAAAGATTTCCATTTTTTATTCCATCAATTCCTGGAGCCTTGTTCTTTGCCAATCTCTTCTTGGACTTCTTCATTCAGTATCATTGGCTCATAATCATACGTTACCTCTTGAAATGGTTGAACATCAACCATTTCCTTTTGGTACAGTGCCTCTGTGTATTCCTTCCATCTTTTGATGCTTTCTGCATGATTCAATAATCTTCTCAGAGAATCCTTTAATAATGAAAGTCAAGGCTTGAGTTTTTTCTTCAGTTCCCCCAGCTTGAGAAATGCTGAGTGTGTTCTTCCTTTTTGGTTTTGTGACCTCAGATCTTTGCACATTTTGTTGTAATATTTGACTTTGTCTTCTCCAGCTGACCTTTAAAGTTTTCTGTTCAGCTCTTGTACCTTCTCATTTCTTCCATTTTCTTTAGCATCTTTACACTGGAGAGCAAGCTTCATTTTGCTCTTTTCCTTCCATTTTGATCTTTTCCTTCTTTCTTGTCTTCTTAATGACTTTTTGCTTTCTTCATATATGATGTTCTTGATGTCATCCCACAACTCTTCTAATAGATATATGGGGAGAGAGGGGACAATAACACTAGTAAGGTATGCTCACAATGAAATGGTTAATCATTCAAAATCAAAAGACCAATATTTTCTTTGGGACAAGGTTCAGAAGAATAGGAAAGAGATGGAATGGAAATAAGAACCACAGGGAGGAAGCGGGATAACTGTTGTTACATGGAGGGGATTGCAATCATTGAGATGAAACCAAGTGTATGATTTGTTGAATGTAAATCTTCTCTGTAAACCTGCACCCAATTCACAATAAAACGTTTCAAATAAAAATTGCTAGCTTACATAAAATTAAAAAAATATATATCAAATGCTCTGAGAGTTCATGTTGATTATTGATTTTTCTTAGTTTACTGCAAGATATTTTTAGTTTTAAAAAGAAAGATATTGATTCTAATTTTTTAAAACTCTGCTTCTTCTTGGTTTGTAGAGAAAAGACACACTTCAGTGATATGAGTCTAGATGCACAAGTTTAAATGCTGGATCGTAGGCCAAAACTTTGCAAAAGGTCCAGATCCAGCCCTACACCCCAAAAGAAACAACATCTCATTGCCACTGAATCCATTTGTTTTCATAGTGACCCTGTAGGTCAGAGTAGAACTTCCCTAAAGACTCTGATCTTTAAGAAGCAGACTGACACATCTTTCTCTCACAGGGTTGCTGGTGGGTTTGAACTGCCAACCTTTCTTTCAGTTTGCCACCCAGAGTTTTAACCATGGCACCACCAGGGGTCCTCCATCCAGCCCAGTAACCTAGATTAATCCTGACACTCCTCCTTCCATAACATCTAAGGGATTCCTTTCATGACTTAGTGGGACAGAAAGTATTTCTATGTTTAACTTAAAAGGTAGCAAAGTGATGAAGTTGGCAGTAACACAGTGGTTAAGCACAACTAGTGTCTAAGTGCTTACATTCTTACTCTCACTTTTACATAATGGAGGTGACTATACTTAGAGTGGTATTAACTGGGCTTCCCTGTAGGCACATGGATATTATCCTCTCACAGACAGCATACCTCATGACTGATCTGGATATGTTCTTTTTGACAATGAATGCAACACCATTCCTCTTCAATTTGTCATTCCCAGCATAGTAAACCATGTGGTTGTTGATTCAAAATGGCCAATACCAGTCCATTTCAGCTCATTAAGGTCTAAGAATTGAAGTTTATGCATTCCATTTCATTTCTGACAATTTCCAATTTTCCTAGATTCATACTTTGTACATTCCATGTTCCAGTTTTCAATGGATGTTTACAGCTGTTTCTCTTCATTTTGAATTGTGTCCTGTCAGCCTATGAAGGTCCCACGGGCTTTACTCCATTCACCTCATCACGGTCAACTCTACTTTGAGGAGGCAATTCTGCTCCAGTCGCATTTTGAGTGTCTTCCAACCTGAGGGGCTCATTTTCTGGCACTATATCTGACAGTGTTTCTCTACTATTCATAAGGTTTTCAGTGACTAAATATGCAGAAGTAGTTCATCATTCCTTCTTCCTAGTCTTCGTCTGGATATTCATCTGAAACCTGTCCACCGTGGGTGACCCTGCTGGTATTTAAAATACTGGTGGCATAGCTTTCAGAATCACAGCAACTCACAAGCCACCACAGTACAACAAATTGACAGATGGAATGTGGAAATCACTGGACAATCTCTTTGATATCCAATGTGAGTAAAGTTTTGCTAAAGGTAATACAGAAACAGTTACAATCATACATTGACAGAGCACTTCCAGAGGTTCAAGCCAGATTCAGAAGAGGCTGTGGAGTGAGGGATATCATTGCTGATGTACTATGGATCTTGGCTGAAAACAGAGAATACCAGAAAGATGTTTACCTGTGCTTTATTGACTATGCAAAGGCTTTCGATTGTGTGGATCATAACAAGCTATGGACAGACAGTATTGCAAAGTATGAGTCATCCTGACCACTTAATTGTGCTCATGAGGAATCTGAGAGGCAGTTGTTCGAACAGAACATAAGAACACTGAATAGTTTAAAATTAAGAAAGGTGTGCAACAGGGTTGTATTGTTGCACCATACTTATTCAACCTGTATGCTGAACAGCTAATCCGAGAAGCTGGGTTCTATGAAGAAAAATGTGGCATCAGGATTGGAGGAAGATTCATTAACAATCTGCAATGTGCAGATGACACAGCCTTACTTGCTGAAAGTGAAGAGGACTTAAGGTATTTACTGATGGAGATCAAAGAGCACAGCCTTTGAGATCGGAAGCACTCAATGTAAAGAAAAAAAAAATCCTCACCAGTGGACCAATAAACAACATTCTTCTCTATGGAGAAAAGATTGAAGTTGTCAAGGACTTCATTCTTCTCAGATCAACCATCATCACTCATGGAAGCAGCAGTGAAGAAATCAAATGAAGTACTGCATTAGGCAAATCTGCTGCACATGACCCAGGTAATGGTATTTTCAATAACCTCATATGCATGTGAAAATTGGACAGTGAATAAGGAAGACTGTAGAAAAATTGATACTTTTGAGTTATGGTGTTGGAGGAGAATATTGAAAGTGCCATGGGCTGCCAAAAGAACCAACAGATCTGTGCTGGAAGAAGTGCAGCCAGAGTGCTCCTTGGAAGCCAGGATGGCCAAACTTCGTCTCTCATACTTTGGACATATCGTCAGGAGGGACCAGTCACTGGAGAAGGATATCATGTTTGGTAAGGTGGAGGGTCAGAGAAAAAGAGAAACGCCCCCAGTGAGATGAAATGACAAAGTAGCAGCATCAATGGGCTCAAGTGTGGCCACAATTGTGAAGTTGGCCCAGGATGGAGCAGTGTTTCTTTGTGTTGTACATAGGGTCACTATGAGTTGGTACTGACTCGTTGTCACCTAACAACAACAACATACTTAGAGTCTCCCTGTGAGGATTAAGTGAGAAGCAGTTCCTGGCACAGTGCCTGACTCAGAGTGAACGTTCACTCTTGTCAACATATTGGTACCATTCATTCTTCCCCCAAAGAAAGAGGATAAAGCCCTTGACTTAGCCCATGAGGGAACAAACAGTTTCTATTCACTCAGTGAAAATGACTATACTTATGTGGTATGAACGGTCCTAAACTTTTAATACAAAACTTTTACCATTTTTTGTTGTTGTTGTTGTTGCTTTCCATTAGCAGAAATAAAAGTTTAGATGGAATGAAAACAAAAAATACAGTTTTCCCATTCGAAAAATCTGTGGCGAAAGATCTCCAGCACTGAACTAAGGCATTTAGCACGGACCCATTCCGCCATCTAGTGGGCAAGAAGGGAAAAGACAAATTTAGAGCCAAATGATACTCTCTGAGGTTCAGCACAAGGTGGGCAGTTCAAACTCACCAGTCGCTCCTCAGAAACCCTATATAGGATCTCTATGAGTCAGAATGGACTCAACAGCACATAACAAAATCAACAACTACAACAATTTACCAAAACATAACTTCTTGGTAAGTATAATTTAAATTCTCTTCTGAGTTCACTGGAGTCCCCCGTTGTCGAAAATGGCTAAGTGCTTAACTACTAGCCATTATGGTGGTTGGAACTTACCCAGAGGCTCCTCTGAAGGCAGGTCTAGAGTTCTGCTTCCAGAAGGTAACAACCTTGAAACCCTACTGAGCAGTCCTATTCTGCATACATGGGGTCAGCCGGTATCAGAGCCACTCAACATCAAATAGTAATAGCAACAAATGAGTTCACTTGTTAATGTATTCATTCAACCTCGTAAGTCACAACAACAGCCCAGTATTCTAAATTTCCTCAAACATATGTATTTACAAACTATGAGCTTCAAACATCATGGAGAGAAGAGAGAATGCTCTTGAGTTCTGATCATCTTGGATTTCCATGGACTACCCTTCTCATCTGTGTCACCCACCTCTACCTAGCTCCCTTTGCATTTATCATGGCCCACAGAGGGAGAGTATCCCAGAACCACTGATGGTCATGTCTTGCCCCCAAATACTAGGGGAAATCATTGACAAATAAAATCATTACTTTTCAAAAATGTCCTACAACTTAAAATGTTGACGTAAGCAAGATGAATTCTTTTCAAAACCCAGTGTGCTTAATTTAGGTGTTTTTTGGGTTTTGTTTTCTTATTTGCTGGTGTGCGCATGTGTGGGCGTTCTCTATTTTTATATCTAAGGTGTCTTCGAGGATTTCCATTTTATCTAGGATGAAGACATTGACATCAAATCTCCCCCGCAAAATTCATAATAGCAGCATACCTGAGGTGGCCAGTGCTGTTTTAAAGCCCTCTAGTTGTTACTATTATCGCTATTAATAACACAAATATCAGGTGCTATTTATTGAGCTTCTATCAGATACCAGGCCATTTTTTCTTTATTATTATTGTATTAAAAACATATGTTGGGGGCTCCATAGGATAAGCACTGGACTGAGAACCAGAAGATCTGCAGTTAGAGCCCACCAGTGGCTCCTCAGGAGAAAGATGAGACTTTCTGCTCTCATGAAGATTTAAAGCCTCAGAAACCCTATACAGAGTCACTACATGTGGGAACTGACTCTACAGCACTTAACAACAGCAACAACAGCCTATGTTAGAATACATTTGACATTTTTTATATGTAAAGTTCAGTAATATTAAACATGTTCACCATGTTGTACAAGCTTTCTCATATCTACTTCCAGGTTTTCCCATCACCCTTAACAGAATCTCAGGGCTCCCTAATCAATGACTTCCCCTTTATGCACCCCTTCTTCCCAGGTAACCATGGATAAACTTTAGTCTCTAAGTCAGGCCCTGTTTTTTCTTTGTTAGTGTGTGATCAATGTACCAGGTGGCTTCAAAAAGTTCATGGAAAAATTCCATTATCTTTTAATTATGTTTATCCATGAACTTTTTGAAGCCCCCTTGTATGTGCAACAAGACACTTGCTCTTTTAATATATTTTGCATGTATAATTCAATGACATTAATTACATTTATCATATTATTCAACTCAAAGCCTGCTCTTGGTAAACACATTGCTGATTCTCCTACTTAAATTCCAAAATAGAAATCATTATCTTCACTATAGAGATGACCTACCATGAGCATATCCTGACTGTGACCAGAGCCTGTTGTTAAGTGCCATCAAGTCAGTTCCGACTCACAGTGACCTGGTATAGGGGTTCTGAAGAGCAGCTGGCAGATTTGAATTGCTGACCTTGTGGTTGACAGTCCAGTGCTGATCCACACCAAGAGTCTGTGACCAGGGCCTGGTGGCAGTAATCAGGCTGGATAACCCCATCCATGAGTAGTAGTTTCTCAACATATAACAAGAAGCTTGGGCTTCATGTAAAACTGATGTTGTGCCCTGTAAATCTGCACTCAATGCACCAAAAAATAGTTGTAGCTGAGGGATGTTCTTTAAGGCTTTGCCTGATTCAGAGATTTCCTCTGCTAGGAACTGTGGAGTTTGTAGAAGTAAAAACCATATTGTTCCTGTAGCCAAGTAACCCAAGTAGCCCGATGGCTCAGGGACAGTGGGACGTGGTTTGTGTTAGAAGAGGCCCTGGGAATGGGTATTGTGGCAAGCATTTGTGTGACCCCCCAGATTCACCAAACCACCCCCCTTCTCTCCCTATCACCTTCCCCTCCTCCTCTCCTTTGTCTTTCTTCTGTGTCTCTCTCTTCTCTTTCTCCTTCTGCCCTCACCTTACTGGTACATTTCTAACTGTGGGGTTGAACCCATTCAGAAGTCATAAAAGTCATCCCAGAGTCTAGATCAGCATTTTAAAACAATGAAAAGGCATTGTTCATAGTAAAAATACATATTGTTATATAAAACATGTTTTAATGGAATCTTGGTATGGTGCTGTAGGATAAGCGCTCAATCATAATGTCAGTTTGAACTACAAGGCTGGTGGTTCAAACTCACCAGCTGCTTCTGTGAAACCCTATACAAGGTCACTATGAGTCTAAACCAACTCTATGGCACTTAACAACAACAACAATATGTTTCTGCATGTGTGTATACACTATGCCAAGATGCGAAATTTCATACCATACTTTAAGATTTTAGCAAATTCCTGCTCGGTTTGAAACTGGTGCCCCAGGCATCACCAGCCTGGTCTGTGGCACTGTGAGCTGAGAAGGCCTGGTGCCAGACTCTCAAAGTGGACCCTCAGGCTTTCTCTGTCAGAGCCACACTGACTGTGAGATAGAACCTAGGTTGTGAAGCTTAGAGGATGGTTCTTCTTCATAAACCCAGGGAAATCATTACCAGGAGGCAGAGAATGGCCTAAATGACTCCTAAAGTAATTGAGAGATCCTGTATTCAGCCCTATGCCAGGCTCAGAAGTCTCCTGCTTCTTTGTAGACACCCAGCAGGAGAAAGGGGCAAGCAGCTGCCATCATTTCTACACTGAGGTGCCATTCACCACGTGGAGTATCTGGACCCTGTTGTTAGGTCTCTCAGTTCCCAAGTTGCCTCTCATACCTGCCCACCTCAGGCTGTGGGTGTTGTCTGGCTGATGGAGGTCTCTACCCATCACCCTCAGAAATGTCTGGATTAATGAGGCCATGGAACACAATTCTGCATGTTCTCACAGGGTGATCCAGGCAAGACTCTTTCATCTCCTCCCAGATGGGCAAGCCATCCATTCCTCGTGCTCACTGTTCCTGGAGTAAGGGGACCCCAGGGCTGAATGTTTGACTAAACAAATAAGATTCTCCTGGGGTTTACTCCAGATGCTCTAGAGGTCACATCTGGAGGAACGAGTGGGAGGGCAGTCCTCTAGTCTCCACCCCTCACCTATACTATATCTTGGGACTAGAAAGGAAACCAAGCCTTGCCTTAATATGAGAGGAGTGTGTCTGGGTGCCCTGAAATACCTCATCAGTGGGCTTTTTAGAGGATTACCAGGGAAAAAAGGTCCCTAGATGGCACAAGTAGTTTGCGATCAACTACTAACAACAGTGTTGGTGGTTCTAACCTAGCCAGAGGCACCATGGAAGAAAGTCTTGGCGGTCTGCTTCTGTACAAAGATTATGGTCAAGAAAACTCAAAGGAGCAGTTCCACTCTGTAAAACACAGTGTCTCCATGAGTTGGAGAGACTTGGCGGCAACAAGTTTATTTGTCCTTTATTTTCCAGACAGGGCTGCTTGCTTGATTTGCTGCCTGTATTGATACGGCAGCTCTCACTAAAATGCTTTTCATTTGGGGCCCCAGTGCCCAGAATACACCTTGTGGAGAACCCTTTGGGTAATAAGGCCAAAACCCAGATTACTCTTCTTCCCATTCCCCAAACCCAGGTGACCTCACCCCTGCACATTGTCTCTGTTCCTCCCCCAGTTCTTGCTCTCCCTTCAAGACCTGACCTAGCTCCTGCTCCTGAATTTGCACATGCACAGAAAGTCTCCCCAACACAGAGGCTTATGGGCTCAGTTATACAGCTCATCCCCAACCTGGTGCTGCCTCAGCTTTCAGATCGACTTCTTGTCTCTAAAACGAGAGCAGTGGGAGAGTAGACACTCTATCTTATTTACAATGTGGGAGTAGAGTGTTATAGAATCCACTTGCACTGCATATACAGGCTGAAAGAATTCAACCAAACGATCACTGCACTCTTATCTTAGTTTTGTCATTTGTAAAATGGGGTTGAGGCCCTTATGGGATTATTGTGAAGCTTACATTTTGACAAACGCTTAACACTATAACAGGCAGAGAGCGTTTGCTTCATATTTGGCAGGCTGGTCACCAGTCCCCTATAGTACCTAGCATAATTCCAACTACATTACAGGTGAGCAATAGACATGTCTGAGTAGTCTACTGATTTACTGAAGAGAGAGCTGGATATACTCCTTTATTCCTCCAATCATCCCATGTGGGAGGAATGACGTTTGTCAAGGAGACAGGAAATGGACAATAATTAAGGGAGAAGAAAAAGAGTTAGAAAATAGAAAGTCTGGAATTAGGGAAACGAGGAAGGAGGAAACACAATAAGGTAAGGAAGCTGCCAAGTATAAAAAGAAATACAGACCTTGACTATTTTCTTGGAAGAACAAAAACTGAATATCATTGGACCCTGAGATTATGGCTTTTTGTTGTTGTTAGTTGCCTCTGAGTTAGGTCCGACTCACAGCAACCCTATGCACAGCAGAACAAACCACTGCCCAGTCCTGTGTCATTCTCACAATTGTTACGCTTGAGTCCATTGCTGCAGCTACTGTGCCAATTTATATCATTCGGGCTCTTCTTTTTGCTAACTTTACGAAGTATGATGTCCTTCTCTAGGGACAGGTCCCTCCTAACAGCATGTCCAAAGTATGAGAGACAAAGTCTCACCATCCTGGCTTCTAAGGAGCATTCTGACTGTACTTCTTGCAACAAAGATTTGTTTGTTCTTCTGGCTGTCCATGGTACTTTTAATATTCTCTTCCAACACCATAACTCAAATGTATCAATTCTACTACGTTCTTCCTTAGTCACTGCCCAACTTTCACCTGCATATGAGGCAATTGAAAATACGCTGGCTTTTGTCAGGCACACCATAATTCTCAAACTGATACCTTTGTTTTAGTTTTTTTTTTTAACACTTTAAAGAGTTCTTGTGCAACAGATTTGTCTAATACAGTATGTCATTTGATTTCTCAACTGCTGCTTCTATGAGTGTTGATTGTGAATCCAAACAAAATGAAGTCTTTGACAACTTTAATCTTTTCTTCATTTGTCATGATGTCATTTATTTGACTAGTTGTGAAGATTTTTGTTTTCTTTACATTGAGGTACAATCCATACTGAAGACTGTGGTCTTTCATCTTTTTCTGTAAGTACTTTAAATCCTCTTTGCTTCCGGAAAGCAAGATTATATCATCTGCATAGTGTAGGTCTTCCTCCAATCCTGATGCCACATTTTTCTTCATATAATCCAGTTTCTCAGATTATTTGTTCAAAATACAGATTGATATAGTGAAAGAATACAACCCTGGAGCACACCTTTCCAGATTTTAAACTATCCAATATTCCCTTATTCTGTTCTAATGACTGCCTCTTGGTCTATGTACAGATTCCCATTAGCACAATTAAGTGTTCAGGAATGCCCATTCCTTGCAATGTCATGCATAGTTTGTCATGATCCACACAGTCAAAAGTTTTGCATCGTCAGTAAAGCACAAGTAAATATCTTTCTAATATTCTCTGCTTTTAGTCTAGATCCATCTGATGTAAGCAATGATATCCCTAGTTCCTTGTCCTCTTCTGAATCCAGGTTGACTCTCTGGCAGTTCCTTGTCAGTGTACTATTGTAGCCATTTTTTATTTATCTCCCTCGAAATGTTACCTGCATATGATATTGATGATATTTTTTGGTGACTTCCACATATTAATAGGTCACCTCTCTTTGAAAAGATCACAAATATGGATCTCTTCTAATCAGTTGACTTCCAAATTTCTAAGCATAGATAAGTGAGTGCCTGTAGTACTGCATCAGTTTGTTGAACGATTTCAATTTGTATTCCATCAGTTCCTGGAGCCTTGTTTTGCCTAGATATTTCATTCTTTGGGTGGCTATTGTAAATGGTATTGCTTTCCTAATGTCCTTTTCAAAGCTGTCATTTTTGGTATAGAAGAATCCAACTGATTTTTGTATGATTTTCCTATTTTTTTTTAATTGTTTTTATCAGGAATGGATGTTGGATTTTGTCAAATGCCTTTTCTGCATCAGTCGATATGATCGTGTTGTTCTCTTTTCTTTTTTATATGGTGGATAACGTTGATTATTTTTCTGATGTTGAACCATCATTGCATTCCCAATATGAATCCCACTTGATCATGATGTAGTATCTTTTTGATATGTTGCTGGATTCTGTTGGCTAGGATTTTGTTGAGAATTTTTGCATCTATGTTCATGAGGGATACTGGTCTATAATATTTTCTTTCTTAGTGACATCCTTCCCTGGTTTTGTAACGAGGGTTATGCTTGCTTCATAAAATGTATTAGGAAGTTTTCCATCCTCCTCTATCTTCTGGAATAATTTGAGTAGAATTGGTGACAGCTCTTCCCTGAATGTTTGGTAGAACTCACCATTGAAGCCATCTGGGCCTGGACTTTTTT
>NW_006408653.1:361401-423071 GCF_000296735.1 Chrysochloris asiatica | reverse complement strand
CACCCACTATTATTATAGATTCATCTATTCCTATCTTCAAATCTATTAGAGTTTGCTTTATATATTTTGGAGCTCTTTCATTGGGAGCATAGATACTGTGGTTACGTCATCTTGTTCAATTGTCCCTTTAATCATGAGATAATGTCCATTTTTATCTATTATGCTGGCTTTGGCCTTAAAGTTTATGTTATCAGAGATTAGTACTGCCAGTCCTGTTCATTTTTTATTGCAATTAGCTTGGTATATTTTTTCCCATCCTTTGACTTTTAATCTGTTTTTGTCTCTGTATGTGAGATGTGTCTTTTGCAGACAGTATACTGAAGGATCTTGTTTTCTTATCCATTCTGCTACTCTCCGTCTCTTAACAGGTGCATTTAATCCATTTACAATTAGTGCAATTATCGATAGGTATGGATTAATTGCTGCATTATGTTTGTTTTTTTGTGGTGCTGACATCTATTTTTGTCTTTTCTTTCTTTCCTGTTTTTGTTTGCTTGTTTGTTTTTTAATGACCTTTTGCTTTCTTCCTGTATGGTATTCTTGATGTCATTCTACAACACTTCTGGTCTTCAGTCATTAGTGTCTAATGTATCAAATCTGTTCTTGATATGATCTCTAAATTCAGGTGGAATGTGTTCAAGGTCATATTTTGGCTTTGGTGGACTTGTTTTAATTTTCTTCAGCTTCAGTCTGAACATGTATATGAGCAATTGATGGTCTGTTCCATAGTCAGTCCCTGGCCTACTTTTGGTTAAGAATAATGAGTTTTCCCACTACCTCTTACACAGATGTAGTGAATTTGATTCCTGTGTATGGCGCCTGGTGAGATCTATATATATAGTCACCTTTTATGTTGTTTTAAAAAGGCATTTGCCATGAATAAATCATTGGCTTTGCAAAATTCTACCATGTGATCTCTAACATCATTTCTGTGTTCCATCTACTGATCCTTCTTTGTTTCCAACCATCACATTCCAGTCATCAGTAATTATGACTGCATCTCGATTGCATGTTTGATCAATTTCAGACTGAAGAAGTTGGTAGAATTCTTCAATTTCATCAACACTGGCTTTAGTAGCTGGCACATAAATTTGAATATTAGTGACATTAACTGGTTTTCCGTGTAGACATATGGATATTTTCATATCACAGGCAACAATGTACTTCAAGATAGATGGTGAAATGTTCTTTTTGACAAAGAATGTGATACCTACCATTCCTCTTCAATTTGATGTTTCCAGCATAGTAAACCATGTGATTGTCAGATTCAAAATGTCAATGTCAGTCCATTTCAGCTCACTAATGTCTAAGATGTTGATGTTTATGCGTCCCATTTCACTTTTGACAACTTCCAAATTTCCTAGGTTCATACTTTGTACATTCCATGTTCCAATTTTTAATGGATGCTTGCAGCTGTTTTTCCTCATTTTGAGTTGTGCCCCATCAGCAAATGAAGGTCCTAAAAACTTTACTCATCATGGTCAAGTCTATTTTGAGGAGGCAGCTCTTCCCCTGTCATATTTTTAGTACCTTGCAACTTGAGGGGCTCATCTTCAGGCACTATATCTGACAATGCTCCACTGCTATTCATAAGGTTTTCAGTGGCTAAACATTCAGAAGTAGTACACCTCTCCTTCTTTCTAATCTAAGCTCTTTTAGTCTGGAAGCTCAGCTGAAACTTGTCCACCATGAGTTACCCTGCTGGTATTTAAAATACTGGTAGCACAGCTTCCAGCATCGTAGCAACACTGAAGCTACCACAGTACAACAAACTGATAGACAAGATGAGGAGACTATGGCCCTTACACACCCTCTAAACTTGGAATTGAACCCACTTCTGGAAGTTGCCTCTCAGCCAAACAATAGATAAGATGGGAACAATAACAACCCAGAGGAAGGTGCATCTCAGAACAATCAACCATAAGGGACCCAAAGGGGAGCATTTGCTCAAAAGCAAAGGTCAGAAGACAGGGAGGGGCAGGAAAGCTGAGTGAACGGAAATGGGAAATCCAGGGAGGAAGGGGGGTGGTGGAGGTGGGGGTGGTGGGGAGTGCTGACACATTTGAGGGAATTGCAGCCAATGTCACAAAACAAACTGTGTAGAAACTGTTGAATGAGAGACTAATGTGCTTTGTAAAGGTTCCCTTAAACCGCCTTCAAAAAAGGATCCCTTGGAGCAACATGGGCCTCAGAGGGTAGGGAAAAAATAATAAATGAACACCATGTGGACATTTCTTCTAAGTCACAGTTAAAGAATTTCAGAGTTAGAAAAGGGCCTACCTAGAGATCACAGACCCCTCTCCTGCACAGCCCAGGTGCAGTGTGAGGTCAGGGGAGAGAGGAGCTCCAGGTGGGGGCAGAAGCAGCCCCTGAGGAAAGACACTGTCCACTGTCTGCAGCCACTGACAACAGGGACCCCTCTGCCCATTTGCATCCCCACAGAGGCTCAAGTTCTTCCCATTCTTTCCTCAGGCACCTCCAACCGGGAGCTTATCGCCATGGAAACCGTTGAAGAGTGGAAGGTGCAGAAAATCTGGAAAAAGACAGCAGCGCTCTGAGTGTAATTTACTTCCTGTTTAGCGCCTTCATAACCTCTTATTCCTATTCCTGAACTCCTCCTGCTGCCTCTTCCTCGACCCCTGCCCTCTTCCCTACGTAAGGACCTGTCACAACCCAGGAAACTGAGGCCACTGGATCTTCAAAGTGGATCTAGAGCCTCCAGCCCAGTGGACCCCACATTACCTATTTTCAGTTCTAGGAAAAAAGCTCACATGAAAAAATCCAACACAGGAAAAAAACCCACTGTAATAAATGCGCACAAGAAATATGCACACAGGGACAATTGCTAACCCTAACTCCCCGCCCCCCAAATGGATGCTCCATCCACAGGACGATCCTGGTAGTGGGCTGTGGACTTAGCCGAGCCTTCCCATGGCTGTCTTCGCTGGGGTAGAGTCTGCTGTGGGTGTGGCAGAAAGCAACAAAGGATAGTGTACATGTGCGTCTGCCACTCTGGAAGGGGCACCCAGGAACACTGACTAGCAGGTTGAGGAATCTCTGGGGTAGCGCCCACCTCAGGGTTCTGCCTGCAGAGGTCTAGGAGCGGCTCTGAACGCACCTAAGTGAGAGCCACGAATTCAGGGAAGATGTGCGCGCTGAGGCCGTGAGATTTCAGCTGGGGCTCAACAGAACTCTGAAAATCCCAAATCTTGCAGAGGCCCCCTGACGCCTGCCCTATGTGTAATGTCCTGCTCGATGTGTGATGTGTTTACCTACAACGTTGGTTAGTTTCATTTTTTTATTGGGTTATTTGTCTTTGTGTGTGTGTATGTAGAGGTGTTGTAGTTTCCTATAGATTTTAGAAATTAGTCCTTTGTCTAACAGGTCATTGCAAAAGATTTTTTTCCCATTTTATAGCTCCCTTTTTGTTCTTTTGGTGAAATTTTTTGATTCACATTTAGGTCTTTAATCCATGTTGTTTCGGTTTTTGTATATGGTGTGAGATAAAGTTCTTATTTCAATCTTTTGTATATCAATTTCCAGTTCTGCCAACACCATCTGTTGCAGATATTATGTCTTCCCCATTCAATGTACTTTGGCCCTTTGTATGTGGATGGGTTAATTTCTGGATTCTCCATTCTGTTACATTATCTTTCATTGTACCAGTACCAGGCTGTTTTGACCACTGTAGCCATTTTGAAATCAGGGAGTGAGAGGCCTCTAACTGTGTTCTTCTTCTTAAGCAGTGTTTTGCTTATCTGGGGACTCTTTCCTTTCCATATAAAGTTTGTAATCATTTTTTTCCATCTCTTTAAAGAATGTTGTTGGAATCTAGATTGGGATTGCATTGTATCTGTAGGTTGCTTTGGGTAGGATTGACATTTTCACAATGTTAAGTCTTCCTATACCAGAGAATGGTATAGTCTTCCATTTTTGTAAATCTTTTTTCATTTCTTATAGTAGTGTTTTGTAGTTTTCTTTGTATGGTCTTTTGTTTCTCTGGTTAGATTTGTTCCTAAGTATTTCATCCTTTGGGTGGCTATTGTAAATGGTATTGCTTTCCTAATTTCCTTTCCAGCACGGTTATTATTAGTATAGAACAGCGGTTATTTTCAGAAGGTGTTGCTTTCCAAGTTAACCTCTGAGATATTCACATTTCTATTTAAACAAATGTATTCTATCACAGTTTATTGCTGGTATTGTTAAATGCCATGGAGTTGCTTCTGACTTATAGTGACCCTTATAGGGTTTTTGAGGAGCAGCTGGTGAGCTTGAACCACTGACCCTGAGGTTCAAACCAACTTTGCAGTCCAGCTCATTAGCCTGCAGCACCACACCAGGACTCCCTATAACAGTTTAGGAGGTTAGAAGACCAAATTCAGAGTGCTGACTTTCTTTGTCCGTCCTAGGGAAAGGTCCTTGTCTCCTGTCAACATCTGTTTGTCCAGCATTCCTTAGAGAGCTCTATCTCTAGGACCTTCACAGTGCCTGGACCCCAGGTTCAAAGGACAAACTCCACTCCTTCTATCTTGGTAGTAGTAGGTGCCTCCTCTGCTCACTTGATATTTACCTTGTGATTTTCAAGTTTAAAAGTTAGTTTTAGGGTTGTTGTATTATTAAAATTTTTTTTTTGTTTCCCTTTATTTTTAGCTATTTCATTTCCCAGTGTTTAAATTATATCGTTTTAAGCTACTTCATTTTTCAAAACTAATTTCTAGTTATTTATTTGTGTCATTTCATTCAAGAGTTACATATTTTCAAATTGAATATAAACATAATTATTTCTTTTTAGACTAAGCATCTGATTTTTTTATTTGCATAGGTATGCTATTTTCATTTATTGTAATGTTGAGTTAGTTGTGTTGTTAATTTTAATATTTGTTTTCTTAGTTATTTTTTGAGTTGTTTATTTCAGACATTTAATTTTGGGTTTTCATTTTCTGAAAATTTTGTCCAGAATTTTTAGCAATTTCTTAGTTATCTTAAGAATTTATTTTTCATTTTCTTTCCTTTTTTTTTTTTTTATCTTTATTTTCACTTTAATTTTCATAATTGTTTAGTTTTGGAGTTTGTGTCCAATCACTATATCACAATTCCAGTTATTTTAACAGGGAAAATTTAATATAAAGAATTGCTACTGGAGAATGAAAATGGCCACACACACACACACACACACACACACACACACACACACACAAGATTTTTGAAGTGTCAAGGAGATTTCAACTGATTTTACTGTTTCAAACAGTTTGAAAGATCCTTTGACTTGACATTTCTGAAAAATTTTAGCTCACTCCTGACTTTATTCTTCTTCTACTCCCATTTTCACCAAGAGAGAGTTCATTGACTCTTTCCTACTTCCTTTGGAAAGTCTTTCCATCCTCCATCTTTTGATTCCTGCCTCTTAAACATCTATGAGGATAGAGCAGGGTCCAGACAAGCCAGCTGTGAAGTGGCAGGTGAAATCAAGTGCTTAGGGCAGCCAGTGAGTTTGGGCTTGGGAGCAGAGGGAATCTACTGTGGGAAGTCTGTTGGCGACTCTCTGCAAACAGTGTTCCAAATTTCTTAGCAGAATTGAACCAGTGCTTTCAGCATTCTATTTTTTTTTTTCTTTTTTAAGTTTTTATTGTGAATTATGTGATAGTTTACATGGGAGAACATTAGTTTACATTTATCCTATCTTATTTCATTGCATTGCAATGATTACAATTCCCTGCATGCATCATCAAACAGCCAAAAGGTACAATCCGCAAGTCTGCCCCCGGCCATCAACACACAGACCCTCTCCCTCTCAGAGTCCAGAGTCCCCAGCTGCTCCATCTCTCCATGTCATTGTCTCTACCTCCATCTCTGGCTTCGCTGCTTCTCTGGATAGGGTCCTGCACTCCGTTTTTCTCCCTTGATGGTCCAAGGGTCCTCTGCTCCTGGACTGCAAGATCAGCCACTCCACTCCTTTTGTTACAAAACATCTACCTTAATGTTTTCAGCATTCTGTTTATTGAAACACATCAGTTGGTATTCTGCCAATTCCTGGAACTTTGTTTGCTTCTTCCTTCAGTACCATGATTCTTAATCATCTGATACTTCCTGAAAATTTTCTGAAGATATTAAAAAATGGTTACAGCTATATATTGAGAGGGAACTGATACAAATTCAAGTTGAATTCAGAAAAGGATGTAGAATGAGAGATATTGTGAAGTCAGATGGATCTTAGCTGAAAGCAAATATTGACTATGCAAACATATTTGACTACTGAGGACCATAACCAATTGTAAATAACACTGCAAAGAATGAAAATTCCAGAATACTTCATTGTGCTCATGTAGAACCTATATCCAGACCAAGGGTCAGCCAATCAAACAGAACAAGGGGATACTAAATGGTTTAAAATCAGGAAAGGTATGTGTCAGAATTGTATCCTTTCACCATACTTATTCAAACTGAATGCTAAGCAAAGACTCCAAGAAGGTAAACTATATGAAGAAGAATGCAGCATCAGGATGGGAGGAAGACTCATTAGCAACTTGAGATATGCAGATGACACAACCATGCTTGCTGAAAGCAAAAAGAACTTGAAGCACTTATTGATAAGATCAAAGAATACAGCCTTCAGCCTGGATTATACCTCAACATAAAGAAAACAAAAATCATCACAAATGGACCAATAAGCAGCATCAATGAATTAAGTATTGAGAAATTGTCTAGGATTTCATTTTACTTGGTCTCACAATAAATGTCTATGGAAGCAGCAATCAAGAAACCAAACGGTGTATTGCATTGGACCAGATCTACTGCAAAAAGACTTCTTTAAAGTGTTAAAAACAATTATGTCACTATGATGACTAAGGTGTGTCTGACTCAAGCTATGATCTTTTCAATCACCTCATATGCATTCAAAATCTGGACAATGAAAAAGGAAGAACCAACAATGTCTTTGAATTATGGTGTTAGCAAAAAATATTGAATATACTATGAACTGCCAGAAGAACAAACAAATCTGTCTTGGAGGAAGTGTATCAGAATACTCCTTAAAATAAAGGATGATGAGACTTTGTCTCACTTACTTAGACATGTTATCAAAAGAGACCAGTCCCTGGAGAAGAACATCATGCTTGGTAAACTAAAAGGTCAGCAAAAAAGAAGAAAATACTCAGTGAGGTGGATTGACACAGTGGCTGCATCAATGGCCTGAAACACCGCCTGGATTGTGAGGATAAAACGGAATCGACTCTATGGCACCTAACAACAAGAAAGACATGTTTTGGTGAGATCTATGGATGTTGTTGCTAGTTGCTGTCAATTCTGACTCCAGGCAGCCCTGTGTGTTACAGAATTGCCCTGTTCCCTAGGATTTTCTTGGCTATAAGCTTAACAGAAAGGAGCCCTTGTGCCACAAACAGTTAAGTGCTCACCTGCTAACCAGAAGGTTGGTGGTTTGAACTCACTCAGTGGCTCCATAGGTGAAAAGACCTCACAGTCTACTCACATGAAGATTACAGCCAAGACAATCCTATGGGGCTTAGGGGATCATGCTGAATCAAAGTCTATGGTATCTAATAACCACAGTCTTAGTGCAAGCAGATTTTCAGGCATTTTCTTCTGTGGTACTTCCAGATGGGTTCAAACCACCAAACTTTCGGCTAGCACTTGAAAGGAAACCATTTTCACCACTGAGGAATGTTGTCATTGTTGTTAAGTGCCTTCAAGTCAGTTCTGACTCATAGTGACCCTGTGCACGGTTTCTGACGAGTGATTGGTAAGCTTGAGGGACCTTAGACATATGTATTTGTTATTGTTAGTTGCCATTAAGTAATTTCAACTCATGGTAATCACAGGCATACAGAGTAGAACTCCTTCATAAGGTTTTCAAGGCTGTGACCTTTCAGAAGCAAATAACCAGGTCAGTCTTCCTAGGAGTTTCTGAGTGGGTTTGAACCACCAACCTTTCAGCTAGTAATGGAGTGCTTAACTGTTGCACCATCCAGGTATCTCACTGGATCATATAACTCACATTAAAAAGTTTCTCATAATATTTTCTCTGCCTAATTATCTTACCAATAACAATAGGTATATATTTGCTATGAGAATACATAATGGCTGCTAATGGATTTCTCTGGACATCTGTCCTTTTGTTGTTCTGTGGTGGCTTGTGGGTTACTGTGATGCTGGTAGCTATGCTACTGGTGTTTCTAATATCAGCAGGATTACTCAGAGTGGACACGTTTCAGCAGAATTTACAGACAAAGAACACATCAGGAAGAAGGAATAGGAGGTTCACTTCTGAGGGATTAGTCCATAAAAACCTTATGAATACCAGTGGAACATTGTCTGATCCAGGGCCGGAAGGCGAGTCCCTAAGGTTGGAAGGCACTCAGAATACAATTGAGAAAGTACTGATTCCTTAAAGTAAAGTCAACCTTGATGTGAATGGAACAAAGCATTTGGATCTTCAATCGCTAATGTGGTCTGACTTCAAATGAGAAGAAACAGTTACAAACATCCATTAATAATTGGAATGTGTACTGTATGCCCATAAGAAAATAGAAATCATGAAAAATGAAATTGGATGCATAAAGATCAATATTCTAGGCATTGTTGTTGTTAAGTGCCATAGAGTCGGTTCCGACCCATAGCGACCCTGAACAGGGTTTCCAAGGCTGTAAATATTTACGGGAGCAGAAAGCCTCATCTTTCTCCCGTGGAGCAGCTGGTAGTTTTGAACTGCTGACCTTGCAGTTCACAGCCCGATTCATAACCACTACGCTACCAGAGCACCTTATTCTAGACATTCGTGAGCTAAAATGGGTCACTATGCATAGGAACTGAATTGACGGCACTTAATAACCAAGTGAGCTAAAATGGACAGGTATTGGCCATTTTTAACCAGACAATCAGATGGTTTGATCCTCCTAAATACTTTTTTTTTTCTTCTTAAATTAAATACTTTCTACCTTTGAGTAGGCAGCTGCTCACTACAACACACAACCTAAGGTTTGGGGCCTCAAACCTTTTCTGGATCTATGGAAATGGTCACACTTGATTATGCTGGCAGAATGCAAAGTGCCCAGGCTTGAGTTAGGAGGAAGAGCCTCTCCACAAAATATCATGTCACACGTAGGTGACCAGAGGAGCAGTTTTAATGTCATTGTCATTCTTGGGTTCTCCTGTGTGACGCAACATTGTCAGATGCCCAAGACACTCTGAAGTCCATCCTGGTCCCTTACCCAGTGGTTGCTAGATTCTTTCCCTCAGGAAATAGTTGCTGAATGAATTGTGGTCACAGTAAATAAAAACCCCCACAAACTTTAAATTGTGAAATCAGTGAAGGTTTACAGAACAGATCATCAGTATCACATCCAATAAATCATGCACTTCGTCTAAGTACAATGATTGCAATTCCCTTCCATGTACCATCACCAGTTAACAGTGGTGGTGGTGGTATGTGTCATGGAGTCGGTTATGACTCATAGCAACCCTGTACAGGTTTTCCAAGGCTGTAAATCTTTACGGGAGCAGAAAGCATCATCTTTCTCCCGCAGAACAACTGGTAGTGTCGAACTGCTGACCTTGCGGTTCGCAGCCCGATTCGCATACCAGAGCTCCTTCCAGTTAATAGTATTTACCTCTATTCACTTTAACTCTTGCACTCTTCTTTGTATCTTCCACTACCTTCATCTTCCCTGTGCCAGCCTCTCTCTCATTGTATATTGTCTTCCCCATCATCCAAGTTAACATGTGTTTACCCACTACCCAGGGAATAATTTTACCTTCCCTCATACTTCTTTTCTTAATTTTTACAACAGTTATTGTTGTTAAGTGCTGTCGAGTTGGTTCCGACCCATAGCAACCCTGTATAGGGTTTCAGAGGAGCAACTGGGGACCTTGAATCACCAATTTTGAGGTTCAAACCGACTTTGCAGTCCCGCGCATTAACCCACAGCGCCACACACCAGTAGTCTCGTACAATATTTGTCTTTTGTGATTGCTTAATTTCATGCAGCAAACTGTTCTCCATGTTCATTCATGTTATGAAATGTTTCACTGGTTTGTCTTTATGCTTCATTTAGACTGTCTCCATATTTTTGCTATTATAAATATATCTGCAATGAGCATGGATGTGCATATATCTATTTGTGTCGGTTCCTGTTTCTTGAGGATATATACCAAGTAAAGGGATTGCTGGGTCATATGGTATTGGTATTTTACAGTCCCACCAGCAGTGTAGGAGGGTCCCAGTTCTCTCCACACTATTGCCAACATTCGTTTTCTTTTTTGTTTGTTTGTTTTTAAACCGATGCTGGGGTAAGAATATATCTCATACTCCTGTACATTTAAAAAATTCCAACTCATGCAACCCTATGTGTGTCCGAGTACAACTGTGTTCTGTGGGTTCTCAAAGGCTGGTTTTGGGGAGGTAGATCACCAGACCTATCTTTTGGATGGACTCAAACCTCCAACTTTTCTGTTAGCAGCAAACACGTTAAACTTAAAAAAAAAAATGTTATTGTTGTTAAGTGCTGTAGAGTCGGTTCTGATCCACAGCGATCCTGTGTAGGGTTTCTGAGGAGCAGCTGGTGAAGTTGAACCACCAACCTTGCAGTTCAAACGGCTTTGCAGTCCGGTGCATTAACTCACAGCACCACACCAGGACTCCTTTTTAATATAGGGAACAATAAATAATGACTCTTCTGTGGGTAAAACTTTGTAATCTTTCCATTTGTTTAGATGAAAGGAAATACAGAAAATGTATTTTGAAATGAAGATTTCTTAAAACTCATGTAAAAATTATTCAAAATCTTTATGGTTTTACATATTGCTTCTTGTCCCTTAGAGAGTTTATGACAAAATTCTCTGGCTGCAGTGGGTGGACTCAAGGCAGACCTCAGTCTGTAAATTTTGGCAGTGTTTTGAATACTTATTTAACAGCAGCTATGTGTTATGCAATATTTAGGGAAAATAGAAAATTTCTAAAATCAGCATTTCCCAGAATATGTTTTTCAGAACAAGCAGAAGATAAGAGATCAGCAATTTCCTCCCTCATGCTGCTTTGCAGGGAAACAAACAAACAAAAAGAACATTTATCTAGGTTCAGGGAAAACCCATAGGAAGGAAACCTGCATACTTGTGTTAAACCCATTACTGCTCAAATTTCTCTGATCACAGAATTCCTTTCTTTGTGGAAAACCACAACTCATATGTATTAGTAAGCTGCTGTAACAAAGGGACCCAACAATAAAGTAATTTGAAGAATAGAGAAGTTTCTAATTCACGTAACAGGTTGGAAGACTGCTTGGCTCTATATCGTTGTTTATTCTGGATTCCTGGGCTTCTTCCCTCAGATTTTCCACCATCCCGCTAGAATATTGTTCTTGTATGTGTTGTCATAACTGGGTCACAGGCTGTCTGCATCTAGTTTGCAAGTAGAGAGAAGAGATTGAAGAATCATATGTACAACATTTTTAGGTGCAGGCAGGAAGTACAACCTATCACCTTCTCTTACATTCCATTGTTGAAAACATCATATGGATACTCATGCCTCTAAGGAGGACTGGGAATTGTAGTTGCTGGTAAGGAGGCCGTTGCCCAACTACCAGCCTGTTAATGTGTAATACGATCATCCAACTAGCCTGCAACAGAGCAGGGACTAGGCTACCCTCTCCTAGTCTAGGGTATTCACGATAACATAAGCATTGCTGTAATCAGTTAGTATACTCCTATATGAAGTCTACTTGTATATCAGGCTCCATGTCATAGTATGGACACAGAAAGCTTTATAAAACACAGTCTTCTGTTCAGATATTTACTCTAGTATCAAGTTTTATCAATGGATAGACTTTCAGACAAGTTTTATCAATGGATAGACTTTCAATCATATCTATAGCTTTGAATCATGCTACTTTAATTTGCTAAGAGAAAACATACGTCTGGAGAGGAATGAGCAGATACAGTGAACACAGTAGAGAATCTTTAAATAGACTTCATGCATTTGCAAATACATTTACAATCAGAATAAAAAAGATAAATATGTATTAAAATGGTGGGTGTTTGGTCCACTAACTGGAAATATGGAAAAAGTAAATCTTTTTTTTTAAACCTCATTTCTTAAAACACAAAGATTTGCTTATGTAAGACACCATCTGTGAAAAGAGATGGTGGAAAAGCTCCATATCATTACTCAAAACAAGGCCAGGGGAAGACTGGAACAGACAAACAATTGCTCATATGCAAGTTCAGATGTTAATGAAAGAATATCGAAACAAGTCAATGAGATCCAAAATATGACCTTGAATATATCCCACCTGAATTTAGAGATCATCTGAAGAACAGATTTGATACATTAAAGACTGAGGACCAAAGACCAGAAGAGTTGTGGGATGATATCTAGAACATCATACAGGAAGAAAGCAAAAGGTCATTGAGAAGACAATAAAGAAGTAAAAGACCAAGATAGATGTCAAAAGAGACTCTGAAATTGCTCTCCAGTGTAGAGATGCTAAAGCAAACAGAAAAATGAGAAGGTAAAAGAACTGAACAGAAATTTCAAAGGACAGCTTGAGAACACAAAGTCAAGTATTATAATGAAATGTGCAAAAATCTGGATTTAGAAAACCAAAAGGGAAGAGCATGCTCAGTCAGCATTTCTCAATCTGAGGGAACTGAAGAAAAAACCTGAAGCCTCGACTTGCAGTATTAACGCACTAGACTGCAAAGTTGGTTTGAACCACACAGTTGGCAGTTCGAGCTCACCAGCTGCTCTTTGGAAACCCTATACAACGTCATTATGGGTCGGAACTGACTTGATGCACTTAACAACCACAACAACAATGGAGAAAATATTGACTGAATCAGAAAGCATCAAAAGAAGATGGCAAGAATACTCAGAATAACTGTACCAAAAAGATCTGGTTGATGATCAACAATTTCAAGAAGTAGCTTACGATCAAGAACCAATGGTACTGAAGGAAGAAGCCCAAGATGCACTGAAGGCATTGGTAAAGAACAGGGTTTCAGGAATTGATGGAATGCAAATTGAAATATTTCAACAAACTGATGGGGACACTGGAGATATTCACTCATCTATGTTTGATGACCCTCTTACTAAGCATGATTCCCTTTTCTAGGGATTGGTCCCTCTTGGTAACATCTCCAAAGTACATGAAACTCAGTCTTATCATCCTCATTTCTAAGAGGCATTCTGGTTGCACTTCTTCCAAGACATATTTATTTGTTCTGGCAGTTCATAATACTTTCAATATTCTTCACCAACACCACAATTCAAATACATTTACTCTTCACCAGTCTTCTTTCCTCTCTGTCAGCTTTCACATGCATACGAGGTAGGTGCACCTTAGTCCTCAAAGTGAAATCTTTTTTCTTTAATGCTTCAACTAGGTTTTTTGCAGCAGATTTGTCTAATGTTGTTTGATTTATTGACTGTTGCTTTCATGAGCATTGATTGTGGATCACAGTAAAAAGAAATCCTTGACAACTTCGATCTTTTCTCCATTTATCATGAGGTTGTTTATTGGTCCAGTTGTGAGGATTATTGTTTTCTTAACTTTGAGTTGTAATCCATACTGAAGGCTGTGATCTTGATCTTCATCAATTTAAGTGCTTCAAGTCTTCTTTGCTTCCATTAAGCAAGGTTGTGTCACCGTAGATTGCAGGTTGTTAATGAGCTTGATGCCATGTACTTCTTCATATAGTCCAGCTCCTCAGAATATTTGCTCAGCAACAGATTGAACAAGTATGGTGAAAGGATACAACTCTTCCTTGAATGTTTCCTGGTTTTAAACCACGCAGTGTCCTCTTGTTTTGTTTGGACAGTGGCCTCTTGTACAGATTTCACATGAGCACAATTAAGTATTCTGGAATTCCCGTTGTTTATAATGCTATCCATACTTTGTTTTGATCTGTACAGTAGAATACTTTTGCATAATCAATCACGCACAAGTAACCATCTTTATGGTCATCTGTCTTTCAACCAAGATACTTCTAATATCAGCAATGATATCCCTCTTTCCTCATCCTCTTCTGAACTTGACTTGAAATTCTGACAGCTTTCTGTCAATGCACTGCTACAAGTATTTTAAAAATTATCTTCAGCAAAATATTACTTGCATGTGATATTAATGATATTGTTAGATACTTTCTGCATTCTGTTGAGTCTTCTTTCTTTGCAACGGGCACAAATCTGGATCTCTTCCTGTCAGCTGGTCAGGTAGCTATCTTCAAAATTTCTTGGCATTGATAGTGAGTACTTCCAACACTGCATTAGTTTTCTAAAGAATTTCAATTGGTATTCTGTCAATTTCTGGAGCCTTGCATATATGTGCTGCATATAGATTTATAAATATAATAAAACACATAGAGGCACAATTACAGAGATATCCTAGACTTATCCAAATAACTCATGGAATTGGTTAGCTGGGTTGAAGAGCTTAGAACCATAGTCTTGGGATACTTAGACAATTGGCATAACTTAGTGCATAAGGCTATTGTTCTATAGCTTAATTTGGTCGGTAATGTCTGGGGTCTTAAAAGCTTGTGAGTGGACCCAGAAAGAACCTGATCTCGCAAAATGGTTCACTGCTTACTCTACCCAGGAAACTCCACAAAAATCATGCATATTCAAACCTTTGGGTTCACCTGTGAAATTGCTCAGGCCATCAAGGTTATGCATATCTGAAAAGCCACAAAGTATTTGAAAGATCCAGTATTCTAGTGCTATCTGACATTGTTCCACTGTTATTCATAAAGTTGTGGGGTTTTGTTTTGGTTTACAAATAAACAAATCTTTTTTATTTCTATCATTTAGTCCACTGAAAAATTTGAAACTCAGAACATTAAAAAGCCCCTTTGGTTTTTGTTCAAGCATCATTTTTCTATCATGGTATAATTTTTTTTTTTCTTTCTCAAACTCGTATTGTAATTTTATACTGCAATGCTTCCCAAGCGCTGAGTCTTTCATTACTTCCATGTTTGACTTACTGCCAAGTTAGTAGTGATGATTATACTGAAGCTCCAACATTTATTTTGGTAATTGCTTTTATATTCATAAGGTTTTCAGTGGCTAAACATTCATAAGTAGTCCTCCTCACCTTCTTCGTAGTCTGTCTTAGTCTGAAAGCTCATCTGAAACCTGTCCACCATGGCTGACCTTGATGATATTTAAAATACAAGTGGCATAGCCTCCAGCAGAACAGCGACTTGTAAACCACCACAGTGCACAAAGTGACAGATGAGTGATGTCCCATACTTCAGACATATCAGGAGGGACCAGTCCCTGGAGAAGGATATCATGCTTGATAAAGTGAAGGGTCAGTGAAAAAGAGGAAGACTCCCAATGAAATGGATTGGTACCACATCAGTAGCAATGAGCTCAGGTGTAAGAACGATTGTGAGGATGGTGCGGGACCAGATAGTGTTTCATTCTGTTGTGCATAGAGTCACCATGAGTTAGAACCGACTTGATGGTACCTAACAACAACAACATCTGAAAGATGTCACTTTGCAGAAGCAATGTGTGCTGTTTCAATGTTACAATGATGGAATTGGTAGGTATGCCCAAATTGAACATAGGGTTGGTGATCCAAAAAGGGTGCTGAATGTTGATGCACATGCTTAAAAGCTCAGAGAGACTAATACTGAACCTAAGGATTTAGATGAGTATTCTCTAGTCATGGAATACATCCAGGTGAACCAAGCCTCCAAGATGTGGTGCTGCACTTATAGAGCTCAAGGTCAGCTCAACCTCTATAGGAGCTCCCCCTGCTACATTGAGGTGATACTCACTGGAAAAGGAGCTCTGATAGCGTAGTGGTTATGACACGGACTGCTAACCTCAAGGTCCGCAGTTGAAACTACTAGCTGTTCTGCAGGAGAAAGACGAGGCTTTCTGTTCCGGTAAAGATTTACAGCTTCAGAAACCCTGTACAGGTTCACTACGAGTCAGAACTGACTCCACAACATAATCACCACCACTACCACCTTACTGAAAAGGAACACATTGTTCCTAAACCAGAAGAGGAAGTTGCACAGAAGAAAAAGTTATCTCAGAAGAAATCAAAGAAACAAAAACTTATGGCTCAGGAATAAATTAAACTTAATATGCAAATAAAAGAAAAAGCAGGGGGAAAAGGTGTGAGCAGACGTCTAAGATTCAACTATTAGTCTCTACTTACCAAGAGTAAAAGAGAATGAAGGAAACCAAAGACTCAAGTAAGAAACCAGTCCTCAAGTCTAATAGCCCATAAGAACCCTGGCTCTTAAAACAGAAATCAGAAGAAATAGATGGTGCCCAGCTACCACTACCAACAGACCTGAAGTTCAGTTCTGACCAGATATGCAATAGAAGGTCCCAGTTAGACTGGGAGAAAATTGTAGAACAAAACTCGGAATTCATTAAAAAAAAAAAAAGAAGAGGAAAGAAGAATAAGTCAGACTTACTAGACTGATAGAGATTGGAGGAACACCAAGACAATTGCTCTGTTGTTGTTGTTAATGCTGTTGACTCAGCTCCAATCCATAGCAACCCTGTACAGAGTTTCCAAGGAGTGGCTGGTGATCTTGAACCACCGACCTTGCAGTTCAAATTGACTTTGCAGTCCAGTGCATTAACCCACAGCTCCACACCAGGACTCCAAGACTGTTGCGCTAAGATCCTCTTTTTACCTGAAACTGAAGCCACTCTTCGAAGTGAGCTTTCAGCCAAACAATAGTTTGAATTAAAAAATGAACAATATCACCTGTGAGTAATATGTCCCTTAAACAATTTACTATATGAGGCCAACATTTACCCAAAAGCAAAGATGAGAAGGCAAGGAGGGAAAGGATATTAGATCAATGGAAGCCATACAAATAGACTGGAAATCTTGAGATTGCTTACACATTGTGAGAATTGTAATTAATGTCATGGAACACTCATATAAAAATTATGGAAACTATATTCCTGGGAAACTAATATACTGTGTAAACCTAAAGCAACAATAGAATATTTGAAAAATATGCATGACCTTTATTTTTTCCTGGTAACTATACTTAGGAGAAACTCAGTCACTTGGCCTGTTATTTCAGTATCCCCATTCACACGCTGACAGCTGCTTGAACTGTCTTGTGGTACTCTGGAGAAATTGTCACATGTATTTGTTATTGTATTCTAGGTACTAACATTTCAGTCCAGGGAGGTGTGTGTGTGTGGGGGTGAAATACTAACCTCAGGCAGTTCTGGTTGAACCTTTTAGTTATGGTTTGAAAACCATTGCTCCACAGACTTGCTTATTATTTCCACATGATAGCCTTTGTGGGTTATGACAGATTTCCCTGAGGAGTCACAAAATGACAGGCATTACTTTCACAATGTCCCTGGCTGACAGTCAGGCCCAGCATAGTCTTCTTGTGATTTGGGGCTAAAGTCCCTCAATCTTGTGCAATAGATTGTTGTTATTGTTAAGTGACCTACAGTCTGTTCCAACTCATATCAACCCTGTATAAGGTTTCCAAGGACCAACTGGTGGGTTTGAACCACCGACCTTGTGCTTATCCTTTGCAGTCCAGTGCTTATCCTTTAGCACCACCCAGGACACAATAGATGTTGTTTGTTGTTGTTAAGTGTCTTTGAGTCAGTTCTGTCAGCTTGAGATCCTACAGAGAGTTTTGAACTGCTAACCTATGAGGAGCTCTGGTAACACAGTGGTTACGAGTTGGGCTGCTAATCTCAAGGTCAGCAGTTCAAAACTACTGGTGGTTCCTCAGGAGAAAGATGAGGCCTTCTGCTCCCGTAAAGATTTACAGCCTTGGAAACCAGTCCAGTGTTTATCCTATAGCACCGCACCAGGACAGTTGATAAATCCTGCTGTAAGCAGCTGTATTCCCATAAGGTCAGGAGACCTTTTAAGAACAACCCCAAAACAGCCCTGAAGCACATCTCTGAATCCTGGGACCTTATAGTTTATCAAGAAGGGTGAATGTTATACGATATTAGACAGACTATGGGTTTTGCAATTTACAGGTCTGGGTTTAAGTCTCGGATAAATGTTTTGAACAGTCATTTAACCTCACTGAATGTCACATATTTTCCTTATAAAATAGAGAAAACTAAAACTATCTTCTGTTATTGTTGAGTGCCATCAAATCAGTTCTAATTCAACAGTGACCCTGTGTAGGGTTTCTGAGGAGCAACTGGTGGGTTTGAACCACCAATCTTGTAGATAGCAGTCCAGTGCTTGTCCTACAGTACCACACTAGCAACTATCTCCTAGAAAGATTAAATATGATCGCTTGTTAATTTTTAATCATGAATTATTACCTACCTTGTGCCAGGTGTATTTCAGGTAGCAAGAGATAAAACAACAGATAAGCAAAGCCCGAGTTCTCATGAACTTTTCATTCTGTTAAGGAGAAACAAACGATGACCCAAGCCAAAAATAAATAAGAAAATAGTACAGTTAAAATAAAATAGTGATGTAATTGACAGTTACTTCAGTTTCTCTTTGTTTTTCCTTGGTCCAACCTACTCACTAACCTACATTTTCACAGTGCCTGAAGTCAGTGGGTGCTTGGAAAGGGCTTCGTGACTCCAATTTCAAGGAAGCATCAACGACCTAATGTGTCTTCATAGTTGCATATTAGAAGGGGACCAAGTCCTTGAATCAGAGGAGTTACCCTTTTCTTTTGGACTTTGTGTCTCTGTATGGCCAGTGGAGATGGTATTTGGGGGCAGGCAGACACATATCCAAGCTTTGCCTAAGGACATTCTGTTTCTGAATGTCTTGTGGATGTTGATGGGGAGGAATCCTGAGCTCTTGTTGGGGGCCATAATCTAATTTATCAAAGTTTATGATATTTAAGAATTGTTCTGATGTTCCTCTTCAAACACAAATTATATATTTGCCAAGAGAGTCAAAGATAATAAAAGTTGCCATTTCAAGTTGAGCCTTCTAGGAACACCTAAGTTGTGGCAGTCTCCCTTCCTCCATGCTGTTCCCAGCCCAGAGCTAGGCTCTCAAGGGCAGATGAAAACAGACCAGTTTCTGTCTTGTCAGTTCCAGCTCAGGGCAACACCATTGTGTCAGAGCAAAACTCTGCTCTATAGGTTTTCAATGACTGACTTTTTTTCATTGGCTTTTCTTCTGAGGCACCTCTTGGTGGACTCCAACTCCCACTCTTTCTGTTAGTAGCCAACTGCTAAACAGTGTGTGGCATTCAGGGACTTCAAAATGTAAATTCTGCGTGTTTCAGGTGTTGGCAAAACAGGGACACACACACACACACACACACACACACACACACACACACACACAGAGAAAGAAGTTAACTTTCAAAACCTTTTCCTGAATTATGGAACCAGAAAATCTTGAAAGATGGCATTCCAATTTCACATTTAAGTAAGTATTGAATTTGAACTCCATATGGATAGGGACTTCATAATCTTTTAGAATTTGGGGTTGCCATAGGTTTTAATCTGGTTCTGCCCCCTGCCATCTCCCGAAGCATCCCCTCACCTAAATTCTTAGAATTAATATAAAAGGCTCTCCTTAAATCTGGGACCCAGAGTTGGAATGTGGGGGACGTGTCCTGATTCATATTGCAATGCCCTCTGCTGCTCACTCTCTCTACTGCGATCCCCCATGTCTGGACCACATAGTCTCACCCGTCATCATGCAGTGGCATGATGTTACAGGGCCCTGACTTCTTTAGGCTTAACCTATGAAGTGAGTGATGTCTCCTAGACCATGGGGCAGTTTACATGATGTAAGTATTTATTGTTTTTCTGCTTGTGGTCTTGACCCTTGTCCCATCTTCTGTTGCTGTGGTAGGAGGCAAAAATAAGGGCCAAGATCTGGGAATGGGAGTTTTTTGACAGAAGCTCCACTTAGCTTTCCAAGCTTAAGCTGGATAGTACCAATTCCCTGGGGTAGAGGCCTGAGGCAGCTGCCAGAGCAGGAGCCTGTCCATTGGTCTCTGAGCCTCACTAGTTGGCCAATGGAAATGGACCACTATGAGGTGGGATCTGCCTGCCCCCTTGAGTACCAGCTGCTGAGGCTGGGCCAGCTCCTTCTCACTCTCTGACTTCCGTCTGCAGGTCTGACTCCACACC
This sequence comes from Chrysochloris asiatica, assembly GCF_000296735.1. Classification (NCBI taxonomy): domain Eukaryota; kingdom Metazoa; phylum Chordata; class Mammalia; order Afrosoricida; family Chrysochloridae; genus Chrysochloris; species Chrysochloris asiatica. The sequence goes on along the minus strand of NW_006408653.1, from coordinate 402,973 downwards.
AGAGGGTAAGAGTAACTCTGTTGAAGTTCCAGGCCTGGGACAGGGATGAGCAGCTGTGCCACACTGGAGTGTCTAGCTGGGATGTGACCAGGCTCTCCTGATGATGGGGGTGGGGAGGTATGGATATAAGCAAAACTCTGGCCTATGGAGCTCTGGCCTGTGCAGCGCAAGGCTCCCACAGCCCCAAGAGAAAGAAGGGCTGTCCCTCCTAGTCCAATGCCTAGTTCTAGCCTGCCTTATGCCCATTTCACTCTGTGGTGGGAAATGGTTAAAGTGCGGTGAAGTGATATAGGAGGGTTGGCACGTGATTGGAGTGCAATTAGAAACAAGAGGAAAAGGGGATTGATCATTTCTTAGTCTGAGCAGGAAAGGCAAAGGAAGAGAATGATGAAGACAGGCAGCTTGAAGAAAAAAAAAAAAACCCCGAGCTCTCACTTCAAACAGACGATAGGTTGGAACCCAGCTCTCCTAGTAGATTCTATTCAACAAATATTTATTGAGTAGATTCTACGGGTTGGATTTGTGAGATATAAAGATGAGTGAAACATGGTTATGGTCTGCAGATCTGGGGACATCTATAGATTTGGGGATGTTGCACAAATGTGAAGGTATCTCACAGGTATGAATGAAATGGCATATAGTGAGAGCTTATTAAACTTTTTATTTTTTAGTATGTTTTCTGACAGAAGCAATTGTATCCCCTGACTCTTTACTAAGCCCAATCAGGCGCCCCCAGTGAGCACTGCCTTTGAAGCTCTCTGGTTGCTTCCATTGTGGCACCAGAAGGTCCAAGTGGGAGGGAATTTAAAGGCCAGACTGGCCACTCATGTGCCACAGGCGGCTGGTTACTGGTCTGGGGATGTTCTGGGGACTCAGTTGACTTATTCTTAGGGACTCCATAGGGAAAAGACCAGGTGCTCCTGAGTAAGTTTGGGGAATGGAGGCAGTGAGGTGGCTGTGATAGCAAAATACACTCAAAGGATCATGAGGATGTCAGCTTTGTTCTCAAAGTAGAACAGCAGGAAGGGAGCCCGTATTGCCTTCCTGCTTTAAAGTTTTGAGGAGTCTAAATGAGAAATGCAAGGCTTGCCTTTTCATCTCTAAGGTGGACAAGTATTCCATCTACCTCTTTCTCAAATTGGAGGACCAGCAGCCCAAGACTTTATCTTTTAGAGTTTAGAAAAAACCAAAAAGCAGCTACCATTGAGTCAACTCCAACTCATGATGACCAATGTGTGTCAGAGTAGAAATGTACTTCATAGGGTTTTCAGTGACTGGTTTTTTGGAAGTAAATTACCAGATCTTTCTCTGGAGGCACTTGAGCCTCCAACCTTTTCCGACAGTTGCTGTTGTTGTCAAGTGCCACTGAGTTGGTTCCGACTCAACAATCCTGTATACGGTTTCCCGGGAGCAACTAGTGAATTTGAACCACCGATGCTGTGGTTCAAACCAACCTTGCGGTCCAGTGTTTATCCTACAGATCCACATCTTTCTGATAGTAGCCATATGCATAAACGCTTTGTACCACCCAAGAACTTTAAGGAGCTGTTGTTGTTAAGTGCTGTCGAGTTGATTCCAACCCATGGCGACACTGTACAGGGTTTCCAAGGCTGTAAACCTTTACAGGAGCAGAAAGCCCCATCTTTCTCCTATGGAACCACTGGTAGTTTTGAACTGCTGACATTGAGATTAGCAGACCAATACATAACCATTACGCTACCAGAGGAATTCTTTGATGTGGAGAAAGAAGGATTCTAAAAATTAGGTGGAAGGATGGTCTGTCTTAGCAGTTTCTAGAGAATATGAATGAGCATGTGTATGTGGGTGGGTGGTGGGGGTGATGGGCATGGAGATGCTGGAGTGGAAGGTTTCAGGCAGTCTTATTGGGAGCCATTGGTGCTGAATTTATTCCATTTATCATTAGGTTCTACCCCTTCAAATTGTCAATATTCAAGCATTTTCACTTTTTAAAAAATGGTGGCATTGTTAGGGGCCACTGAGCTGGTTCCAACTCATACAACTGAAATCAGACAAAAGAATGAAACACTGCTTGGTTCTGTCTTGTCCTCACAAACCTCACAGTTTAAGTCTTCTATAAGTCTGAACCCACCGTTGCATAGCTGAAAGATCACCAGGTTGAATCTGCCAGCTGCTCTGCAGGAGAAAGATGAAGTTTTGTGCTCCCACAGAGATTTACTGCCTCCGAAACCCTATACAGGGTCACTGTAAATTGGAACGGACTCGATGATACATCACTTTGCCAAGCATGTTGTCCTTCTGCAGTGGTATGTCCCTCCTGATAGCATGTCTAACACACATATGTTGAAGTCTCACCATCTTCACTTCTAAGGAGCCTGTACTTCTTTCAAGACAAATGTGTTCATTCTTCTGGTAATCCTTTATATATTTAATATTGTTCACCAACACCTCAATTTAAAGGCTTCAGTTTTCCTTATTCATTGTTCAGCATTCACATGCATATGAGGTGATTGAAAATACCATGGTTTAGTCCTCAAAGTGACATCTTTGCCTTCTTAACACTTTAAGAGGTCTTTTTCAGCAGATTTTTCAATGCAGTATCTCACTTGATTTCTTGACTGCTTTGGTGTTGATTGTGGATCCAAGTAAAATGAATCCTTAATAACTTCAATTATTTCTCCCTTTATCATGATGCTGCTTATTGGCCCAGTTGTGGTAATTATTTCATATAATTCAGTCCACGAGTTATATGAGCTCAAGCATGCATCTTTAATCTCTTCAAGTCTCAGGTTCTTTTTTTTCCCCGTGGAGTCAAAAATAGGACCCAGTGAGAGGATAAAATGAAATAAGATTTGCAAAGTACCCAGGCAATTCATACTCTAAATTATCCTTGTCAATTTCAAGGAGTCCTAACGTTTCTGATTTCACACGAACCCATTGTGCTGATCAGGAGGCTGAGTCTTTGAGAAGATCCTTGTAATGAATTTTAGAGGCAGTGTAATGTCGTGGAAATGTCACTGGTTTGGAAGTCAGAAGAATGAGAATCTCTCAAGATCTTTTCCTAAATCTCTCAGTTTCCTCAGCTCTACAGAGTAATTTTCTTTACTTCATTTAAATTGTGTTAGGATGAAAACAAAACCTGTGCAAATGCTGCAAGCTGGTGAACCACAAGATCTAAACAATGTATACACGTCCTTCTGCTCAGTCTCCCCATTTGTAAAAGCAGTGGTTGGAGAGACACTCTGGGGTCCCTTTGACTCTGACATTGAAGGATTTCATGAACTGTGCTTTAATGCCCTTTCCCTACTGGGAAGTTAGCACTGAGTCTGGTGACTTCTTTCCCCATCCTGCTCTGGCTCCTGCCAGTCCCACAAGAGACTCATTCTTGCATTTCACAAGATGCTGCTGTGGCTAGTGAAATTCTAGCAGGTCAAAGTGGAATGTCTCATCTACTTTAATGTTTGAAAAGGAGAGCCCATAATATGACCCTTAGGGATTCAGGGAGCACCATGGCCATTCCTTGTCTAACTAAAAGGTAATGAGTCCATGTTTATACACAGTTTGACACAAAAGCCAGTACAATAGAAAAAACGCAGGCTTTGGATTTCAAATCACACCTTTGCTTTCTTGGGCAGAAGTTACCGAACTTCTTTGGTCCCCGAATTTCTCTTGTGGGATTGAGTCCTACCTCCTGGTGGCTGGTGGTGGCTGTGTGCCGTGGAATCGGTTCCAACTCATAGCGACCCTGTACAGGGTTTCCAAGGCTGTAAATCTTTAAGGGAGCAGAAAGCCTCATCTTTCTCCCAGAACAGCTGGTAGTTTTGAACTGCTGGCCTTGCATTTTGCAGCCCGATTCGTAACCACTATACTGCCAGAGTTCCTTACCTCCTGGTGTGGGGGTGAAATTAGAAAAAGAGGTAATAGATGTGGTCTATAAACATTTGTTTGTTTCCTTCCCTTCACATATATACTCATATAATACTTCTTCGTATTTATGTTTATGATCAATTGGTTCCTCATGATAATATTATGAAATAGACCAGGTAAGAGTACTCCAAATTTACAGGTTAAGAGTCTGGTGATGAGGGTGGGGGCAGTCATCCTGCAAGTGGATGGTGGAGCCTCGATTGAAAGGCAGGCTGTTTACAGCCTACCCTGAAGGTTTTCCACCTTATTTTCCTTAATGTCACTAACAATATGACTGAGTATTAAAAGGTAGCATGTGTGGCTTCCTGGGGACAATAGTGAGTAAGTAGAAGTTTCACCTTCCATACATGAGACCTGGGTTTGATTCCTAGCCAATGTACCTCTTGTACATTCACCACTCATATGTCAGTGAGTGCTCTGTTGCTATGATGCTAAGCAGATTTCAATGGAGGTCCAGGCTAAGACAGCCTAGGAAGAAAGACCTGGCAACTTACTTCCCAAAATCAGTCACGGAAAACTCTATGGCTCAGAACAGGCCGACTCACAATTAATCATGGGGTGGTGCAGGATCAGGTAGTGTTTTGTTCCATCATGCATTATGTCACCCCATGTCAGAGCTTGGCCACAATGATTATTTTCTCCTGAGACTGTCTAAGGTCTGTTATTGGACTCTGGATTACCAGAGCTTGATTTCCAGTACCTCCATATTGAGGTCTGGGATCTTGGATAAATCACTTAAATCTCTCTAAGGCCCACTTGCCTCATCTTTGATAGAGGTACTATTTAGTCATGTTGTTGTTAAGTGCCATCAAGTCAGTTCTGACTCATAGTGACTCTGTATAGAGTTTCCAAGGAGTAGTTGGTGGGTTTGAACTGCCAACCTTGTGGTTTGCAGTTCAGTGCTGATCCTACACTAACACCTATTTATTGTGCTTGGTAAAGTGGAGGGTTGGAGAAAAAGAGGAAGACCCCCTAAGGAGATGGATTGGCATAGTGGCAGCAGCAGTGGGCTCAAGCGTAGCAACAATTGTGAGGTTTGTGCAGGACCAGGCAGTGTTTCGTTCTGTTGTTCATAGGGTCACTATGTGTCAGTACCTAACAACAACAGTTATTGAGCTCTGAAATGTGCAGATACAGCTGTATTTCTAAGTATTCAACAAACAGGTAAGACAGAAATGTGTTTCAGAAAGAGCCAGTGCTTTTCATTCTACTTAGTACTGTCTCTTACCAGGGTCGTGAGAATTAAATGAGATATAAATGAGGTAAAGACTTCCCAAGTGTGTTCTACAAAGACAAATAATGATAAGTAGGATTTGGATTAAGCTTCAGGGTCCATGTAAAAAGTTTCTTTATAGGAATGACTGAGTCTTTGATTACAGTCCTTAGTTTTACCTAATGATGTTTTCTCTTGAAATAAAGGTCTTTCAAAATTGAAGCATAACCATTGCTTCATCTAAATAAAATACACAATTATGGAATAATACTTTTATTATTCCAACAATGTTTTTTAAACATAGGCACCTCTGCATTTTTTCTTAGCTGCTGGCTTTCCATTCAATAGTACTTTCAAAACATAGGCACCTCTTTGAAATTTCTCAGTGGCTGCCATTCCATTGAGAATTAGGTTAGAAGATTGCCTTCTTTAAACACATTCTGTTCTTAGTTTCAGAAACCTCCCAGGGTCATAAGCTCATTGGCCACTTCCTTTTTTTTTTTTTTTTTGTTTTTATTGACAGTCATCCTATCATATTTTGTTTCATTGCAAAGATCATCATCCCCTGCATGCATCATCATCAAACAATCAAAGGATACACCCCACACATCTACACACCTGCCCCCCCCCGCCCCCATAGCCAGCACACAGCCCCTCTCCCTCCCTGAGTCCCCAGCCGCTCCTGCTGTCTCTGCCTCCATCCCTAGTGTCACTGCATCCCCAGACAGGGTCTCAACTTAGATTTTCTCTCTTGATGGTTCCACAGATCTCCACTCCTGGACTGCAAAATCAGCCACTCCCCTCCTTTTGTTACCAAACATTTACATTTACTTTTCCAACATTCACTGTCAAATCTAATAGCAATCATTCCCTATTGAACCACAGGAATCCTATCCCCCTCACCTTTTATCAACCTCATCCAGACAGGTTGGAAACAATTCAGTGGAGATTCTACCTTTCCCTGTATCCTCTGGAGCTAGATTCCCTATTGAAAACTTGTAAGCCAGTCACGGCCCCTTCCTTTTTCAGTACCTGCACCCTTTGTATTTGTCATGGAGCCCAGATTGGTTACTTTTGTCAGTAGGAAACTCTCTCCATAGTTCTGAAGTATTGGGAGCAGAATGTCTTCCCCTTGGGGTGGAAAAACAGGATCTTGATTTTTAAAAGAGAAGGAAAAACCAGAGAACTCTGAAGATCATCTGACTCTGCATAGCCCTTTATCTTTGTCACCACCCTTAGTTGCCTCCACAAGTTCATATAACCTGGAGTCTCTCTCCCTGGTCCCTGTGGAAAAGAATGTAGCTTCATAGATTCTTCCCTTCTCATCTCTGGGAAATACAAGCATGGATTCTCTCAGAGGTCTTCTCAGGATTTTTATTATGAAACACATAGGGACAACTGGTGAATGGGGACAAGTAGTAGAAAAAAGTTAAAGATCTAGGAAATCTTAAAAGTCTAGCTCAAGCATTCTCCCTAGGTACAAAAAAAGGGCTTGGCTTTGCTTGGCATCTCATTTAATTCACTGCTTCTTTCTTATCTTGCGACAAGCCAAGCCTAAGCCACCTCTCACTTTTATTTCCAGCAGTTTTGAGAACACTTTCTGAGTTCTACACACATCCAGAAGAGGGTGATAAAGGTATTCATAGATGACAAGAGTGTGTCTTGAATGGAGGCTAATGACAACTAAGGGCAGCACCTATCTCTGTTCACATCTGTCTTATCACTGTTGGATTTTTTTTTTTTTTTTAATTTTTTTAATGGTTTTTCCTCCCTATGATTTTCCTTCTCTTGTCTGCCAGTTTCATTCTTAATTCCTATTTTACATATAATAAGATCACACCAGAACATGACATTTGATAAATGAAACATCAAAACAATAGAGAGAGGAAAGATTAGTTAGAGGTGGTTATGAAACCAGTCTGCAAACAGGGGAAATTCATTTGAGAATTGTAAATCACAGATTACATACACACACAAAATTAGGAAATAAAGAGTGAATTTTACAATATCTCATACCACAGAAAAGACAGAAGGAAGGAGAATATTTACCAAGCTATCAAGCTTTAGCATGGATAAGGAGTCCTGGTATGGAGCTGTTGGATAAGCACTGGACTGGTACCACAAGGTTGGTGGTTCAAATCCACCAGTCATTCCTTGGAAACCCTCTACAGGGTTGCTATGAGTCATAACCAACTCGATGGCACTTAACAACAATAAGAGCATGGATAAAGACTGTTTAAATGCAAAGACAAAATTATCAACAGGGTCGACTAAATATACAAACTGAAACTTCAGTACACCCACAAATTAGGATAAACCAAAGGATAATCTCTAGACTAGAAAAGATAGTCATAATATTTATGACGAAGTGCTGACATCAAGAGCTTACACAAGTCGATTGAACAAAAAAGTGCTCCTAGTTATGAAAAGTGACAGCAGTAACAGAGAAATTAGCAAGCTTATAAATTACATGTGCAAATAACCAGTCATCAAACAACACAAATTATAACAATGAGGGACTATTTCTTTTTTCAATAATTATTAATAAAAATAAAAATGTTTAGAGGATAATATACAAAAATGCTAATAGTCATTAAGATAGGCCCTCTGATGCACATGAACACAGTGTAACATTGTAATTTGGCTATATATATCAAGAGTCTTAGATATACACATGACTTTTGGCCTAGGAGCTACTTCAGGGAATATGTCATAAAGGAATAATCTCCAATTTATATGTTGTTGTTGTTGTCAAGTGCCGTCCAATCAATTCCAATCCATAGCGACCCTATATAGGGTTTCCAAGGAGCAGCTGGTGAGCTTGAACCACCGACCTTGCAGTTCAAATGGCTTTGCAGTCTGGCACATCATGTCACCAATTTTAAACTACTATTTAAAAATGGAAACAAATGAAAAGACCAAGAAAAGGAAGTGATTAAGTATATTTCAGCTGTATTCACTTGAAGACATTTTAAGTAGTGGTTATAAAAACTAGAAAATGACAAGATTAAAATTTGTTGTGGCTAAGCTCTGGTAGCGTAGTGGTTACGAATCGGGCTGCGAATCTTAAGGTCAGCGGTTCGAAACTACCAGCCGCTCCGCGGGAGAAAGATGAGGCTTTCTACTCCCGTAAAGATTTACACCCTCGGAAACCCTGTACAGGGTCGCTATGGGTCAGAACTGACTCGATGGCACTTAACAACAACAACAAAGTACCATTGAGTCAGTTCTGACTCATAGCAACCCTATAGAGGATGTCTGAGAAGTGGTTGGTGGGTTTCAACCGCTGACTGTTCTGTTAGCAGTCCAGTGCTTATCTTACAGTGGCATACCAGGACTTCAAGGTAAAAATAGGGAAATAAAATTTTTATGTAAAGTACGATTTCTACTATATTTAAAAATAAGCAGGAACATTCTTGGAATTGGGGATTGTTTATTTTTCTAGCTTCCAAAGTGCTTATATTACTATTTATGCTAATGTCGTTGTTAAGTGCCATCTAGTTTGTTCCAACCCATAGCGACCCTGTATAGGGTTTCCAAGGAGCAGCTGGTGAGCTTGAACAATTGACCTTGTGGTTCAAACCAACTTTGCAGTCTAGCACACTCATATACTGTTATATATGTTTATATATTGAAAATGAAAGATGAGTTGGTAGTGTCATGGAGGGGGCACCCCGATAATGGGGCATAGGAGTGTGATCATACACATCTTTGAGTATAAAGCTACCAATCAGGGTCTTTCCTGAATCCCTCACAAAAGCTGTACCCTAACGTCAAACCCAGTTCTGACTGAAGACTTGCTGTAATCTATAAGAGTCAGGCAGATTGATGAAAAATAGTGACTTATTAGAAGTTTAGAGTAAAAAGAACAACAAAAACAACCCACATGGACTGTGTTTTATTTGGAATGAGATTCTTGGGATTGACTACTTCTCAACCCCCATAGAAAGTCTTAGCAATATTTTTGACCCCAAATCCTTTGATCCATTCCACTTTCTGTGGTACTTTTTCCCACCTCCCTGCTGAAAGAAAGATGGGGGAGATTAAGACCTACGCAATCAGATGTGGTGGCCTAAAATCATCCAACCAATCATTGGCAGATCTGGAAAGGGACCAGCATCCCTATGACAGAGGGCCCTCTTTTGGGAAGTGGATATGGAGGAAAGTGAGGAGACAAGGGAGTCTGGGCCACCTATGTAGCTTGACCACTTTGCATGGCTTCCAGACTACATGTTTCAAACACACTCCACTCTCCTGCCTCCCTTCTCTCTTCCTTTCTTCCTTTTTTCTTTCTTTCTCTTTCCCTCTGGCTCTTTTTTTTTTTTCTTCCTCTTTTCCATTTTACAAAGATTTATTTAACCCTTACTCTGTGCCATGCAGTTCCTGGGTGGTACAAATGGTTAACAGACTAAATTGCTAACTGAAAGATTGGAGGTTCCTTTGAAGAAAGGTTTGTGATCCACTTCTTAAAAAAATCAGCCATTGATTCTTGTCCAGTGAAACAACCTCAGTTGGGAAGACAGTTTGTTGTTTTTATCTCATATATGTTAACCTCGTGTCTATTCCGGTTTCAACATGGTACGTACTAAAGCAGACAGTGTCCCAAGCACCTACCGAAAAGTTGTGGCTTCTCCAGCCTCCAGGAGGGTGCTTGGCTCCTCCGCGTCTGCCACTAACTCCACGACTCCTTCATCACGAAAAGCTGAAAATAAGTATGCAGGAGGGAATCCAGTTTGTGTGCGCCCAACTCCCAAATGGCAAAAAAGGATTGGAGAATTCTTCAGTTTGTCTTCTAAAGATTCAGAAAAGAGAACCGGATTCCTGAAGAAGCAGGATAGTGGCTTAGGAAAAGCAAAGAGAAAGAAAATGCAATGAAGAGCTCTCTGGAGTTTAATAGAACATGTCCTTTGCAACCTGATCACACAGATGACGAAAAAGAATAGAATTTATTTCATCTTTGGCTAATGTCGCCTGTTATTCTGGTACTCTGTGATGTAAATTTGCAGAAATATATTTGTTCCAATTAGATTTGTTGAATAGGCATTTGTTAAAAGAATTAGGCAAGTAGTTATGAACATTGGAAAGTTTGTAAGATTAATATATGACTACTTAGGAGCTCTGGTAGCGTAGTGGTTACGATTCGGGCTGCGAACCTTAAGGTCAGCAGTTCGAAACTACCAGCTGCTCCATGAGGCTTTCTACTCCCGTAAAGATTTACACCCTCGGAAACACTGTACTAGGTCGCTATGGGTCGGAACCGACTCGATGGCACTTAACAACAACAACAACTTAGCTTAGTATGCAATATAATGCAGTATTTGGTGTCCTCCTTTTGCCTGTTATTAATCTCCTTGTTCTTGCTAAAAACAAATCATTGCATGATATTCTAATTACAAATCTGCTATATCTGAGATTTGGTTATATCTTTATACTGCTGCCATTTTTATTGGCATTTGATTATTGGAATGGTGCCAAGGTTTTGTTCCTTTTATTTGCTTAAAAAAACCAGAGTTGGATTTTTGCACATTAAAATAATTCAGTATTAATTAAACTGAACCTATAGCCATTTTAAGAAAGGGCCAAAGATGCAATGTGGCAAAAAAATTTTGTGTGGGTTTCTTCTGTTTAGAAAAATTTTAAGGGGATTTTGGCCCTGAGGGTATAAAGAGTTGATAATCAAAGCTTCTAACAACAACAAAAAGGTAAAATATTAGCATAGAATCAGGAAGGAAGATTCCATAGCCTACTTTAAGAGAAGTATTTTTCTAGGCTATGTATTTGTTTTAACAGCATAAAATATGACCCTTTGGCCTATACTTTTAAAATTGGAAATAAGTCAATAGAACGTGAAAGATAATTATGGCATAAACCCATAAGTATGTTTGAAGTCCTCACAGCTACCATTATATTTTTTCAAGATAACCAGTATATAATTGAAGAGATGGTTATAAAATTACTTAGTAACTGATATTCTTGCTTCTTCATCAAACTTTTTCTCACTGACATCTTGTAAAAAAATAACCATGTTTTAACAGGCATGTTTTTTTTCTGAAATTTGTTTGCAATAAACAAATGCTTATTTTCATAATATGTATAAAAAAAAATCAGACATTGAAAACCCTGTGAAGCACAGTTCTACTCTGACACACATGCATTCTGACACATAGACAAGAATCAACTTGATGACAGCTTGCGCTGGTAATGTGATGGTAGTATGTTAGGCATTGTCCCTTGGTGCTCTTTAGTTTGGTTGGGGAGAAGAGCAAGCAAATTGGAAATGACAGTAGAGTACAAGAAGTACTATAATTGAGAACACTTGGAAAACAAGTAGGAACAATCAATTCATGGCATTGATGAAGGATAGTAGTTGGAGGGTAGAGAGAGTTTCTTGAAAGAGGCAACATCCAAACACTGCCCTGAAGGCTGAGTGGGGCAAAGCAGATAAGGAGGGTGGTCCAGGTAAAGGATCAGTGGATGTTGTTATGAAGCAATATGCCTCTGGTTGTCTGTTACAGTCAATGTGTGTGTGTTTGTGTGTGTGTGTAAAATATGTTGCCAAATGGTCAAACATGTGACCCAGGAGAAGGAGAGAGGAAGAAGGAGAATGGGAAGGAAAGAAAAAAAAGATCAGGAGATGAGAAAATAGAGAAAGAGAAAAAGAAAAGGGGGAGAATCATAGAGAGGTTGTTTAGAGTTAAATGGAGCAATCTGGGTCTCATTCCTGGGAAAATCAAGGGTTGGGTTCTTGGTAAGTAGACTCCAGGCACTTTCCCCATGGCTGATCCTGTGTTCATACATGATGCGGAAAAATTGGAAGTGTCATCCCTGACCTTGTTGAACTTACAGTTCTGCTGAGGAGGGGAAAGGATGCATAGGGAATCATACTGAAGATTGCAAAGGTCAGGACAGAAAGAGATCAAGATGGGTTAAAATATCAGGGAAGTCTTCCTAGAAGAGCTGACTATTGAGAGAGCAGTTCTTAGACAAGGACTCTGCTGAATGGATGGAGTTCTGCTTAGCTCTTGACTGGTGTGTTGTGGGAGCTCTGCCTCTTGTCTGCCTTCTTGACTGACCCTATAGATGTCAATTCCAGCACTCACGATGCTGTTGCTGCAAGCTGTTCTGCTGCTGCTAGTTCTACCCAATAGTGACACCTCTACTGAAGGACCTGGGGTTCTACTTTCCCCACCCAAGGATGGCTGTCCAGGGTGGATGGCAGGCATCCCAGGGCATCCTGGCCACAATGGGACTCCAGGCCGTGATGGTAGAGATGGCACGCCTGGAGAGAAGGGCGAGAAAGGAGATCCAGGTAAGGACAAGGTCTTGGTCCCCTCTATAACAGACCCGGCTCCTGGGTAGAGGTGGGCTTTCAGAACTGAATGTGGACATTGTTTTCTACTAAGGCCTAGACACAGGAAAGAAGCAAAGCTATTTCATATGATCCGTAAACAACCTAAAGTGGGTTCCAGATTGGTTTATTGTTTATTTTCTCACTGTTTGGGAGACTAGAAATCAGAATTCAGAGCACTGACCCTAGTGGAAGTATTCTTTCTCATCAGCTCTGGAGGAAGGTCCTTATCTCTTCAGCTTCTGCTTCTTGGTTCCTTGGAGATGTTCATGTGTCTTGGCATCTATCTTACCTTATCTTTCCTTTGCTGCACCCACTCCATTGAGTTGATTCCAACTCATAATAACCCTATAGGATAAAGTAGGACTTCTCCATAGAGTTTATGAGGATGTAAATCTTCATGGAAGCAGACGGCCTCATCTTTCTTCTGCAGAGAGTCTGGTGGGTTCACACTGCCAACTTTTTTGTTAGCAGCTTAATGTTTAACCCACTGCTCCACCAGAACATCTTCTCATCTGCTTGCTTGCTTGTTTAATCTGTTTATTATCTCAAAAGATATTGACTCAGAACATGCCCTACACTAATCTTATTAACAACAAAAAAAGACAACTCATTTCCAAATGTGATTACAAGAACAGGGATACAACACATTATTCAAGAGGATACACAAGTCAATCCATAACAGTCCTCTAGTGGTGAGACTTGGTGGCACCCCTATAAATAAGTACTGTCTGGCTCTTTCCTATCCTCATTTCCTTGCCTACCCCTTTCCAATCTCCACTAATACCGCTATTGCCCATCTGCTCATATTCCCATTCCTCTTCCTTTCCACTTAATTCTTATTTCATCCCATAGAATTGAATTGCATTTACTGTATAGCTCCTACAAGATACAGTCCTGCCCTTGGAAAACTTTTGATCTAGTTAAGAGATAAGTCTAATGTACAAGAGATTGCTATAAGAATGTTCAGGCAATGTCAATCTGAATGTAAACAAATTCCCAAAGTATGGAACCAAGAGAAAGTGAACTTAATTCTGACTTTGGATTAATGATGAAGGCTTCAAGGAAGAAGCAAGGTTTGAGCTAGGCAAAATAAAGGATAGAACACATCCCAGAAAGAGGAAATAGAAGAGCAAAATTATGATTGCTTGAGCCAATACATGAAGGACAGGAAGAGTGGAGAGTCCCTTATAGAGACATATAGAAGATAAGGTTAGGAATGAATTTATGAGAGCCTCCTGGGTTATTCAATGAGGAGTTGATACTCCTCCCTCGTTGCAAGCTTTTATTGGTCTCTTGCTCTGTAAGACATGCATATTGCAGGTAGAGGTCACAGGGATAGTGCTTTAGGCTGGAGTCAGCCTAGACTGGAGTTCTGTTCCTTGTGGTCACTGAAGTCTTCTTCTCTCTAGGTCTCATTGGTCCTAAGGGTGATGCTGGTGAGACTGGAGTGACTGGGGATGAAGGTCCCAGAGGCTTTCCAGGAACCCCAGGCAGAAAAGGAGAACCTGGAGAAGGTGCCTATGTATACCGCTCAGCATTTAGTGTGGGCTTGGACACCCGAGTCATCGTTCCCAGTGTTCCCATTCTTTTTACCAAGATCTTCTACAATCAGCAAAACCACTATGATGGCTCCACTGGCAAATTCCACTGCAGCATTCCTGGGCTGTACTACTTCTCCTACCATATCACAGTATACATGAAAGATGTGAAGGTCAGCCTCTTCAAGAAGGACAAGGCTGTGCTCTTCACTTATGATCAGTACCAGGACAAGAATGTAGACCAGGCCTCTGGCTCTGTGCTCCTGCATCTGGAGGTGGGTGACCAAGTCTGGCTCCAGGTGTACGGGGATGGAGAGCATAATGGGCTCTACGCAGATAATGTCAATGACTCCACTTTCACAGGCTTCCTTCTCTACCATGACACCAACTGATCATCATTCCCACAGAGCCTCCACCAACCCACCAACCCACCAACCCACCAACCCAAACAACCCCAAAGTCAGTCACAGGACAGTTAGCAGGTTTTCAACGTAGGTAGGAGACTGATTTTATTATTGAGTTGGAGGGAGCTGGACATTATTCATTCATTTACTCATTCATTTATCAAACACCTTTAAAAAAAAAAAAATCATCTACTATGTTTTCAATCTTAAAGAAGACATGGTCCTTGGTCTCAAGGATTTTATTATATAGTGGCAATAAGAGGATACTAATATTTACTAGGGCTTCCTCTGTATGACAAGTAACTGACCAAGGAAAATATTCATCACTGTTGGTTTGTGCTCATTGTCTCTTTTGTTATCCATGCCAAGCCAATGAGGTAGGCAGGGCACATATGATTCTTTTCCTTTTATAGCTATAGCTCAGAGTGTTAGCAAATGCCAAAGACCACATAGGTATTAAGAGCCAGGGTTGGAAGTCAAACCCAGGGCCTTGGACCTTTCCAATAGACTCTGTCTTTTTTAAGAGTACATGGACTCCTTGGAATTGGTCAGAATCTCTTGCCCAGTTCCCTCAGTGGCCTCTGAATTTGCCTTCATTAGGGGTTATGTCTTCCCCATAGCAGAGCTTCTCCCTAGAAGATGGTTCTATGAAGTCCTATCTCAGCTAGACTTCTCCATGTTCCCTGCACTACTTTGCATTTTCTCTTCTCTGGGTTTTTCCTCGTGTTCTTCCCTTTGGCCTAGAAATCCATTTCCATCTTCATATGCTGAAATCCTCCTTGTACTTCAAGGCTGCCTGGTGAGGAAGTTTCTCTGATGTGATATTTCTCTCCTGCAAAACTTTATTGCACACAGTGTCTTTTGTGCTACTCCCCTTTTTACCCTGGATGAGTCAGGATTATATGAGACCTTTCTTCCACCAGGCTGTAGACAACTGCTGCATAAGGATTGTACTTTCACCTTGAAATCCCCTTGTAAGACTGATAAATGCCTGGTGAAAAGAAATCTCTTGAATCTGATATCGACTCAGATCCACTTTAGTCTTTCTATATAACCAAACCCTATCTACAGAAACATTTTCATTTTTAGAACTCCATTGTTTTAGACACACTAAAACTGGGCAGCTTAAGTCTTTTCCACTGAGGTTAAGGATGATTCTGGAAACTTTCCAGAATACTTAAAAATATTTTCCACCAGTGAGATAACAAAGCCTGAAATGTAAACCCAAGAAGAAATCTAAAAGTCATTCTTTCCTTGAGTACCAACAGGGCTTGGGAAGGTCTGGGCCCCCTGAATTTATTTTTGTTGGTTAAGAATTACAGGTGTTAAATATCCTCTCATGAGACAGTTGCTCACATGATGCTCTTCAGTTTTAGTTCAAGCAGAGTATAATAGCAATTTGTATAATTACAGAAATGAAAAATCTATTGTTTACAATTTTCAATACTGTATGATTCCCTTTTCTATATAAATTACTTCTAAGTAACTGATTATTGATTCTACCTATAAAACTTTGTCTTTTAAAATGCATGTATATCATTATTTTCTACAAATAAAGATAATATCTAACATTAAAAATAAAACATATACTTCATGTGACTTTTGTTCCCATTTTTAAAAATAATTTGTCTTATTTACTTGGCTAAAATCCAAAACACTGACAACAGCAAATGCTGGCAAGGATGTGGAGCTGCAGGAATTCTCATTCATTTCCGGTGGCAATATAAAATGGTACGATCACATTGGAAGATAGTTTGGTAGTTTGTTTTTAAAGCTAAACATAGTCTCATTACATGATCCAGGAATCACACAAGGTGTTTTCCCAAATGAGATAAAAATATATGTCCACGCAAAAATCTTCCTATGGCTGTTTATAGACGTTGTATTCATAATTGACAAAAATGTCCTTTAATATTGTTGTTGTTGTTGAATGCATCTCAAAAACAGATTTGATGCATTAGACACTACTGACTGAAGACCAGAAGAGCTGCGGGATGATATCAAGAACATCATACAGGAAGAAAGCAAAAAGTCATTGAAAAGATAAGAAAGAAATAAAAAAAAATTAGATGTCAGAAAGACTCTGAAACTAGCTCTTCAGCATACAAATGCCAAAGAGTAGAAATGTTAGCTCTCTAGCATAGAAAGGAGGAAGTAAAAGAGCTGAACAGAAAATTTCAAAGAGCTACTCTACAATTCAAAGTCAAGTGTTATATTAAAATGTGTAAAGAGCTGGAGTTAGAAAGCCAAAAGGGAAGAGAATGCTCAGCATTTCATAAGCAGAAAGAACTGAAGAAAAAAAATCAAGACTTGACTTGAAATATTGAGGGATTTTATGGGCAAAATACTGAACGATACAGGAAGAATCAAAAGAAGATGGGAGGAATACAAAGAGTCACTGTACCAAAAAGAAATGGTTGATGTTTAACCTCTTCAAGAGGCAGCATATGACCAAGAATCGGTAATACTGAAAAAGAAGTCCAAACTACCCTGAAGGCTTTGGCAAGCAAACAAGTCTCCAGGAATCTATGGAATACAAATTGAAATCTTCCAATACACTGATGCAGCACTGGAGGCACTCACTCATCTATTCCAAGAAATTTGGAAGACAGCTACCTGGCCAACTGATTGGAAGAGATTGATATTTGTGCCCATTCTATAGAGAGGTAGGCCAATATAAAGTAAATATCACTGAGCAATATCATTACTATCACATGTGAATTACATTTGGTTTAAGATAATTCAAAAATAGCTGCAACAGTACATCGACAGGGAACTGCCAGAAACTCAAGCCAGTTTCAGAAAAAGATATGAAACTAGGTAGATCATTGCTGATGTCAGATGGATCTTGACTGAAAGTAGAGAATACTAGAAAGATGTTTACTTGTGCTTTGTTGACTATGCAAAGGCTTTTGACTGTGTGGATCATGACAAGCTATGGATAACATTGCAAATAATGGCTATTCCAGAACACTTGATTGTGCTCATAAGGAATCTATACATTGACCAACAGACAATCTTTCAAGCAGAACACGGGAATATTGAATGTTTTAAAATCAAAAAGGTGTGCTCCTGAGTATTCTTTCACCATAGGTATGCTGAAAAAATAATTTGAGAAGCTGGATTATATGAAGAAGAATGTGATATCAGGATTGGAAGAAGACTCGTTAACAGCCTATGATATGCAGAAGATACAACCTTGCTTGCTAAAAGCCAAGAGGACTTAAAATACTTACTGATTAATATTAAAGGCCAGAGTCTTCAATATGGATTGCACCTCAATGTAAAGAAACAAAAATCCTCACAACTGGACCAATAAATAATCTCACGATAAATGAAGAAAAGATTGAAATTATCAAAGACTTCATTTTGCTTGAATCGGCAATCAACACTCATGTCAGCAGCAGTCAAGAAATCAAACAATGTATTGTACTGGGAAAATCTGCTGTACAAGTAAAGTGTTCAAGAACAAAGATATTAGTTTGAAGATAAAGGTGTGCCTGACCAAAGCCATGTATTTTCAGTAGCCTTATATGCATGTGAAAGTTGGACAATGGATAAGGAAGACGTTATTGAGGTCTCTCTCTCTCTCTCTCTCTTTTTTTTTTTTTGCAATGGAAAATAGTATTTGTTATTACTTATTAAACATCTAGAATTTGTCAGGAACCACACTAGATGCTTTACAATCATGATCTCCAATTTTTTTCCAGCAAAGCTTAGAAAAGTTGAATGACTCATCTAAGGCTATATATAGCTGATAAATGGCAGAATTGGGGGCTGACTTCACGTGTTCTCCCACAGCACATAGCATTTATTGTATGAAAAAATAGAATTGCTCTCTTACTTTAGCTAAATCTCATTTATAAAATTCTGAACATAGCCTACAGGTCTGACATGATAATATCTGTCACAATATTAATAAAAAGTAAGAAATTCATTAAGCTTTTGTCACAAGTCTGGAAAGTAAAGTGTTATCAGAGATAACAGTAACAAACTTAGTTCCAAAGATTAATAACAAGAAGCCCTCTGATTCAAATAAAAACAAACAAACAAACACATTATTCCCTATAGTCACAAAGATCTAAAATCCCATTTAAAGCAATTTCTCTATAGGTCTTCCGTATTCATTGATGCATTGAGTTATGGTGTTGGAGAAGAATATTAAAAGTACCATGGACTTCTGGAAGAACAAATAGATTTGTGTTGGAAGAAGTACAGGTTTCCAAAAAGGGCTGGTAGGTTTAAATCACCAACCTTGTGGTTAGCAGTCCAGTGCTTATCCAACAGCACCATACTAGGATTTACAAGAGTAAAGAAGAAACTATTGCTGCTAGGTTTCCATACACCCATAGGCTCATCTCAAGCAAAATATGTTTAAACATGTCTCTATAATCAGTGGATTAGTCTTGTTAGGCCTTCAATTAGAAAAAAAATTAATCACACTTGTGGCTTCTGAAAGGATCTGTTGGGCCAGTTAAATTCAAGACAGAGAGATCACTTGAAAAGGTTATGGGACTGATTTTGGGGTAGGTAATCTTGGTATTGGTGGTGCTGTGGGTTAATGTGTCAGACTACAAAGCCATTTGAACAGCAAGGTTGGTGGTTCAAGCTCACCAGCTGTTCCTCAGAAACCCTATACAGGGTTACTATGGTTTGGAACTGACTGGACGGCACTTAACAACAGCAACAATAATCTTGGTATATTTTCTCAAAGGACACAGGATGATCATAGGTGTTTATCAGGAAGAAGTTTAAAAAAATAAAAGGTGCACTAGTAAGAAAAATATCAGGGAAATTTCGATGAAGTATTTTTTGTCTTTCATTACAATACACCAGCTCATGTTTTATTGGGAAACCTTACCTCATACACCCTGCAGCCCTGATTTTTCCCCTTTAGGTTTCTTTTGATTCCTCAAAGTCAAGGCGCATGATTTGAGTCCCTTAAGAATGTCAAAACTGCCTGTTTTGAAGTGGGATTAAAGCGTACAGAATTCTCTGGCAAAGGGTTAGAGCAAGGGCAGCAAAATCATTTGGTTTTCTTTGTCAAGGCAACCGCAGTTCCAGCCATCACATTAGGGGTGAGTTAATTAAATATTGGACCAAATATAACAGGCTACTTTTTAAGTTGATGATTTTTAATAGCCTGAAAATGATGTTATAAATTTTGGTAGGAAAAAGATTCCTAATCTGTGGGCTAGAAAGATGAAAACACTACATTCAGAAGTATGTAGACTTAAATGGAAAAAAAATTTTTTTTGAGAAACAATAGCTTCGTATTTTGATATTTTGTTTAATAAAATTTTCTATGATTTTTGTAACAGTATTTTTGGGCTTGCTTCATAAGGCATATGATTTTGGGTAACACACTTCAATCTATAACATCACAGAACTGTGTAACACAGTAACTGAACCCCAATGGAAACTATGAACTTCAGTTAATAATAATGTATCAATATTGGTTCTTCATTTGTAACCATTGTGTAATGTGGTGATAGGGGAAACTGTGGACAGGGGGAAGAGAATTTGGAAACTCTAGTTATGGTGTTGGAGGAGAATACTGAAAGTGCCATGGGCTGTCAAAAGAACCAATAGATCTGTTTTGGAAGAAGTGCAGCCAAAGTGCTCCTTGGAGGCCAGGATGGCCAAACTTCGTCTCTCATACTTCAGAAATATTGCCAGGAGGGACCAGTCGCTTGGAGAAGGATATCATGTTTGGTAAGGTGGAGGGTCAGAGAAAAAGAGGAAGACCCCCAGCGAGATGGATTGGCCAAGTGGCAGCATCGATGGACTCAAGCGTGGCAACAGTAGTGAGGTTGGCCCAGGATCGGGCAGTGTTTTGTTCTGCTGTGCATAAGGTCGCTATGGGTCGGTACCAACTTGATGGCACCTAACAACAACAACAATAATATGTTTTCATCTCAATGTTGTTGTTGTTTTATAAACCTAAAGAAGTTAATTAATTTAAAAAAACAAAAACAAAATAAGGGGTTTCTCCTATCAATGATTGTTTTTGTTAATTGCCACTGAGTCATTTCCAATTAATGGTGACCCCACATGTACAGAGCTGGTTTTATTGTTAAGTTCCATCAAGTAGGCTCCAACTCATAGCGACCCTGATGAGGGTTTCCAAGGAACAGCTGATGGATTTAAACTACTGACCTAGTGGTTCAAACCAACCTTGTGGTTGAGTGCTTATCCTACAGCTCCACACGGGAGCTGCATGTGCAGAGTGTTGCTGCTCTGTAGGGTGTCAAGGCTGTGCTCTTCAGAAACAGAAGCCAGACATGTCCTCTAAGGTAACTCTGGGTGGGCTGGAACTTCCAACCTTTCAGCTTAACCATCTGCACCGCCCAGGGACTCCCTCTATCACTCCCTCCATTATGGCTCACAAGAAAAGCTTTTCTAGAAGGTTTTGCTGACAGTGCTTGCTGCACAGCTCAGAACTCAGCCTGCCCTCAGGTCAAATCCAGGAGAAAAAGAAAGACCTTTTCCCCAACAAAACACCTCAGTGACAGGTTGTTATTCAAGTTATGACTGTAGTTTTTAATTTGTCTATATGGTTATGAATCGGGCTGCGAACCTCAAGGTCAGCAGTTTGAAACTACTAGCTGCTCCCGGGAGAAAGATGAGGCGTTCTGCTCCCGTAAAGATTAACAGCCTCGGAAATCCTGTGCAGGGTCGCTATGAGTCGGAACTGACTCCACGGCACATAACAACAACAATCGTTATTTAATATTTTGAGTCCTCAAATATCTATATTTTGCATTTTCCAGTTTTTTTAGTTGTAATCAGTATGAGATGGGTTGTAGTAGGTTTACTCAATCTTGGCTACCACTGGATAACTTATGTCCCATGATACTTCTGATGAAGGGAAACAAGAAGGGGTTTTGGGAGTGCTAGAGTCCTGGTGTTCTGGTGTGGTGCTATGGGTTAATGTACCAGACTGCAAAGCCGTTTCAACTGCAAGGTCAGTGGTTCAAGCTCACTAGCTGCTCCTTGCCTATACAGGGTTGCTATGGGTTGGAACTGACTCGATGGCACTTAACAAGAGTCCTGGTGTGGTGCTCTGGTATAAAGCACTGGATTGCAAGGTTGGTGGCTCAAACTCACCAGCTGCTTCTCTCTCGGAAACACTATATAGAGTCCCCTATGAGTTGGAACCAACTCAACAACACTTAACAACAACAACAGGGGCCCCAAGAAAGCATTTAATTTTTCCTGAAGCAGATGGGAGTCAAAGAAAACAAGTGTAGGCTTGACCGTTGTTGAAGTGGGAACATGGGAAATACCATACATTCTTTGACCAGGGGAGGCTTGGGACCAAGTACTACCTTGATTGGGCCCTGGTCTCTGATATTTCCTGTGCCTGCAGTTACTGATATGAATATGTCACACATTGCGCCTGGCTGAAGCTGTCAACGTGAGCCAACCACAGGGATCAAAGCAGAAATATTTTAAAATAAGTCTAAATTCTAAAAATTTAGAATTCAGATATGTTATTCACACAGTGTTTAACTTACTATTGTTTGGAAATATTTAGGCTTTTATGAATGACTGGAAATAACAAGCATTCCCCCTCTGATCTTTTTTGTTTCCACTTGGGTATTTTTACAAGTAAACGTAATTTTGAATCAAAGCCACGATTTTAAAACTCCATTAAGTGAAATAATGAGAATGTTGACTTCTTCACTTTAGTGGTTAAATGTGCTTCACAAGATTGGTGTAAATAGACTTTCTTGGTCAGAATTAAGGGTTAATCCGAAGTTCCAGTTCTTAGTCAGTTGGGGTTGTGAGCAGTTTGTGGCTGTAGTATGATAGATGCCTGCTAGATGCTTTGTCATTTTTCCTTAAGGATGGCTCACCCCACTCTTGATGGTGCCCACCCCTGACTTCAACCCTCAGATCCTCATGTGGTTCATCTGATCTCCCTCTCCAGGCTACTGATTGGACCAGGGCAAGAACATGCTCTAAACTGGACCACAGTCCTATGTGGAATATGAACTAGTATGGATGCAAATGTGCAGATTCAAGACCCATGGTTGGCCACCTTCTGCATGCATGGGTGACCCAGTTATGGATCTGTGGAGAGAGATGCAAGTTTAGAGAAAAGCTGAGCAGAGATTCAGTGATAGAGGTAGAAGTATGTAGAATAAAGACAGAACTCTCTGAGCTCTTGAAGGGATTCCTGGTGTGGCGCTATAGGATAATTACTGGACTATTAACCACAAGGTCGGTGGTTCAAACTCACCAGCTGCTCTTTGGAAATCCTATATACAAGAGTCACTATGAGTCCGAACTGACTCAAAGACCTTATCAACAACAACAATCCTCAGGTTTCAGTTCCTCTTAAGACCCAGCTGCACCTCTGCCTCTGCATCACCTGAGGCACCAATTCCTGAATTTTGATGCAATGTCTCTTTTTGACTTGAGTTGATTTCTGTCCTTTGTGTTCAAGAGTCCACGGGGTTAGGAAGTAGACTGTGCTCGTGCCCAGGGATGAGGCAGAAGTCTAGTTAGGAAGAATACTTGATGCATGGGGCAATTGAATTAAGTGTTCAAACCTATAATCTAAGCCGCTCTTATATTGAGCAAATAACCTCTTAGACAGGAAATCCATTGTGAGCCAAGAATTTCTACTTCATCTTTGAAATCTTTATTCACTGATAAATATAGCTTATTATGCATTGGGCACATAGTTAAAATACAGAAATAATATCTATAAGTTACCAATTTAATGCATCTGCTTGAAATGTATTGTTTTGCTTCGGTTGTCATCATGATATGCTGTGGAGTTGCTTCTGACTCATAGCGACCCTGTACAGGGTTTCCAAGGCTGTAAATCTTTACGGGAGCAGAAAGCCTCATCTTTCTCCCATGGAACAGCTGGTAGTTTCGAACTGCTGACCTTAAAGGTTTTCAGCCTGATTCCTACACTACTAGTGCTCCTTATTGTTTTGATCCTTACAATATCCTGAAAATTAAATTCTATTGGCTCAATTGTTATGTAAGAAAACTGGAGCTCATCAAAGTTAATTAACTGGCCTGAAGCCATAGCTACTTAATTATAGAGCAAGTGCTCATGCCCTCAGCTCCCCATCCCAAATCCCATGTTTGTAGAAAGAATGAACACCATCCTTTTTTTTCTATCAAGTTTCCAAACATTTGGGGATAAGGCATTTACACAACCAACAGTCCTAATGTATGCAATCCTGTACATGCTAGTAGTGGAAAAACTTGCCTTTGTGAACTGAGTCATCATATTTGCCAATGACAGAAAGTCTGGTTGTTAAAAGGGAATATGATGAAATGTCTCTCTCATCATTCATACAGACAGATTGTAAAGATTGCACTAAGGCTCTTTGTAATAGGATGAAAGAAAAAGATCCTTACAAACTATTTTGTTTAAGCCAGCTGAAATATGTTCAACCATTCACTATTTACAACATTTTATGAATCAGGAATAGAATGCTGTTTCCTTAATATAGTAAAGAATAAAAAATTCTAAACAATGTCCAATGTTATAATAAATATAAGTATTAAAACATGAAATTTTTTTTTTACCATTCATAGTTAATAATATTCTGGAAGTTCCGCCATTTTATCTTTTATCTTTTTTTTTTTTAACTCTTGATTTATTTTGCTCATGTTTTTCTCATGAGTTTTCATAAAATTGGTATTCATGGGATCTTAAAAAAATGCTTGATTTATATTTTGCCTCCAAAACTGGTTTACTATTCTTTTTTCTATGTTGTATCTGTTTCTTTTTTGCTTCTCTGTAGTATGGCCAATTCTAGCTTGCTTGTGTTGAATGTGGGCAGGTTGTCCTATATGTTTGATTTTCTCTGATACATAGAGGATGCATTTTCCATGAGTCTTATGCTTTCATGTCTTATCTCCAAATTACAGGGTGAAAACTGGAATAATGTTTCCACCATTGAGGGCAGAGAAAATTGAAGTAGACTGCCGCTGGCGCTGTGTACAGCCTTCGTAGCAGAACAGGGGTTTAACTCTTTTTTCTGAAATTATGTTAAATGTTTCATAGTGAGACTTTGTCTTTCATACTTTGGACATATTTTCAGGAAGGATCAATCCCTGGAGAAGAACATAGTATTTAGTAAAGTTGAAAGTCATTGAAAAAGAGGAAGACCCCCAAAGAGATGGACCACAGTGGCAACACCAATGGCCTCAAACAACAATTGTGAGGATGGTGCAGGCCTGGGCAATGTTTTGTTCTGTTGTCCACACAGTTGCTATGATTTGGAACCAACTTACACTGCCTAACAATACCAGCACTGGGAATTACCTTGTTAAACATAGATACTGCTCCTCTGGGTTTCTGCTAGTTCCCTGGGGATTTCCTTTGTTCCCTGAGATCTTATGGAAAGTAGGGGCCCCTACTCTGAGGAATTTTTTCCCTGAATTTTCCTTGTCTATTTTTCCCCCAAATTGAAGGGTATTAGTGAGATTTGTTAGGAATTTGCCTAATCCCTCTGTGCCCTCAGTATAGGAGCTGAAGGTGAGAGTGGGGAATGGGTTTGGATTAGGACTTGTACCATACTCTGTCAGAATTTTTATTTCTTTCCTCAATAGCCACATTTTATACTTTATGACTTGTGGTTATAACCTGTATCTTCCTCTGTTACTGCTGGTACATTTTCAGGGATGTTAATGTTCTTATTTTGTGATTTGTTGTTGTTGTGAAGTGCCGTTGAGTTGGTTCCAACCCATAGCGACCCTGTATAGGGTTTCCAAGGAGCAGCTGGTGAGCTTGAACCTCTGACCTTGCAGTTCAAAGGGCTTTGCAGTCTGGCACATTAACCCAGACCTCTTCAATTCTTCCATTTGCTTTAGCTTCTCTATGCTGGAGAGCAAGTTTCAGAGTCTCCTCTGACATCCATTTTGACCTTCTCCTTCTTTCTTGTCTTCTTAATGACTGTTTGCTCTCTTCATGTATGATGTTCTTGATGTCATCCTACAACTCTTCTGGTCTTCGGTTTTTAGTGTTTAATGCATCAAATCTGTTCTTCAGATGATCTCTAAATTCAGGTGAAATAAGTTCAAGGTCATGTTTTGGCTCTCGTGGACTTGTTTTCATTTTCTTCATCTTCAGTTTGAATTTGCATATCAGTAATTGATGGTCTGTTCCACAGTCTGACCCTGGCCTTGTTTTCACTGATATATGGATCTTTTCCATCGTCTCTTTCCACAGATGTAGTCAATTTGATTTCTATGTATTCCATCTGGAGAGGTCCATGTGTATAGTCATCTCTTATGCTGTCTAAAGAAGAAATTTGAAATAAACAAATCATTTGTTTTACAGAAATCTGTCATTCGTTCTTCAGCATCATTTCTATCACCAAGTCCAAATTGTCCAACTACTGGACCCTCCTCTTTGCTCCCTAGTTTTGCATTCCAATCACGAGTAATGAGCAATACATCTTGATTGCATGTTTGATCAATTTCAGATTGAAGAAATTGGTAGAATTCTTCTATTTCATCTTCACTGGCTCTAGTGGTTGGTGAATAAATTTGAATAATAGTGGTATTAACTGGTATTTTGTGATAGTCATCTGAAAATATAAGCAGATGAAATAATGAAAAGAAAAGAAAGAAAAATAATTTAAGAGGGGGATAGGCAGCTATATTTTCTAGTTATTGAAACATATTACAAAATCATGGAATTAAAACATATTCCTGGCATAAGAATAGATTAATAGAAGATTGGATTGCCCAGAATCAGACCTAAAGATACATAAAAGTTTAATAGGTGATCAAAGAAGCTTTAACCATTTAATTTATATGGGAAAAAGTAGTATTTTTGGATCTTTCTCATATATGCTTAAAAAACATTTTAAAAATCAAATATTTAAATTAACTAAAGAAAAAAAAGTAGAATATCCCCTTTTTTTCCCCAAAAACCCCTCAAAAACTCTAGAAGATAAATAGAGGTGACTGGTAGCGAACATTAAGGTCAGCAATTAGAAACTACCAGCTGTTCCACAGGAGAAAGATGAGGCTTTCTGCTCCCATAAAGATTTATAGCCTCGGAAACCCTGTACAGGGTTGCTATAAATTGGAACCAACTCCATGGCACATAACTACCACCACCACCTTCCTAAGCACTGGATTGCTAATTTCAAGGCAAGCGACTCAAACTCACCAGCTACTCTTCAGAAACCCTACATAAGGTCTCTGAGTTAAAAGACTCAGAGCATGTAACAACAGCCCAGGATTTATGTGGAAAACTATCAAGAGGAATAATTTACATGTGATAGGAATTCCAGAACAGGAAGAGACAAAACAAACAAGCAAACAAAAAAACAACATAGATAATATTGCCCAACAGTTGTTGTAAACTTCTCTAACATCACGAAAACCAAGAAAATAGCCATTCAAGAAGTTGAACAAACTTCAAACAGGCTAGACCCTACAAGAAAATCACCAAGACATTTATAATCAAATTTTTCATCACCAAAGATAAGCTAAGAATCCTGAGAGCAGCTCAGGATAAATGAAAAATTCCCTGAAAGGAGAATTAATAAATCTAATCTCTGATTTCTCAGCAGAAACCAGGTAGGCAAGAGGACAATGGAATGACATATTTAAAACTCTGAAAGAAAAAAATTGCAAACCAAGAATCATACATTCAGCAACATTGTCCATCAAGTATGATGGCAAAATTTGGTCATTTTCATATAAACAGAAATTAAAAGAATTTTGTAAGAACCAGACGGATCTTAAAAAAAAAAACACTAAAGGGAGCTCTTTGGTCATAGAACCAACAACAGCAGACAACAACCTGAGACTAACATGCATGACAATATCACCTAGAACTCAATTCAGACATAGGAAGTATTCAAAAACAGACCTATTGTTATTAAGTGCCATCTTTTTGTTGTTGTCAAGTGCTGTTGAGCCAGTTCCAATCCATAGAGACACTGTATAGGGTTTCTGAGGAGTGGTTGGTGTGTACGAACCACCAACTTGCGGTTCAAACCGAACTTGCAATTCAGCACATTAACGCGCAATGCCACACCAGGACCAGAACCATCTAGTCTGTTCCAACTTAAAGCCAACCTGTATTGGGTTTCTGTAGAGTGGCTAGTGGGTTTGAACTCCCAACCTTGTGGTTAACCTTCCAGTGCTTATCCTACTGTGCCACACCGGGAGTCCAAATATACACCTATCACCACCACTGTTGTAGTTAAGTATTTTCAAGTTGGTTCTGACTTACAGCAAGTCTGTATAGGGTTTCTGAGGAGCAGCTGGTGGGTTTGAACCAATGACTTTGTGATTAACAGTCCAGTGCTTATCCTACAGCACCATACCAGGACTCCAAAACAGACCTACAAGCCTAAAAATAGAGAACCAGAAATACTGTTGCAACAACAACAACAAAGTAAAAAGAAGGCATAATGTAGTTATAGAACTTTCAAATGAAGAGGAAATCAAGTAGATTTCAAGAAAATAAATTAAAAAAATTAACCTAAATGTAACCTTAAAAACTAGACTAAGCCTTACTTCTAGCCTAATCCTTACCCTTAATATTAGCCTTTGTCCTAACCATAACCCTGACACTAAACAAAGTCTAGGCCTAGCCTAGACCTAACCATCACTCCTTACTCCTACCTCATTCCCCCCAAAATAAAGAAAAACAAGCACATGTGGGGGTGGGAGCACACACACACAAACTAATATGTTTCAGGGATTCATCTAGTCGCTATGAAAGTTGGGAGTTCGTAGAATTTTAAATTCTGTTCTTTAATCTCCAACCACTCCCCACTTTGATCAGAATTCTACTGAGTCTTTGATTAAAATTAAAATGTTCAGTAAGGAGGTCTGGTAGGTAGTGGTCACAAGTCTGGCTGCTAACCTATAGGTCAACAATTTGAAACCACCAGCTATTCTGCTGGAGAAAGATGAGTCTTTCAGCTCCTGTAAACATTTACGGCCTCGGAAACGGTACGCAGGGTCGCGATAAATTGGAACTGACTCCATGACATACCACCATCACCAGTGATAGCTGGGCATCATCCCATATTTCCCAATAGCCACACATTCCTTGTTGTTGTTGTTAAGTCAGTTCTGACTCAGTGACCCTGTATAGGGTTTCCAAGGAGTTTGAACCACTGACCTTGTTGTTCAAATCAACCTTGCGGTCTAGTGCCATATCCCACAGTGCTTCCCTATTCCTGATTCTTCTTCTTCCTCTGGTGCTCCAGGTGAAGTGTTTTCGGTGGCTACTTGCAAGTTTTTAAGACCTCAGGCCCTATGAAATGAACAAAGAGGTAGACTAGAAGCACTAACCCCCTTATGAGGACAATTAACTGTCTTAGTTATCTAGTGCTGATATAATAGAAATACCTCAAGTGGATAACTTATGTATTCTTTCACAGTGTTAACAGGCTGGAAGTTCAAATTCAGAGCATCAACTTTAGAAGAAGTCTTTCTCTCTGTGTTGACTTAGGGAAAATATTTTGTCTCCTTTCAGCATCTGTAAGCACAGCATTCCTGACAAGTTGTCAAAGACTTGAAAGCAATGACTGAAACAGGAACTCATACACCAATGTTCCTTGCAGCACTATTCACAATAGCCAAAAGTGGAAACAACCTAAATGCCCACTAGCATATGAATGGATAAACAAAACAAGGTGTGTAAATATAATGGAACACTACTTAGCCAGTAGGAGAAATGGAGTCTTGATACATACTACAGTACGGATGGATCTTGAATACATTGTCCTAACTGCCTGGATAGTTCAGTCGGTACAGCATGAAAGTCTTAATCTTAGGACCGTGTACCAGCAGCTTCTGTACACCAGATAGATAGCCATCACTTGCTAAAATTACTCTAAGTTGAGTAATAAGAGAAGTAAACAGGGAAGTCCATTTCTTGTTCACATCTACCAGGAGGCAATCAGAAAATTTAATAATAGACCAACATACATTAATCTAATTATTGAAAACACACAAAAAAACAACAGAATATCTCAGCTCATGTTAAAAAACAAGATACAGTAGCCAAAACAAATGAGCTGGAAGTAGACCTAGACTTCCCATTGGAAGGAGAGCAGGCTTTGAAACTGCCTGATAAGGAATTCAGGAGAATGAATTGAGGTGCATTCAAATGCTCCACAGAGGGGTTGAGGAAAATAAGGAAGAACTCAAGGAAGTGCTATAGGAAAAATCAAATAAGATAGAAATAACATTGGAACAATTCAAAACCTGCAAAAAGAGGCCCAAACGATTAATAATAAAACAGCAGCAATGGACAATACACTGAAAGAGCAAAGGAGAATTGAAGACATGGAAGCCAGAACCAGCGAGTTGGAAGACAAATGTCTCAATATTGCTAAGATAAAAGAGTAAGCAGAAGAAAGAACAAAAAATCTGAAGAAAGTCTAAGGTTCATGTGGGACAAAATGAAGAGGAATAACTTGAGAATTAGTGGAATTCTGAAACAGGGAGAATCACTGAAGACCACAGAGAAGAGAGTGGAAGAACTTCTGGAAGAAAATTTCCCTAACATCCTGAAAATGAGAAAATAAGCATTCAAGAAGCTGAATGACCCCCAGGAAAGATAGACCCCAAAAGAAAATCACCAACATATCAAAATCAAGCTCTCCAAAATCAAAGATAAGGACAGAATCCTGAAGGCAACTAGGGAAAAGAGAAGTGTAACATACGAAGGCAAACAAATAAGATTAAGCTCTGATCTCTCAGCAGAAACCATGCAGGCAAGAAGACATATATAAAACCCTGAAAGAAAAAAACTGCCACTAGAATCCTCTACCGAGCAAAGCTGCCACAAGAATGCTCTACCCAGCAAAGCTGTCAATCAAATATGACTGTATAATCAAAACATTTCAGGATAAACAGAAGCTAAGAGACTTTGTCAAAGCCAAACCAGTACTTCAAAAAATTCTAAAGGGAGTTCTTTGGACTGAGAACCAACAAGAACAGACAACTAGAGATTGACACATGTGGTAGCACTACCTGTAACTCACTAAACAGATGAAAGAGTCCAGAACATAGCAAAACCACAAGAATGAATTCAGAGGATCTGGGAGGTCAGTGTATGATCAAAACAATTACAATATGATAGAAGGGGGAATTATAGGAACAGAGATCCAGGGAATGAGGAGGTCAGATATATTTCAAGTTAAAATAGCTGTTTTAAATGGAGGGAAACATTAATAGAATATTGTTGTTGTTGTTAAGTGCCGTTGAGTCGGTTCCGACCCATAGCGACCCTGTACAGGGTTTCCGAGGGTGTAAATCTTTACGGGAGTAGAAAGCCTGATCTTTCTCCCGCGGAGCAGCTGGTAGTTTCAAACCGCTGACCTTAAGGTTCGCAGCCCGATTCGTAACCACTACGCTACTGGGTAACCTCAAATAAAATGAATACTTCATAACATATCAACAAAATGATAATCCAAGAAGAACATGGAAACATTAAAACTATGAAGAAACTAACAGAAAATACACAAAAAACATGACCCCAGCAAAGGAAGGCATGCAGAACAAAGAAACCAGCAGCACCAGAAAAAACACAAGCATAATGACAGCAATTAATTCATACATATCAATAATTACACTGAACATCACTGGGTTAAAATGCACCAGCTAAGAGATAGACAGTGGCAGAATAGGTAAGAAAACAAGGTCCTTCAATATACTGTCTGCAAGAGACACACCTTACACACAAAGACAAAAATAAATTAAAAGTTAATGGATGGAAAAAAATATACCAAGCTAATTGCAATAAAAAAAAAAAAGCAGGAGTGATAATCTCTGATAAAATAAACTTTAAGGCAAAAACCAGCATAAAAGATAAAGAAAGACATTATCTCACTATTAAAGTTTCAATTGAACAAGAGAACATAACCATAATAAACATCTACACTCCCAATGAAAGAACCCCAAAATACATAAAGCAAACCCTAGAAGAACTGAAGAAAGAAATAGACAAATCTAGAATAATAGTAGGTGAGTTTAATACGCCACTTTCTAAAAAGGATAGAACAACCAGAAAGAAACTCACCAAAGACACAGAGGAACTAAACAATGCAATCAACCAACTTGACCTCATAGATGTATACAGAGCATTCAACCCAACAACAGCACAATACACATTCTTTTCCAGTGCACATGTAACATTCTCCAGAATAGACCATGTGTTGGGCCACAAAGCAAATATCAAAATACTACAAAACATCTTCTCAGACCACAATGCTATCAAATTAGAAATCAACAATAGGAAGACCAAGGAAATAAAGTCAAATACATGGAAACTGAATAAAACCCTGCTTAAAAGCTACTGGGTAGTAAAAACAAATAAAGGTGAATTTACAAAATTTCTAGAAACAAGAATGAAAACACAACATACCAAAATCTTTGGGACATGGCTAAAGCAGTGCTGAAAGGACAATTTATTGCAATAAATGCACACATCCAAAAAGAAGAAATAACAAAAATCAACACATTAACACAACGTCTCCAACAACTAGAAAAAGGCCAGCAAAGTAAACCTACAGTAACTAGAAGAAAAGAAATAATAAAGATCAAAGCAAAAATAAATGTGATAGAAAACAGAAAATCTATAGCAAGAATCAACAGGACAAGAAGCTGGTTCTTTGAAAGGATTAATAAAATTGACAAACCATTGGCAAACCTAATAAAAGAAAAGAGGGAGAAGACACAAATAACACACATAAGAAATCACATGGGTGATGTCAAAATGTAACCAATGGAAATACAAAGGCTAATAACAGAATACAAGGAAGAGTTGTACTCCAACAAATTTGAAAACCTAAAGGAAATGGAAACATTTTTTTTTTTAAAGAAAAACACAAACTACCTAAACTTATACAGTGTAAAGTAGAAAACTTGAACAGACCTATAGCAAAAGAAGAAATTGATCAGGTCCTTAAAGGACTCCCAACCAAAAAAAGTCCAGGTCCAGATGGCTTCACTGGTAAGTTTTTACCAAACATTCAGAGAAGAGCTGTCACTAATTCTACTCAAATTATTTCAGCATATAGAAAAGGGTAGAAAACTTCCTAATACATTTTACAAAAAATTAAAAAGAAGTTGAATGGTGTATTGCACTAGGTTAATCTTCTGCAAAAGACCTCTTTGAAGGGTTACAAAGCAAAGATATCACTTGAAAATTTAAGGTACACCTGACCCAAATCATTGTATTTTCAATAGCCTCATATGTATGTAAGAGTATTGGGTGTGGCACTATAAGATAAGCCCTGAACTGCTAAACACAAGGTCACTTGTTCAAACCCACCAGCCACTCCTTGGAGTGTTATGTGTCAGACCATGTGCATGTAATAAAGAAGGTCAAAGAAGGATTAATACATTAATGCCTTTGAATTTTGATTTTGGCAAAGAATATTAATAATACCATGGATTGCCAGAAGAACAAACAAAGCTGTCTTGCAAGAAGTACAGCCAGTGGAAGAGAAGGGAAAATTATTCACTAGCTAGAAGGTAGACAAAGGAAAGACTGAGGGAGAAGTTAAAGTGAATAAAGATAAATACTGTTAACTAATGGTACATGAAGTCCTGGTATGGTGCTGTGGGTTGATGCGATGGATTGCAAAGTTGCTTTGAACTGCAGGGTCAGAGGTTCAGGCTTGTGAGCTCCTCCTTGGAAACCCTATACAGGGTCACTATGGGTTGGAATTGGCTCAATAGCACTTAACAACAGCAATGGTATATAGAGAGGATTGTAATCATTATAATGACACGGAGTGTATGATTTGTTGAATGTGGGACTGATGATCTGTCCTGTAAACCTTTTCTCAAGTCACAATAAGAAGTTTAAAAAAAAAAGTACAGCCAGAATACTCCTTAGAAGCGAGGATGGTGAGCCTTTGTCTTAGGTACTTTGATATGGTATCAAGAGGGACTAGTTCCTATAGAAGGGTATCATACTTGACAAAGAAGAGGTAAAGTAGAGGATTAGTGAAAAAGAAAGACTTTTACCAAGATAGACTGATACAGTGGCTACAAAAATGACTGTGAGGATGATGCAGGACCGGGCAGGGTTTTGTTGTGTTGGTCACTGTGATTTGGAACCAACTCAATGGCATCTAACAACAGAGACAACAACAAATTTTCTCTGATGAGTCAAATGAAAATGAAAACACAACATACCAAAACTTATTCCATGAAGGCAGTACTCGGTGGAAAACCTATAACAATAAATACTTATATTAAAAAAGAAAAAAGATCTCAAATCCTAGCTCAACTACTCCAGGGACTGGAATGAGAAGAGTAAATTAAACCTAACCCTACCAGAGGAAAGGAAACAACAAAGATCAAAACAGAACTAGATAAAATAAATAAACAGAAAAACAGTAGAATCAATAAAGCCAAAGTTGGTTCTCTGAAAAGATCAATAAAATCCTCAAACCTTTAGTTAGCCTGACAAAGAAAAGAAGTGACAAGATGCAAATAACTAAAATAAAAAATTTAAATTGAACTGATAGAATTAAAGAGAATCATGACAGACTATTCAACAGCAGTTAACAACAACAACAAGTGACATAATATTATGAGCAAAACTGCATGTCAACAAACTGGATAACCCAGATGAAACAGACAAATTCTTAGAGGCACACAACATATCCAAACTGACTCAAGAGAAAACAGGAACTTTCAATAGACACATAACAAATAAAGAGTTCAAATCACTGATCAAAAAACTCTCAACAAAGAAACAAAATCATGGATGAGATGGCTTCACTGGGAAATTCTACCAAATATTTAGAGAAGATTTGACACCAATATCCTTTAAGCTCTTCCAAAACCCTGATACCCTAAACAGACAAACACATCACAACAAAAGAAAACTACTGGCCAATATGTCTTATGAATTGATGTTGTTGTTAGAAGTCATTGAGTCAATATCAACTCATAGCTACCCTATGCACAATACAACATAACACTGTCCATTCCTAGGCCAACCTTACAATTGTTGCTACACCTGAGTCCATTGCTACAGCCACTGTGCCAATCCATCTCCATGGGAGTCTTCCTCTTTTTCTCCAACCCTCCACTTTACCAAACATGATATCCTTCTCCATGGACTGGTCCCTCCTGACAATATGTCTGAAGTACGAGAGACAAAGTTTGGCCATCCTGGCTTCCAAGGTGCATTCTGGCTGTATTTCTTCCAACACAGATCTATTTGTTCTTTTGGCAGTACGTGGTACTTTCAATATTGTCCTGTTGTTGTTGTTATGTGCCGTGGAATTGGTTCTGACTCATAGTGACCCTGTACAGGGTTTCCGAGGCTGTAAATCGTTACAGGAGCAGAAAGCCTCATCTTTTTCCCATGGAACAGCTGGTAGTTTCGAACTGCTGACCTTTCGGTTCACAGCCTGATTCGTAACCACTACGCTACCAGAGCTCCTTAATATTGTCCTACAGCACCATAAATTAGTTGTATCAATTATACTACGGTCTTTCTTGTCCACTATTCAATTTTCACAAGCATATGAGGTTATAGAGAATACCATGGCTTGGGTCAGGTGCACTTTAGTGCTCAAAATGACATCTATGCTCTCCAACACCTTAAAGAGGTCTTGTGCAGCAGATTGACCTAATGCAATATGTCGTTTGACTTTTTTTTTTTTTTTAAGGCTTTTATTGTGGATTGAGTGAAAGTTTATAGGGCAGATCATCAGTTTTACATTCAACAAATCATACACCTTGTTTCATTACAATGATTATAACCCCCTCCATGTACCATCAGTTAACAGTATTTCTCTCTATTCACTTTAAAAATACTCAGGTGTATGTAATAATTTACCTCCAAAGGGCACATTCTGTAAGTCTGTCTCCTGGCCACCAGCTCTTAGTCCCTTTCTTCCCATGAATCTAAAGTCCTCAGCTGCTCCCCTTCTCCATGACTTCTCTGTATAAGGTCCCGCATGCTGCTTGTGCTCTCCTCTCTTGATGGTCCTAGGGTCCTCTGTTTCTGGACTACAAGATTAACCACTCCCTTGTTTTTGTTACAAAACTTCTACCTTTACAAATTTGACAGTCGCAATTAGTCATGATAACAATTACTCACTATTATTGAATCATAGGAATCTTATCCCCATCTCTTTTCACCAGATCCATCAAGACAAGATGAAAACTATTCAGTGGGGACTCTTTCTCCCTCCACCTCACAAACTCTTAAACTAAACTCCCTCTTAAAACCTTGTAAGCCAGTCTCTTCATGCCTTTACCGCCCCCTCATTTTAGGTAGACAATGTCTAAGTAGCCCGTCCCTATCTACCCAGCATACAGAGGGGATAATAGCATGATACTTGATGTGAAGACTCCTTCTCTATATGTTGGTATTTAGAGTTACTACCGCTATGAGTAAGGAGCTCTGGTAGCGTAGTCGTTACGAATCGGGCTGCGAACCGGGAGATCAGCAGTTCGAAACTACCAGCTGCTCCGCGGGAGAAAGATGAGGCGATCTGCTCCCGTAAAGATTTAGAGCCTCGGAAACCCTATTCAGGGTCGCTATGGGTCGAAACCGACTCGACAGCACTTAACAACAACAACCGCCATGAGTATAGATCAGGTTCATCAAATTGTAGTAATTTACCCCTGTTTCCTTTATCAAACAACAACAACAACAACAATTTTTTTTTTTTTTTTTGTAATCTTCTTCCAGTCGAGTTCTGATTATCAAGCCATCTATCTAGGCTAGGTAAAATGGGTATTGTCTGCAAGTTTGGGTGTCCTTGTGCATCTCCCCTCACTTCATATCAGCTGGATGCTTCACTCTTAGCTCTAGACCTCTGTGGCTATGTCCTTGTCCATGGGCTCAAGTGTCCCCAGGTCTCACCACACTTTGGACCAACCAGCCCTTCCTTTTTTCTCTCTCATCTCCAGGTCAACGGGAGTCAATGGACCATGATTGAATTCAGCCCATTTCTTCATTGCTGCCTTTCCCCCTCTTCCATTCACCAGTAGACCAATGTGGTTGCCAGCAAGCTTACATGCTTGTTCATGTGTTTTCTTTGAGTTTTAGTCTTAGAGGGGAGTTTGTCTGGAAGGAACTTGATTTCTTGCCCTGATGGCTTCCTGGCGAACAGCTTGCTTATTCTTGTAATAGCCAGTCATGCTGACATTTTTGTTTTGGATTTTTCCTGATGATCTTTCTTTGAAGATGTATCTTCTATCACTCTAGCTGTTCCAGGCTGATCTGCTTGTTCTTGCTAGTGGTAATGTCCCACCTCATAAGGTTCTGGATGGGACTCAGGATTCCACCTAAGGTCCTATACTCTGCAAAGGCTTTGCAAGACGCTTTTTTGCTAGAATCCCTTTTAGGTATTCCAATCAGTTATAGGCTGAAGACGGGCTTACAAGTTTTCTGTAGTCATGTTTCCCAACATTCCTTTCTATTCCACTCAAGTGTCTATTTTACAGTAGTAGGCAAGGGAGACAAATGTTCATAAGACAGTCAAGCCACTTTTCATTCAGCAAATCATATGCATTTAATTACAATGATTGCAATTCTCTCCATGTACCATCAGTTAACAGTATTTACATCTACTCACTTTAACCTATGCACTCCTCCCTGTGCCTCCCACTACCCTCATCTTTCCTGTGCCAACTTCCCTCTTGTTGTATATTGCCTTCCCTGTCACCCAAGTTAACATGTGTCTACCCTTTAGTCTATGAATAATTTCCCTGTCTCTCCAACCCCTGGTACCACCATAGAGTGTTTTTTTTATCAAGAAAAACTTTTCTTAACTTTTTACAATAGTAGTCTCATACAATATTTGTCCTTTTGTGATTGACTAATTTCACTCAGCATAATGTCCTCCATGTTCATCTATAATGTGAGATGTTTTGCAGATTCATCATTATTCCTCAGTGCTGCACAGTGTTTCATTGTATGTATGTATCAACATTTGTTTAGCCATTTTTCAATTGATGGGCATTTTGGCTATCTCCATCTTTTTTCTATTGTGACTAATACTGCAATGAACATGGTTGTGCATATATCAATTTGTGCCATGGCTTGTCATATGATTGCTGCTTCTGTTGGTTTTGACGTAGATATTGCTATTGGTCCAGGAGTGAAGATTTTTATTTTCTTTATGTTGAGGTGCAATCCATACTGTGGTCTTTGGTATTCATCAGTAAGTGCTTTAAGTCTTCATGGCTTTCATCAAGAGATGTTGTGTCATATGAATATCTCACATTGTTAATGAGTCATCCTGATCCCACATTCTTTTTCATATAGTCTAGAAGCTTGGATTATTTATTCAGCATACAGATTGAATAAGCATGGTGAAAAATACAACCCTGACATCCACCTTTCCTGTTTATAAACTTGCAACATTCCCTTGTTTTGTTTAAATGACTACCTTTTGATCTATGTGCAGGTTCTGCATGAGCACAATTAAGTGTTCTGGAATTCCCAATTCTTCACAATGTTATCTATAGTTTGTTGTGATCTACACAGTCAAATACCTTTGCATAGTCAATAAAACAAAGATAAACATTCTTCTGGTAATCTCTGCTTCTATATCCATCTGACATCAGTAATGATGTCCCTGGTTCCATGTCTTCTTCCAAATCCAGCTTGAATTTCTGGGAGCTCCCTGTCAATGTAACCAAAGTATTTGGTTACAGCTAAGAAGTTTTTATAATCTTGACCCATGTATGCTCTGCTATATTTGTGGATATATTTTCAGCTCATATAAATACACATGCAGAAATATATACTTTCAACCATATATACAATTATGGGAGTTGTTCCATTCACCTTTCCATCCCTGTTCAGCTAGACTATCTATCTATGTGTGTGCTCACAGTTCTTGCAGGACTGTGCATGTGATAGTATTTCCATTTTTTGTCGTTAACTCTATGCTCCTTCCAGTGTCTTTCTTTGCCTTGATTATTTTGTGCTGACCTTCCACTTATTGTATATCGCCTTTCCCTTCACCCAAGTTAATACATGTTCGTGATTTGGCTTCCTATTTTCTCCCAACCCTGGTAACATTCAAAGAATGATTCTTTCTGTGTGTAAACCTCTTCTTGACTTTTTACAATAGTGTTCTCATGAAATATCTTTCATTTTGTGTTTAACTAATTTCACTAAACATGTTGTCCTGTAGGTTTATCCATGTTATGAGGTGTTTCACAAATTCGTTGTTTTTCTTTAATGTTGTATAGATTTCCATTGTGTGTATGTATGATGGTTTGTTTATCCAGTCATCTGTTAATAGGCTCTTAGGTTGTTTCAATCTTTTTGCTATCGTGAATAATGCTACAGTGAACATGGATACTCATTTATCTGTTGATGGCATGGCTCTTATTTCTCTAATATATATACCTAGTGTGGGATTTCTGGAGCAGATGCATTACCATTTCCAGCTTTTGAAGGATGTGCCATACCATTTTTCACAATAGTTGCACCATTTCCAGCCCTATCAGCAGTATAAGGGTTCCAGTCTCTCCACACCTTCATCAGCATTTTTTTTTTTTTTTTTAGCTATTAATTCTAGAGCTCTGGTAGCGTAGTGGTTACAAATCAGGCTGCGAACCTCAAGGTCAGCAGTTTGAAACTACCAGCTGCTCTGGGGAGAAAGATGAGGCTTTCTGCTCCCGTAAAGATTTACAGCCTCAGAAACCCTGTATAGGGTCGCTATGAGTCGGAATCGACTCCATAGTACATCATTACCACCACCACCACATTAATTCTAGGGTAAGATGATGGCACATTGTCTTTTTGATTCCTGGTGTGGTACTGTAGGATAAACATCTACAGCTAAACACAAGGTTGGCAGTTCAAACCCACCATTTAACCACAAGGTTGGCAGTTCAAAGCCACCAGCTGCTCCTTGGGAACTCTATATAGGGTCACTGTGAGTAGGAAACTACTCAAAGGCACTTAACAACAACAATAATGGATAATGGGGAGCATGCTGGGTCCACAGGATACACACTGAACTACAAACCTCAGAGTCAGCAGTCCAAGTTCACCAGCCACTCCCAGGAAGAAAGATGAGGCTTTCTGCTCCCTCAAAATATTTAAGCCTTAGAAACACTATGCTGTGTCGCTATGAGTTGAAACTGACTTCACAACACTTAGCAACAATGACAATGGCTAATGAGTGCAAGCATTTCTTCATGTATTTGTTAGCTGCCTGAATGTCTTCTCTCGTGAAATGTCTGCTCAAGTCCTCTGCTTATCCACTCTCATTCTAAAATGATAGTATTTAGGTCTATGATATTTTGGATTGATAGTGTTTTTCTTTCAACATTTAAACTATATCATTCAATTGCCTTCTAGCCTCTGATATTTCTGGAGCGGAATTGGCACTTAATCTGCTTGGAAATCCTTGGAAAGCTTCTTTCAGTGCTTCCAGATTCTTTCTTTATCTTTACTTCCTGAAAGTCCAACTATGATGTATCTTGGTGTTGATCTCATGGGTTTATCTTGTTTCAAGTTATTTGTACTTTTTGGATTTATAGATTCATGCCCTTTATTGTATTGGTTAAATTTTATGTCACTGTATCTTCAAATCAGGAGCTCTGGTAGCATAGTGATTAGGAATCGGGCTGTGAACCACAAGGTCAGCAGTTCGAAACTACCAGATGTTCCGCCGGAGAAAGATGAGGCTTTCTGCTCCTGTAAAGATTTCCAGTCTCGGAAACCCTGTACAGGGTCGCTATGAGTCGAAACCGACTCCATGGCACATAACAAGAACAACATATCTTCAAATATATTTTCTGTCTCTTTCTATCTCTCATTTCCTTCTGGAATTCCTTTTATGCCATACAAAATCTCTGTGATTGTCCTGTAACTTCATTAAATTCTGCTTAGCCTTCTTGAACCTCCATTCTTGCTGTTCTTCAACCTCTCTCATTTTAATGATCATATTCTCTAGTTCTCCATTTTTTCCCCCTTCAGTCTGATTAAATCTATTGGTAAGTTCTTCTACTGTGTTTCTTATTTCATTTTATTGTCCCTTTCAGTTACAATACTAATTTTTCTAGATCATCATTTTATTCTTGCATTGTCTTCCTTATTTGCTTGACATCTTTCTCTATGTTTTCCCTTAACTCTTTAATTATAATGGTGTTGTACACCCACTCTTCACTTATAGGCAAGATTAGTTTCCAAAAATCAGCTTGTCACACAAAAATCGTCATTATGCAAAGGGAGGATAACTACATCATTGCATAACATTATATTGCTGTAAAATTACATCATTGCATAATTGAAAAATTTACATAACTGTCAAACCTCTGAGGATCATTGTGCAGCCAAGTTGACACACATCCTTAACCATCACAGTTACTATTGTCTTGCACATCAGCATTCATTACTGCCAGATGTACATTGTTAATGCACAAAATATTTAGATAATAGCTTTTAAAATTTTTATTGTTGTCAGGGATGTGAAATATTGAATAATGAGATAGATAGTTGCAGAACAAGTGCAAAAACCATGTGGGAGCCATGTTTGCCTTCCTTGGGCTTCACAAGAAGGAAGGAGAATCAAACTCAAAATCAGCTCAAGGACAATTCCTATGAAGTGTAGGTCAGACATGCTTCCACCATACAATCTTCTTTGCCTTCTTCTGGCACCAACTATCCCTTCCACAGCACTCTCTGCTTCACATCTGGGTTTGGCAATCCATGGCAATGGCCACACATAACTCACAACAGCATTCACAATTGTGGGGCTTATTAGGAAAGTGAACAGATTCATTATTCAAATCAACCTAGGAATACCTAGGTATTCCTGATTTCCAATCAGGAATACCTCTTATATGCCATACTGCAGACATGCCTCACCCCTGTCTTCGGCTTCTCGGCCATGTGGCCCCTTGGCCTCTGCCCTGGTCAAGCAAATGTTACAAAAATCTTTAGCCAATCTGTGAACGCCCAAAGGGCACTTTCTGCAAACCAGTCTCTTACCTGTAGGCACTCAGCTTTACTCAGGTCATGGACGCAGAACCCACAGTTGCTCTATCTCTCCACGTCACCACGTCTGTCATCACATCTGCTGTCATGGCTTTTCTAGGTAGGGATCTTGTGCTCCTCTCAAGATCTTTCTTCCTGATGGTCTTGGGATCTTCTGTTCCTGCTTCTGAGATGGCTCCTTTTTTTTTTTTT
>NW_006408653.1:360713-361301 GCF_000296735.1 Chrysochloris asiatica | reverse complement strand
AAGGCTACCACACCTTTCTCAAAGCTCCTCAAGCCAAATGTGTATATAGGTTGCTTTTTTGCTTAAAAAAAAAAAAAAAAGAATCATATTACATAATAACTAAGCAACTTGCTTATTATTTTTATTCTAAAAATCTGTTTAACAATATGTCATGGATGATGATATGGGGAGATGGAGCAACTGGAGGCTTTGGACCTGGAGAGAGAGGGGCTGTGTGCGGATGACTTGGGGGCAGGCTTACAGGGTGTACCCTTTGGTTGATGGATGATGCATGGAAGGGATTGTAACCATGGCAAGGAAACGATATACGATGGATCAATGGGAAGCTGATGGCCTCCCGTGTAAACTATCACATAATTCACAAGAAAGCATTTAAATCATGGTATCTTTCCAGGTCAGTGAGTATATATCTGACTCTCTTTCTTTTAAAAGATGACTAATTATCCATACCCCACTGACTCACAGTGATTCTGACTGATACCAACTCTCTATAGGTTTATGGGACTATAAATATTTACTACAGCAGGCAGCCTCATCTTTCTCCTGAAGAGCGACTGTGGGTTTGAGCTGTTCTTTTTTTTTTTTTTT
>NW_006408653.1:338532-357252 GCF_000296735.1 Chrysochloris asiatica | reverse complement strand
TATTCCTTTATATGTGGTTCAGAGTTCTGGGACCATCCCCTGAGCCTGCTTGGTCGGGTATTCTGTGTTGTTGTTGGCGGAGCTCTCTGCTTCACGTCCACCCGATCTGCCATCTTGTTTGGTCTGAGACGGCTCCTTTTACACCTAGCAGGGTGGTAAAATAAATCAATCCTGTACTAGCTCTTGTAGCATAGTGGTTACATATCAGGCTGCTAATCTCAAAACAGTCAGCAGTTCAAAACTACCAGCTGTTCCGTGGGAGACAGATGAGGTTTTCTGTTCCCATAAAGATTTGCGGCCTCAGAAACCCTGTACAGGGTTGTTACGAGTCGGAACCAACTCCAGGACACATAACAACAACAACAATCCAATCATTTGGTGGAAATGAAGACATTGGATAGGAAAGTCATATCAGGTAAACTCAAGGTACCACAATAAATATATTATATTCTTCTGTGGTTTTTTAGTTTTGTTTTTTCCCCATCATTTGCTCATCTCGAGACATGCTTTTTCTTACTTCATCATGTTCATTCGGATGGTCCATTTCTCTGTTCTTTGTGTGGCTTGTGATTCTTTTGCTGGGGCAGTGGAATTTTTAAGAGTGTTAACATTTTCAGTTCTCCTCAGTATTTGGTGATTTTGCCTGCACTACTTTCTGCAAACACTCTCAGGTGGACTGAGCCTTTGCTTTTTGTTTACCATCTCCTGGCCACCCCCCATGATGTCTCTTTCTCCTGCTTTGTTTTAAGATCCCGAAGTCCCAGATCTGGGTTTTCAACTTTAAATGCCTCCCAAACACACCAGAGAACATGTTGTGGTTAATTTGTCTGCCAACGGGCACTGCCACTCAGGCAACATACTGGGTACTAATCAATCTGTCTATGACAGTGACACTCCTCTCTCTGATTATTATTCCCTTGCCTTTTCTGTTTTTGGCAACCACTTTTTTAGTCAGAATACCTACACCCAGTGAACACCCTTCTGGGCTGGGGGTTGCCATTCCTTTTTGCCTGGTGCTTCCTCCTCTGCTCTGTGAGGGCTGCATATGTCTGAACTAGCATTTAGGAGAAGCACAGGCATACTTTCCCTCTGTTTCAGGAGGAGGAAGGACTGGCATTGATTTCAGAGCCCTAGTGGACATGTTGTCAGGAGGGAGCAGTCACTGGAGAAGGGTATCATGTTTGGTAAGGAGGAGGGTCAGAAAAAAAGAGGAAGACCCCCAATGAGTGGATTGGGCAAGTGGCAGCATCAATGGACTCAAGTGTGGCAACAGTAGGGAAGTTGGCTCAGGATTGGGCAGTGTTTCATTCTGCTGTACATAAGATCACTATGAGTCAGTACTGACTCAATGGAACCTAACAACAACAAGTGGCCTTGTGGTGGGGTAGGAGAGAACAATTTTCATTTAGGCGACCTGACTCGACTATAGGGGACTTTCTGTAAGAGTTCCTATCAGCCCACTATCTGGCAATTCCCGTGATGGGATTTGCCACACTCTGAAAAAGACCCTTCCCCACCTCCTTGTTGCTATCAGAGCCTGCTTCATAGTATGTTGGCTATGGATGTAGACTTCACTCAAGATGACTGCTTCCCAGCATGCTTCAGGACCAATTAGAAGAGCTGGTATTCAGGAGAAGCACAGGCAAATTATCTACCAGTAGGAAGTGGAAACAAGTGCACCCAAATTGTCTACAAGTGAGGTTTGTTCTGTTGGTTTCAGAGGTCTGAGCTATGGAGTGCACAGGAAGGCAGACAGTGTGTTGACTATAAGAGCAGACTCCATCGCAACCAACTTCTGTAGCAGTTCACAATAGGCTGTTGGCCAACAGTATCTACATGGGGGAGATACTGATACTCTCCAAACAGACTCTCAGGAAGGTCGGCCTTATTGACCTTAGAGCAGACGTTGAGTCCTATCTCTTTATGAAGGTAGGAGATGTGGTGGTTAAGGAAACTACTTTTTGGTTATGCCACTTCCTCAGCAGCCAGTAGCCCATGTGACTGTGGGGAGGGAGAGGGACAGTGAGAGAAGCAATTTTCCAACCATATGTGACTCTCATAGTTAATTCCTTGATTCTTGCTTGTCCTCGGTTCCCTGCTGCTTTCTTATGCTTCTTGATTCAGAGTTCCTCAAAGCAAAGCACCATTTCCTTGTTTTATTTGTAATGAGTGTTGCAATGCTGGCCTATTTATGCTTCCATCGTCCCAGAATCTCTCAACATTTCTTATAGTGTAGTACTGCTGGAAGTGAATTCTGTCAGTCTTTATTTGGGGGAAAAGTGTCTATTTTGTCTTCAGATTTGAAAGGTATTTTTTCTGCATATAAAATTCTAGTTTGACAATTTTTTGTTTCCTGTTTTCTTTCAGTTTTAAATCTGTCGTCCTACCTTTGCTTGTGCAGTTCCCCATGGGAAGTTTCTCATTCTTATCTTTGTTTATCTGAACACAATGTGGTTTTTGTTTCCAATTGCTTTTAAGACTTTGTCTTTATCAACTTTTGATTATGTTTGATTATGATGATGCGCCTTGCTGTAATTGTCTTTGATCTTTCTTGCTTGAGGTTTGTTAAGCTTATTGGATC
Organism: Chrysochloris asiatica; assembly: GCF_000296735.1. Classification (NCBI taxonomy): domain Eukaryota; kingdom Metazoa; phylum Chordata; class Mammalia; order Afrosoricida; family Chrysochloridae; genus Chrysochloris; species Chrysochloris asiatica. The sequence goes on along the minus strand of NW_006408653.1, from coordinate 354,671 downwards.
AATAGGTGCATGTTGTTGTTCAGCATCATTAAGTAAGTTCTGACTCATAGTGACCTTCCACAGGGTTTCCAAGGAGTTGGTGTGTTTGAACTGTCTACCTTTTAGTTAGCAATGCTAGAAGTTGTTGTTAAATGCTGTTTAGTTGGTTCTGCCTTATAGCAACACTGTATGGAGTCCTGGTATACTTACAGGATAAGCATTGGACCGTAAAATCGGTTTGAAATGCAAGGTCAACTGTTCAAACTCACCAGTCACTTCCTGGAAACCCTATATAGGGTCACTATGAGTTGGAACTGACTCCATGACACTTAACTCTTAACATAACACTGATGAGCAGCTGGTGAGTTTGAACCACCAACCTTGTGGTTAATAGTCCAATGCTGATCCTACAGCACCACACCAAGAGTCCTTAAGGCTGTATTCTGCTTTTGGTGTTGTTAAGTGCTGTCCAGTCAGTTCCGACTCATAGCGACTGTGAGTAGGTCTTCCAAGGAGTGGCTGGTAAGCTTGAACCGCAGACCTTGAGGTTCAAACTGACTTTGCAATCCAGCGCATTAACCCATAGTGCCACACCAGAACTCCTACAGCACCATTTGTTGTTGTTAGTTGGTACCAACTCATAGCGACCCTATGCACAACAGAACGAAACATTGCCCAGTCCTGGGCCAACCTCACAATAGTTGTCACGCTAGAGCCCATTGATGCTGACACTTTGCCAATCTCTCTGGGGGTCTTACATTTTTTCCTTGACCCTCCATCTTACTAAACATGAAAGATGAGGCTTTCTGCTCCTATAAAGATTTGTAGCCTCAGAAACCCTGTGCAGGGTCACTATGAGTCGGAACCGACTCCATGGTACTTAACAACAACAAACATTCATTTGGTTCTTTTCTATTTTGAAATTTTTCTTCTTATTATGCTCTTGTTTTACTTTATATCATTGAGAATATTGAGCATATTTATGTCCTTGTCTGCTAGTCCTGGTGTGGTGCTGTAGGATCAGCACTGGACTGTGAGCCACAGGGTTAGTAGTGCAAACCTACTAGCTGCTCCTTGGAAACCCCATACAGGATCAGTAAGAGTCAGAACTGACTTGACAGCACTTAACAAGTGCTAAATTTTACTAAAGTGACAACAGCACTTTGAGTATATCTGCATCTGTTTATTGACTGATTTTCTCTTGGTTTTGAGTCCCATTTTCCTAGTTCTTCATAGATCTAGTAATTTTTAATTAAATGTTGGATATTGCAAACTTTAGATGGTTAAGACCTGAATTTTGCTGTATTGCTTTAAAGAATATTGTCCTTAAAAAAATTTTTTTTCTGGCATGCAGCTAACTTACTTGTGGTTTTGTAACTAGGGAAAATCTAGAGTAGCCTGTAGTGTAGGGCTAATCTGGCCTCACTCTTAAATTGAGATCTTCTGAAACCTCTACTGAAGTTTCCGTACATTCAAAAAATTCTTTTCAATTTGTCTGTTTGAGATGTGAATAATTTCTGATGTAATATGAACTCAGTAAATTTTTGGTTTACAACACTGATTATTTTTTCTCTGGAAATCATTATTTGATTAACCTTGTGAAGGTTTATCCTACCATGTACCAATTGGAGACTTCTATTTAGATTTCAGAAACTCATTATCTGTATAACTTTTCCTATTCAAGAATTTTGCCTTGCAAATTCAGTCTCCTAAATTTCCCTGAACTCTAATCTCTGTCTCCTCAATTTAGTCTGGGTTCCTCCTATCAATGCTATAATCTAGGCATTACCTCCAGGCAGAAAGCCTGGACAATTATAGTGTTTATCTCATTTGTTTCCTGCCTCTCAGGATCATTGTTGTTGTTGTTGTTAAGTGCCGTCTTAGCCCTGCATTATCTCTTGTCCAGTATCTGAAAATGATTGTTTCCTATATTCTCTAGTTTTCTGGTAGTTTATGGTGGGAGGATAATTTCAGACTGTGTTAAGTCTGTCATCACTGAAAATGAAACTCCAGGGTTTTAATGATATGTAGAATGACATAGAATCAGTTCTGGTTTATACATTTTAGGTGTCTTTTGCTTTCAGCTTTATGGATAAATACATTTGAAAAATTAATAGTTCTATTAGCATACTTCAGTATTATTTAGTAAAGATATGTGAAAGCATTTTATTTTTATGTAAGCTGATAGAAAATCAGTGGAATAAAAATTCAGGAATATTTTAGATTTTTATGATTACAAAGATAATGCATTTTCATTGCAAATGTTTTCAGAAATACAGAACATTTTAAAGAAGACAATAAAATTCAATCACATTTCCATTTCCCAGAGGAACTGCAAGGTTAGTGGTTCAAGCTCACCAGCTGCTCCTTGGAAGACCTACACAGGGTCACTATGGGTCAGAATCGACTCGATGGCACTTAAGAACAACAACATTACAGTTAACATTTTGTTTTTTTAATGCCAGTTATTTCGTGTATACATATAAATTGATAGTGTATTGGGGGTCAGGGTATGCCACAGACAAATCACAGCTTAACCAAAAATTGTCAATGCTTTCTATCATGGTTTATAAGCGAAATATAAGGGCAGGTCAAAAACTGTACCTATAAGTTCCCAGTTCACACATGCTCAGGTTTATTGGAGACAAGATGTGTTTAAACAGGTCTCTGCAATAAGTGGAGGGCTGCAGGTAAGTCCTCTCAGTAATACACAGTCCTGGTACGTTGCAGGCTAGATGTTGGGCTATTAATGGCAAGGTTGGGAGTTCAAAACTACCAGCCACTCCATGGGAGAGAGATGAGGCTTTCTGCTCTCATAAAGATTTAGAGTCTCAAACAATGTATATAGAGTTGTTATGAGTCAGAATACACAGAGTCACGGCACCGGAAAGATATGGTCAATGTTCAACTGTTTCAAGTGTTAGTATATGATCAAGAGCCAATGGTATTGAAGGAAGAAGTCCAAGCTGCACTGAAGGCATTGGCTAAGAAGAAGGCTCCAGGAATTGATGGAATACAAATTGAAATCTTTCAATACACTGATACAGCACTGGAGGCAGTCACTCATCTATGCTAAGAAATGTAGAAGACAGCTACCTGGCCAACCGATTGGAAGAGATACATACTTTTGCTCATTCTAAAGATAGGTCACCCAATAGAATGCGGAAATCATCAGACTGTATCATTAATATCACGTGCTAGTAAAATTTTACTCAAGATAATTAAAAGATGGCTACAATACTACATTGACAGGAAACTGCAGAGATTCAAGCCAGATTCAAACAAGGACTTGGAACAGGGGATATCAGATGGATGTTGGCTGAAAGCAGAGAATACTAGAAAAATGTTTGTGTAGCGTAGTGGTTATGAATTGGGCTGTGAACTGCAAGGTCAGCATTTCGAAACTACAGCTGTTCCGTGGGAGAAAGATGCAGCTTTCTGTTCCCGTAAAGATTTACAGCCTCAGAAATCCTGTACAGGGTCACTATGAGTTGGAACTGACTCCACGGCACATAACCAACTAACCAACATACTTTATTGATTATGCAAAGGCTTTTGACTGGGTGAATCATGACAAGCTATAGACCACATTCAGGAGTATGAGTGTTCTAGAACACTTAATTATGATCATAAAGAACTTATATATACACTTAAAGGCAGTCATTCAAACAGAACAAGAGGACACTGAATGGTTTAAAATAAAGACAGATGTGTGACAGGGTTGTATTCTATCACTATACTTATGCAATCTGTATGCTGAGCAAATAACCAAAGAATTTGGACTATATGAAGAATACTCTATCAGGACTGGAGGTAGAGTCATTAACAACCTGCGATATGCAGATGATATAACTTTGCTTACTGAAAACCAAGAGGACTTAAAATACTGATAAAGATCAAAGACCTCAGCCTTTGGTCTGAGTTGCACTTCAGTGTAAAAAAAAGCAAAAATCCCCACCATTGGAACAGTAAATAACACCATGATAAATGGAGAAAATAAAAAAAGGAGTTCTGGTAGCATAGTGGTTATAAATCAGGCTGTGAATTGCAAGGTCAGCAGTTCAAAACTACCAGCTGTTCCATGGGAGAAAGATGAGGCTTTCTGCTCCCATAAGGATTTACAGCCTCGGAAACCTTGTACAGGGTCGTTGTGATTTGGAACTGACTCCACAGCACATGACCACCACCATCAAATGGAGAAAAGATTGACGTTGTCAAAGACTTCCTTTTGTTTGGATCCACCATCAACATTCATGGCAGCAGCAGTCAAGAAATCAAGTGATGTATTGCATTAGGCAAATCTGCTGTACAAGAGCAAAGAAGTCAATTTGAGGACTTAAGTGCACCTGACCCAAACCATGGTATTTTCAATAGCCTCATATGCTTGTGAAAGTTGGACAGTGAATGAGGAATGTCCAAAGGGTGCAATTGAAAGAGTTTCTTGAAGGACAAAGAATGATCACAAGGGCTTCCAATGAAGAAGTTTTTGGAAAGTTGAAAACTGCATTGGTAAGAAAGAGGCTAGGAAATTTACAACAAGAAATTTCTTTTCCATCATGACAGTGCACCTGCTCTTTCTTTGACAGTAGCAAGAGCTGTCCTAGGTGAATATTGTTGGAAAACCTTACCCCAGTCACCCTCTAGCTGAGATCTTGCCCCTTCAGACTGCTTTTTGTTCACAAAACTCAAAGAACAAATGTGTGTGCCTAATCTCAGCTGGTCTGCCAAGGACCCCCATGCAGCCCCATTTCTGCTCAGACAAGATGAAAGAAATGATCATGAATCAGGAAAAACTCCCCAAATTGCAAGCACAAGTGTGCATTGGTGGAAAAGGAACTGCTCATAGAAAGAAGGTGGTTCATAGAACAGCCACAGCAGATGATAAAAAACTTCATTTCTCCTTAAACAAATTGGGGTTAAATAATATCTCCGGTATTGAAGAGGTGAATATATTCACAAACCAACGAACTTTAACAATTCTAAAGGTCAGGCATCTCTGGCTGCCAACACTTTCACCATAACCAGCCACGCTGAGACAAAGCAGCCGACAGAAATGCTCCCCAGCATCTTAAACCAGCTTGGCACAGACAGTCTTACTAGTTTAAGAAGACTGGCTGAAGCTCTGCCCAAACAATCTGTGGATGGAAAAGCACCACTTGCTATTGGAGAGGATGATGAAGATGATGATGAAGTTCTACCTCTTGTGGAAAATTTTGATGAGGTGACCAAGAATGAGGCTAACTAATTAGAGTTAACTTCTGAAGATGATAAAACTTGAAGAAGTTGCTTGGAGCTGTTATTTTATATCTATTACTTTTTCAATTTGTTTTGTTTATGGATCTGATAAAATCTAGATCTCTAATATTTTTAAGCTCAAGCTCTTTGGACATTGCAGCTCTTTTCCGTTTTTGCTTATACATAATTCATTCTTTGCAGCCAATTATGCTGAAGAAGCCTGGGAATAAATTTGAAACAAATGTTAATGAAGCTCTTTGCCTAGTAAGAACAAAACAGAAAAAACTCAAAGAACGTTTTAAAGTAACATGATTTGTATTCCTCAAGGATGCAAACCTGCTGTTTTGATGTGGTATAAATCAAAGAACACAGAATTCTTTGGGGAAAGGTTTGTTGTTGTTGTTGTTAAGTGCCTTGAAGACTTTTCTGACTAGAGAAATGGAAACACCACCATCAAAAATGTATAGACCTAGATAGAGGACATATTGAGACACAGTAGCTTCAGATTTTAATATTTTTCTTTAATAAATGTTTCTGTGTTTTTGTAACAATACTTTTATTTTTTTTAAGTTATCCTTGTACTTTGTTGTTGTTGTTAAGTGCCATAAAGTCCATTCCATCTCATAGCAATCCTGTATAGGATTTCCTAGGAGTGACTAGTGTTTTTAAGCTGCAGACCTTGAGGTCAGCAGTCCTGTTTTTATCCTATAGTGTCATACCAGGACTCCTTTAATGTATTTTGTTGTTGTTAAGTGGTTTGCAGTCCAGTGCTAATACTATAATGCTGCACCAGAAGTGTATATTAAATATTTAGGCAATCTAGTCTTAGCTTCTCAACATTTTTTGATTTGTAGCATACTTGAAATTCAAGAAATTTTGGCAGCATTCAAGAAGTGTTTGTTAAACTTCCAGCAAGATGGTGGACTAGGCATATATGCTACACAGTCCTTCTATAACAAAGACATGAGACCAAAGAAACTGAACAAAATCCGTGAGAGAGGAAACAGATGGATGAACTGTCAAAGGGCCTGATGCAGCACAATCATCTTGAACTTTTGTAAGCAGCCTTCAATTGATACAGCAACCTGACCATAAAAACACATATAGGTGCTGGTGAAGAGACAGCAACCATGCCCACTCTGTCCAACCGTATCTGTACCTCCTGCAACTCCACCTACTGGTCAAGGGCCACCACCTGCAGTCAGCACCAGCCAAACCCAGTCTAACTGTGTATGCAAACAGTAAACAGAGAACTGCACTTACACTAACAATCTCCATCACACCCACCAGAAGATAGGTTGTTGTTATTCAGTGACATTGAGTCAGTTTTGACTCACAGTGATGCTGCATAGGCTTTCCAAGGAGCTATTGGTAGGTTTTAACCACTGACTTGTAGTTAGCAGTCCAGTGCTTATCCTATAGCACCACACCAGGATTCTAGGCAGTGAGTGCCCAAGAACATATCAACATACAATCATCAATAATTTACAATACCATGATGTCTTGAAGACAACAGACAATTGCAGTTCACAAGAAGAAACAAGATAGAATGGCTGAAACAAGTGACCAATACACAGAGACAGAAAACATTTCTGAGGAAGAAATGGTATTGGAATTACCTGATAAACTATTTTTAAAAGTGATATCGTGGTATCAAGAGAAAGATTGAGAAAGTTACAGAGGAAAGGAAGGAGAACACAGAAAAATTTTTAGAAAATTTCAGAAAAACACAAGAACAAAGTAACAGACTAAATGAAAAATAACAAACCATACAAAAACAGCAAATAGAAATCCAGAAGATTACTACTAAGATTTTTGGAAATAGATAATACACTGATAGGGCAAAGGAACAGACATGAATCAATCAACAAACCTTTCCCCAAAGAATTCTGTGTTTTTTTATTTATACCACATCAAAACAGCAGGTTTGAATCCTTGAGGAATACAAATCATGTTACTTTAAAAGCCAAATTACACTGTCCTAGCCCCAGGGGACTAGGACTGAGAATGAAGTGGCCAACTGGTCTGATGTACAGGGAGGTGTGCTTGCTCCCAAACTGGCAGCTAGTACCTGTTTGACTTAGCTTGGATGGCTAGCTGCCTAGAACTCAACCAGATGACAATAAAGATGATCAATAATGTGGGCCAGCTCAAATTGTTACAATTTGATGAACTAGATTTTTGCTTACATATACAGTTGTTGAAAATTCCAACTGGAATGGGGAATTCTTCATATCAAGGAACAAGCTTGTTTCCTCCATGTATTGGGTTGATAAGGATGGGAAATTTAGACATTAACTATCAGAAAGGGGATGGGACTATAAAAGTATGAAATTGTTGGCTTATAAACTTTCATGAATGTGCTTAGTTGCAGAATGAGGGGAATAAGGTAGAATCACCACTGAATAATTTTCCTCTTTTCCAGATGGATCTGGTGAAAGAGGATGAGGGATGATGGTAATAGGATTTTATGATTCAATTGTGAGTAATTGTTAGCAGAATTCATTGTCACAAGTGTAATTGTATAAGATAAGTAACTAAAAGAGGGGAGTAGCTAATCTTTCATTTCAGGAGCAGATGATCCCAGTATGATTAAGAAAGAAGAGCATGAGTGGAGCATGAGATCCTTACCTAGAAAAGCAGTGACAGTTGAGATGGTTGCATGGAGAGATAGAGCAGCTACAGGCTCTAGGGCCACAAACTGAGTAAGGCTGTGTGCCTATGAGCAGGAGGCTGATTGGCAGAATGCACCTTTTAGACATTTAAGTGAACATATATTTTTTGTTTTGTATGTGCACATAAAATATTTTTGCTTTGTTCATTTGTTAAATATAAGATGTAAATGGGATGTAAAGCAATATGACGCTTCCTCAGAAGGTTAGAAACAAAAATGCCTAATGATCCAGCAATTCCTCTACTTGGTATTTACCCACAAGAAATACAAGCCATAACAAGAGTAGATATATGCACACCAATGTTCACAGCAGCACTATTTACAATAGCAAAAAGATAGAGACATCCTAAATGCCCATCAATGAAAGAATGGATAAACAAACTGTGGTACATACACACAATGTAATATTATGCTACTTTGAAGAATAACGAGGAAGCTACAAGCCACCACATAACATGTATGAACCTTGAGGACATGATGCTAAGTGAAATCAGTCAGTCACAAAAGTAGAAATACTGCATAGGACCATTTTTGTAAAAGTTTAAAGAAAAAGAAACCACTCAAACAGGGGAAAGAAAAAAAAAATCTTTGTTGATCATTGGGATGTATGGGGTCGAGTGAGGAGAGGGAGGAGAAGATGGACCACAGGGTAGGGAATAGACACAGGATAGCTTGGGTGCTGGGGGGCAGGGATGGCAATACATAAGAAGTGGAAGGGGAATGGAAGAACAAGGTGAATGGGAGAACAGTTAGGTAAGTTTGAATGGACTAAGTAAGACAGAGGTAAATAATGATGTATGTACAACCTTGGAAAAACAGAGCTCTGGGATACAGAGATTGAGGCGTGTTTGATTAGGTAAAGGAGGGAAAATAATGTTAAGATGCTTGGCTGTCTTTTGAATCTTGGTTTTCCTTGCCTACCAATGTAAAATAGGCACTTGAGGGGGAGAGAAAGGAATAACCCGAAATATCACCATAGAAAGCTTATAAGTCTGTCTTCAGCCTATAACTGATTGGAATACCTAAAAGGGGACTAGAACTTTCCCAGTGAAAGAGGATTCCTGCGGAGGCTTTGCATTGCATAAGACCATAGGTGGAATCCTGAACCATATACAGAATCTTCTGAGGTGGGAAATTTCCACTTGAAAGGACAACTAGACCATCCTGGAGCAGCTAAAAGAACAGAAGATACTTCTTGAAAGAAAGACTGGCAGGAAAAATAAAAAACAATAATAGCAGTCCAATTAATTGACTACTACAAGAACAAGCAAGTTGTTCACCCAAGAACATCATGACAAGTGGTTGGGTCCCCTCAGAGCAAACTCCCTTCCAAAACTAAGACTCAAGGGTAATACACGAGCAGACATGTGGCCTGGCTGGTGACCACGTTGGTCACCAATAAGGGGATGTGGGAGAAAAACAGTAATGAAATTGTGAGCTAAGTCTGACCACGTTCAATAGACTCCTGTGAAGTCAGGTTGAGATCTGGTTGGCCAGCAGTATGGCAAGACCTGGGGACTCCTGGGCCCAGAGACAGTGACATGGCCACAGAGAGCTAGAGCAGAGAGTGAAGCATCCAGCTGATATGAAGTGAGGGGCGATGCACAAGAACACCCATACTTGCAGATAGTACCCATATGACCTGGCTTCAATGGCTGAATGATCAGAACTCGAATAGAAGAAGAAAGAAAGGGGAAAAAAAGAGTAATCTGCTACAATTTGATGAACTTGACCTATACTTAAGTATGTAGTAGCTCAAAAGAGGGAACAAATCTTTACAGTGAGGATCATGACCACCCCCTCAGCACACAGGCTTGACAGGCAACTTAGACATTGGCTACCCAAAATGCAAGGACTACAAAGGCAAGAAGTGACTGGCTTACAAGCTTTCAAGACGGTATGGGGGAAGGTAGAATCTTCACTGAGTAGTTTCCAATTTGTTGGGACAGGGCTGATGAAAGGAGATGTGCATAAGACTCTTGTAGTACAATAGTAAATAATTGCTATCAGGACTGACTGTGAGGGTCGGAAATGTAAATGTAGATGTTTTATAACAACAGGAGGGGAGTGGTTGATTTTGCAGTCCAGGAGCAGAGGTCCCTGGGACCATCAAGTGACAAGAGCAGAGTGCAGGACCCTATTCAGAGGAACAGACAGTCAGAGAAACAGTGACACCAGAGATGGAGGCAGAGGCGATGGTGTGGAGAGATGGAGCAGTTGGTGACTCTGGACTCAGGGAGGGAGAGGGGCTGTGTGCTGATGGCCAGGAGGCAAGCTTGTGTTTGTTTGATTATGCATGGAGGAGATTGTAATCATTGCAATGAAACGAAATACAATAGGATGAATGTAAAGCTGGTGTTCTCACATGTAAACTATCACATAATTCACAATTAAAAAAGAAGAAGAAGAAGTAAATGGGAGCCAGAGGAAGGAAGCAGGATAACTGTTGTTTCAAGGAGGGGATTGCAATCATTGAGATGAAACAAAGTGTATAATTTATTAACTGTAAAGCTGATGATCCTGTCTGTAACCTTCATTATTTCACAATAAAAAGTTAAAAGAAAGAAGGAAAAGTCAAATTAGTGAGTTTGAAGACAAATCTCTTACTACAATATGCTAGAGGAACAATCAGAAACAATAAAGAAGAAAAAATCTAAATAAAGTCTAATAATTATGGGAGACACCATCAAGAGAAATAACTTACCTGTGGTTGAAATTCCAGAACAAGAAGAGGAAAAAAATTGCACAGAGAAAATCGTCAAAGAGTCATTGGAAATAAACTTCCCTAAGTAGCATAGTGGATTATGCATTAGGTTGCAATTTGAATTTTGCAGTCACTCCATGGGAGAAAGATGAGGCTTCCTGCTCCCATAAAGATATACAGCCTCATAAACCCCATACAGGGTCACTATGAATCAGAACTGATGTAGTGGCTCACAACCACCACCACCAACAACAACATCATGAAAGATGAGAAAATATGCTGAATAAATGACAAATAGAGTAGATCCCAAAATAGAATCACCAAGATGTATCACAATCAAACTTTATAAAACGAAAGGTAAGGCAAAAATCCTGAGAGGAACTTGGGAAAAACAAAAAATTAGCTACAAAGGAGAACCAATAAATCTAAGCTCTGATTTCTCGGCAGAAATCATGCAAGCAAGAAGGCAATGGGATGACATATATAAAACTCTAAAAGAAATAACCTGCCAACCAAGAATCATATACCTAGCAAAACGGTCCCTCAAATATGACAGCAAAATTAGTTCATTTCCAGATAAATAGAAAGTAAAGAAAAATTTAAAACCAGACTAGTCATGCAAAAAATGCCAAAAGGAGTTCTTTGGACAGAGAACCAGCAACAGTAGAACAACCTGAGATTATTATACATGACAACACTACCCAGAAGTCAACCTAGATATAGGAAGTATTCAAAGTAAAGCAAACCTACAAGACTGAAAATAGGGAACCAGAGATAATCAATCTGTAACAAACACAAAGTAAAAAGAAGGAATAGTGTAGTTATGGATCTTACATATGGAGAGAAAATCAATTAGATTTCAAGGTGGAATAGGCTGTTTTAAACATGTGTTATTTGGATGAAGTGGGAGGCAGTGTACAAGGAGAGGGAAGCATGTCAAAAATGATAGAAGCAGGGGAAGACAATGGAAAAGAGCAAGAATTAAAGGCAGCAGAGGCCAATACTGTTATATCCATGTTGTTGTTGTTGTTAGGTGCCATCCAGTCAGTACTGACTCATTGTGACCCTATGCACAGCAGAATGAAATACTGTCTGATCCTGGGCCAACTTCACTATTATTGCCATGCTTGAGTCCATTGATGCTGCTACTTGGCCAATACATCTTGTTAGAGGTTTCCTCTTTTTCTCTGACCCTTCACCTTACCAAACATGATATCCTTCTCCAGCGACTGGTCCCTCCTGACAATATGTCCAAAGTATAAGAGACAAAATTTGGCCATCCTACTTTCCAAGGAGCACTCTGGCTGCACTTCTTCCAAAACGGAAGTGTTGGTTCTTTTGGCAGCCCATGGCACTTTCAATAGTCTCCTATTGAATAACTCAATAACTCAAAAGCATCAATTCTTCTATCCAGTAAAGCTGTCAATCAAATGCGATGGTGTAACCAAAACATTCCAGGATAACCACGAGCTAAGGGATTTTGCCAAAGCCAACCCTGCGATGAAAAACATCATAAAGGGTGTTCTGTGGACAAAGAACCAACAAGAACAGACAACAACCAGAAATTGACATATGTGGCAGCATCACCCAAAGTCAATCGACAAATGGAAGAGGCAAGAACAGAATAAAACTATAAAAATAATTTCAGAGGATCTGGGATGTCAGTCTATGACCCATAGCAACCCTGTATAGGGTTTTCGAGGAGCAGCTGGTGAGCTTGAACCGCCAACCTTGCAGTTCAAATGGCTTTGCAGTCATTAGTCATTTTTGTTGTTGTTAAGTGCCATTGAGTTGATTCTGACCCATAGTGACCCTGTATAGGGTTTCCAAGGAGCAGCTGGTAAGCTTGAACCACCAACCTTGCAGTTCAAGTGACTTTGCTGTCTGATGTATTAGCCCACAGCGCCACTCCAGGACTCCATTAGCCATTTGTTGTTGTGAAGTGCTGTCGAGTCGATTCCGACCCATAGCAACCCTCTATAGGGTTTCCGAGGAGCAGCTGGTGATCTTGAACCACCAACCTTGCAGTTCAAATGGCTTTGCAGTCTGGTGCATTAACCCACAGCATCACACCAGGACTCCCATTAGCCAAGAGATGCAAATCAAAACAACAATGAGATGTCACCAGCAATAACAGCGAAGTTCAAAAAACCAGAGGACAATAAATGTGAGGATGTGGAGAAACTGGGACCCTCCTACATCGTTGGTAGTAATGCAAAATGGTCCAACCACTCTGGAAAACAGTATGGCATTTTCTCAGAAAGTTGGAAATAGAAATATCTTATGATCCAGCAGTTCCTCTACTTGGTATTTACCCACAAGAAATATGAGCCATAACACAAGTAGATATATGCACACCAATGTTCATAGCAGCACTATTCACAATAGCAAAAAGATGGAGACAGTCTAAGTGCCCATTAATGGAAGAATGGATAAACAAACTTTGCTACATACACACAATAGAATATTATGCTACCTTGAAGAATAACAAAGAAGCTGCAAGCCACCGCATAACATGGAGGAACCTTGAGGACATTATGCTGAGTGAAATTTGTCAGTCACAAAAGGACAAATATTGCATAAGACCATTATTGTAAAAAGCTTAAGAAAAGATGCCCATACTAAAAGGGGAAAAAAATCTTTGTTGGTTTCTGGTGGGGTTGGGATGGGGGGTTTAAGGGAGGTGGAGGGAGGGCACGGTAGAACACAGGGTAGGGGGCAGTCATATCATAGTTCAGGTGTTGGGAGGGCGATACACAAGAAGGGGGAGGGCTGGAAGAACAAGGCAGATAGGGAAACACTGAGACAGGTTTGCATTGGCTAAATGGGACAGAGGTAAATAGTGATGCATGTTCAACCTTGGAGCAACGGAGATCGAGGCATAGTCTGAAGAGAGGACATAATACTAAGATGCTTTGACTGTCTTATGAATGTTGGTTTCCCTTGCCTACTATTGTAAAATAGACACTTGAGTGGGATAGAAAGGAATGTCGGGAAACATGATTACAGAAAACTTGCAAGCCCATCTTCAGCCTATAACTGATTGGAATACCTACATGGGGTCCTAGAACTTGCCCAGTGAAATAGGTTTCTTGTAGAGCCTTTGCAGTGTGTAGGACCTTAGGTGGAATCCTGAGCCCCATCCAGAACCTTCTGAGGTGGGACATTCCCATTAGAAAGAACAAGCAGACCAGCCTGGAACAGCTAGAGTAACAGAAGGTACATCTGTAAAGAATGATCTGCAGAAAAAAAAACACAAAACAAAAATGGCAGTCTGATTGGCTACTTACTACAAGAATAAACAAGTTATTTGCCAGGAAGCCATCAAGGAAAGCAATCAAGTTCCTTCAGGACAAACCCCCTTCTAAGACTGAAATTCAAAGGGAACACATGAGCAGGCATGTAAGCTTGCTGGTGACCACATTGGTCTACTCGGAAGTAAAAGATGGGGAAAGGCAGCAATGAAGAAATGGGCTGAGTTCAACCACGTTCCATAGACTCCCGTTGACCTGGAGATGAGAGAGAAGAGGAAGGGCTGGTTGGACCCAAGTGTGGTGAGACCTGGAGACTCCTGAGCCCACGGACAAGGACATAACTGCAGAGGGATAGAGCCGAGAGAGAAGCATCCAACTGATTTGAAGTGAGGGGAGACGCACAAGAGCACCCAAACTTGCAGATAGTATCCATTTGACCTAGCCTCGATGGCTTGATAATCAGAACTCAACTAGAAGAAGATTAAAAAAAAATTTTTTTTTTGAGAAAGGAAACAAGTGTAAATTGCTACAATGCTTAACCCGCTGCACCACCAGAATTACTTTCATCTCCTACTCTGGTAGCGTAGTGGTTATGAATCAGCCTGTGAACCTACGGGTCAGCAGTTCGAAACTACCAGCTGTTCCGCGGGAGAAAGATGAGGCGTTCTGCTCCCGTAAAGATTTACAGCCTTGGAAACCCTGTGCAGGGTCGCTATGAGTCGGAACCGACTCCACGGCACATAACAACAACAACAACAGTGTTGAAATCTCCAGGAGCGTTAAAACTACAGTTGTTTGTAGTAGTGTTGTTAATAAGAAAGGGGCAGGACAGTCAAACAAGGTGAGACTTAGACCTTATAGCAATCCCTAGCATTGATGAAGAGAAAACAGGATGTTATGGAGCTTGGGCTCATGAGTCACAGGCAGGGAAATGGTGATATTTGGCATAGCTTGGAGATGGTGCAGAGACAGTTCATTCACCAGAGCTTAACAGAACGACCTAAGCAGATTCTGAGCTTTCATATTGCTTTTCTTAGAGAAAACAGACCCTTTAAGGGCAATGGGAGTAATGATAAAATTGATTTATAATTGATGAATAAAGTTATATATTATGATTTTATATATATATTTTTAAATATTGGGGTCATGCTGAATAGCCAGTGTTTGCTCTGCCTTTCCAAATAACTTGACCGTCTTTCTATATCAAGCAAAATAATTTGCAGATGTAATTTTCATTTGGATGTAAAACCTTTCATCCTATGGATGTCACATTTGGAAATATTTATGACTGGAAACAAGTTTGATAGTAGAAGTATATGTAGATGGTGTAAAATTCCTGACTATTTTGAAGAATGCTGTTAAAACTTAAAAGACTTGGAAATCTGCAGTCTGTGCTGACTGACTCAGTATTAATCACAGCTGGAAAGTGGAGACAAGAATGCCTCATAGACTCATAGTTGTGTTTGAATGATACTATTAACAGAGTACATTTTTTTTAAAACCAGGCTTATAAAAGCTGAATTGTTTTACTTAATTTCAACCTGTAGAGAACTTCCTGAATGTTCCACTGTTGCAACCACACAGCTGTTGACTGCTTAGGTCTGGCAAAGGGTGAATCCGAGTTGAATTAAGGGTTGAAATAGCAGCCCTTTGTCAGAGTCACACATTCCTTTTGGATTATTGGCAGCAAGATATTATGTGGTTCATAGTCTTGCTTACTTGCCAGATATGTTTATTTTAGTAAATATGAATATATTAAATCTGAGCCTTAAAAACAAGGTCTTTACTGTCTTTAGGACTCATGATAACATCATAGCCACAAAATAAGAAAGTATGAGTTATGGTATTCAAATGAAAAAAAAAAAAAAAAAGTCCTATTCACTTGCTTTCCCACCCTGGAAAACTTTCTCTGAGAATAATTGCATGATTGATGACTGAGAGAAATGATATAATGCTGTCAATGTCTGCAGGCCAAACTACTTTCAATGAGTGTTTTCTCTGGAAACTGTAAAGTGTAACACAGTCTAAGTAGTAGCACGCTTCATGTCTTCAATGGAACTCAGGTGTAACAGAGATTTCCAAATAGTAATCTAATCAGATGGTTGTTGTTGTTGTTATCAGGTGCCATCGAGTCGGAACCGACTCATAGCGAACCCATGTACAGCAGAATGAAACAATGTCTGATCCTGGGCCAACCTCACTACCGCTGCCACACTTGATGCCATCAATGATGCCACCTGGCTGATCCATCTCGTTGGGGGTCTTCCTCTTTTTCTCTGACCCTCCACCTTAC